>NC_090935.1:1034540657-1034840657 GCF_040938575.1 Ambystoma mexicanum | reverse complement strand
CTAGAAAGGTGTTAACCCACAACTTAGTATCAAGAGAACTTATCTAACACATAGGATGATCCTCAACTCCATATTAAAGAGACACAAATATTACAGTTCTGAAAGAATTAGATACTGTTCAATTCCAGCTGAAGAAACACATTCATCTCATGTTCTCGATTGAGGCCAACGGTGGTACATCTCTATCTGCAAATCATGTATACGACATAGTAGATGTAAAGAATTAAGGGTTTCCAATGGCATACTAAAGATACATATACCGTTCCATTTACAGGGAGTGAGAAAGAGAAAACATACATTGATCGAAATTAAGTATCAATTAACAAAAACAAGCCAAAAAGTTAGCGGCTCACAGACCGCATCGCCAAGCTACAACACCATTATTTGCAAGGAAAAACAAACACATTTCAGAATCAACAAGCACTACAGTACAGTCATTAAGGAAACTTTTTGAACAACAAGAAAAATTACTCAAATTAGAACTATCACGATGGTGGGAGATCAGAACATTAGAACAATATTTACAAGTAGGACGAATACCAAGGGGTCTTCGTATATGTATAGTTCCACCATTTGATGAAGAAGATGTTGAGAGTCCTAAAGATTGGGAAGATCTATTGACCAACACCTCGAGAGAAATGTTACATAAACTTATACAGAATGCTAAAAAACAACATGACGAATTAATCAAGGACATCACCGCAATCAAAGAAAGTATTGAATCATTAAATATACCTGAAAAAACATTAAACATTACCAAATATTGGATGACGTCATAGAGCATTATACAGAAGAAATAAAAATTAAAAAAACAAAGACAATTCATTAGAGATGAATTAGATTACACATTTAAAAGAGTGTACACATTCAACAAATCGCTGGGCAGAAAGGTTTTTAAAAAAACAATACCATGAAAACCTTCTGGCCCACAACCTCAACAAACACCCTCACAATCTTCGGAAACAGACACAGCGTGCGACCTAGATCGGGAAACAATAGAACAGACATTGGCAGAAGCAAAACAGTTGGACAAGGAATTGCCCTCCAACCCATCCACCTCGTCAACTTTTTTAGAAGAATTCAAACAATTCAAGACAATATGCAAACATTTTGGTCAAAAATGGGGTTATACATTGACACATATCCAAAACAAAGGAGGACCAGGAGGGGCAGAAGGGGGCAAGGCAAACAACAGCAGAGATCCAACAAACACAAATACAGGAATTCAAACGAGATAAAAAAACACTACATCTGTGAAGAAAACCTAGTAGCCCATCTAACAAAACAAGATCTCTCGCCACATTTGATTTCAGCCCTTAACAAATGGCTAACATTCTGTCCTACCAATACCTTCGACTTTTTTGAAACAACAGTCGATCTATACTGTTTCTGTAGGAAACTCAAACTCAGAAAGTACTTTCTAAACACAAAACCAAAATCAAAACCAACTAGTACAACAAGTTCAGAATTATCTGTCACACATGTGGAAAACACGGCCAATCTTCTGAATTTACCAGAATTAGATGACCTGTATACCATGGAATCTTTTGCAGAAGAGCAAGGCAACCAAATGGGACTCCCAGAAGAAACTGCCCTCAAACCAAGATCCAAATCTGTTCCAATATTAGGAGCTGAAAACACAATAGATATGTTCTTCAAGGCAACCCAACAGGATTTAAGACAAATATACCTCAAAGGAACCACTCCCACAATAAAGCACAATATGAGTTCATCACAACAGCAAGCTTTAAACCAATTAAAAAACAACAATGATATAATTGTTAAAGTTGCAGATAAAGGAGGAAACATTGTTTTGCTAAGAACTGAAGACTACGTATAAATAGCAACGGAACACCTGAACAACACCTAGTGCTATGTAAAATTCACCCTAACTCCTATACCAAAACTGCAAAAGGACTGGCACATTATGAGTACATATTGGAAAGACAAAGGACTCCTCACGGAAGAAGAACATCTATAAATGTGTATGTCAGCCCTGATATTATCAAACATATATTTCATACCAAAGATCCATAAACCCTACATAGATCTGCCACAATGTTGACCAATCATTAATAGCATAGGTTCATTGACAGAAGGAATCTCTGAATATATTGACCATCATCTACAACCATTGGCTGCAGGAGTATCCTCATTTATCAAAGATACCACACACACAATACAACAATTAGAAACAATATACTGGGAACCTAATTATTGGTTTGTCACTTTAGATGTTGCAGCCTTATATACAAGCATAATCCATGAGAAAGTCATCCTCACCACAAACCACTTCCTCAAAATGAGATTGGTATCCTGACAGGAACAAAACCAGATGATACTAGAGATGCTCAATTTCACTTTAACCAACAGTATCTTCTGTTTCAATGAACAATTATACAAACAAACCCAAGGAACAGCTATGGGCACTAAGTTTGTGCTAACTTATGCTAATTTCTACATGGGACATTTCGAGTCTCAAGATACATGGCAACATCTGACATTCTCAATTCACAACAAGGTCGCCTTCTGGGGCAGATACATTGATGATTTTATAATTATCTGGAATGGTACAAAAGAAGAACGTTTGGACTACTAAAACCATTTGAACAAAAACACGTACAATTTGCAATTAGTCATAAAATACAGTAAAATTGAAATCGATTTTCTGGATCTTCATCTATACATCAAAGACCACACTATACATACTACATTATACACCAAACCGACAGCTGTAAATAGTATACTACATGCATCAAGTAATCATCTGCATCACACAATACTAAATGTACCATAGGGAGAACTGTTACGAGTTAAAAGAAACTGCACTACAGAAGATGAATTCAACAAACATGTAACCAGAGCAAATGAAAAATTCAAAGGAAGAGGGACCAGCTCGCACAATCTTCGAAAGATATATCAAAAAACCAAAAGATGAATGAGAGTAGATCTACTACAAAATAAGGACAAATCAGAGGAAGAACAATAATCAAATAAATTAAGATTTATGACAACGTATAGCACAAACAATCATATAAAAAGAATTTTCAATAAAAATTGGAATATACTGCAAGCAGACTCAGACATACACACGATCTTGGAAAACCAAACAAGTGTCACTTTTTGCACGTGTAAAAACTTAAAACAAATTTTGAGTCCATCCTTTTTTCACCAAAAGAAACCAAAAGAAACCCAAACAGCAGGACAAACAATTGACGTGGCTACAACCACCAACTAAAGGGAACAATGCCACATGTGTAAATATTCAATCAACGCAAAACAAAGCACCACCAAACCAAATAGTACCCAAGTACCTATTCAAGATTTCATCAAATGCAATGGCAAACATGTTATATATGGAATCGAATGTGTCTGCCATAAACTGTATATAGGCAGCACCATTAGAAAACTTAAAACATGCATCAGAGAACATATAAGGGCAATCACCCACCAAGACCTAAGATCACCTATAGCAACACATTTTCAAGAAACACATTCCCAGCAAGAAATAACACAACTGGTATGGAATTGAGAAACTGTTGTCACCTCCAAGAGGAGGCAACATGGAAACATTATTCAGAAAACAGGAGGCATACTGGATATGCTCCGAGAGTAAATACCATTCTGCAGAAATAAAGACAACAAGGTAAACCATCACTAAAACTATTTTTAAGCAAAAGCAGTATTGCATTAAAGAGAATCATGTATACGACATAGTAGATGTAAAGAATTAAGGGTTTACAATGGCATACTAAAGATACATATACACTTCCATTTACAGGGAGTGAGAAATAGAAAAAATATACAGATCGAAATTAAGTATAAATTAACAAAAACAAGCCGAAAATTTAGCAGCTAACAGACCACATGCCAAACTACAGTGCCATTAGCAACCATCTTAGCCAACGACAGCCAACCGACTATAAGTGAGTATATTGTCCTCAAACAAGCATACAATAAGGTGTCCAGCACATTAGCAATCAATGACCCATTTTGGTTTTTCTTTTAGGAATAATAACATCATCAAAATTTAAAATACAAAAAGACAACCGACTCTAAGAATCATAGTATCATTGACATTTAAAACATTCCATTATTCTTGTGCAAACTGTACCCCCTGATGCACCGTCTCAAGGCCGACGCAAAAACACGTATTGGGGAGCACGAAACCAGCCAATTTTGGGAGCACGAAACCAGCAAATTCAGGGATCAAAGAGACTCCATATATAAGAACTCATACAAATGGTATCATTGAATGAAGTTAATTCAATTGATTCAAATAAGAACAACATTTGCTGAATGAAGGCAATTCAACTAAATGTGCAAAATAAACTATGAGGTGAAAAATCAACTATGAATCAGGTAATCATTTGAGAGAACCAAGAGTCAACAAACAGGAATGTGTAAGTGCATAACAAGCGGACTCTAACATTCATAGTTCAAGACATTGAGCTAATTAGAGTATAATTTTCAAAGAAAGAGGGCCTCATTCCGAGTACGGCGCTAACCAATGGCGCTATTAACGCCTTGGTTGACGCCGTACCCGGACCGGCAGCGCCTTGGTGGATGGCGGAATTACCGCCCCATTCCAAGGTTGGCGGGGCGGTAATTCCCCAATCCCCATTTACCCTTCCCCATTCCCATTCTTGCCCCATAGGGCATAATGGGAGTGGGGAAGGCGTCAATTACGCCACCGTAAATTACGGTGGCGTAATTAACATCAAGGTCCCTTAGCGCCATGGTTTTTAACACCTGCTAAAAGCAGGTGTTAAAACCACCATGGCGCAAAGGGAACTCGGAGTATGGCGGTAAGGGATTACCGCCACCGCTCTCGTTAGCGGTGGCCGCTATCCCTTACCGCCATACTCGGAATGAGGCCCAGAGTTTTTTTGGCATCAATGAATTATGGAATTTTGAAGAACAATAGGAGATACTTCACTCATCAGAGGGTGAGTATCATAACCACATTATATATAGATCATTGTTGGCACTAGTTAATTGGAAAATAATGGACAAGGCTTAATTGAGCATATGCTCAGCATGAATAGATAGATTTTAAGATTTTAATGACAGAATACAATGTTTTTCAGACACCACCAATATATAGGAACACTCAACAGAAGTTTAGAACATCATGTATATCTTAGGTTAGTTCCATGTTATAGAATTCTGATGGATTATTAGGGATTATGCATACAGAACAGAATTTATTAAAAATATACCCTTATTAGGATCCTAATATTCATCACTTAGTGATGAATGAATGAACTGGGTAAGTATTATTTTCCCATGTATGAATGTTCCAAGCAAGTATTCTGTAACAGCGTCATGATGCCCCAGGACAGTTATGTGCGCTTCATAAATGTAAATAAATAAATAAATAAATAAATAATATGACTTCAAACTATTTATGAAGGGATACACTAAGGTTAAAGGTGTCTAATGTTGGAATCTACTATGTATTTAAATGACATTTTAGATGCATACCCCCTTGCACTGCACATACATTGTTAACGAAGAAATATTCTATTGGCCCGGATTTTCAAAGGTTCACAGAATTAAATGCATGCAACACCACAATATGGGTAGAATGTGTACATTTATGCAACCATATGAGATTGTAAAATTATCAGAATGGTTTGTGACTGCAATATGTTTGTGCTCTTTGTCATTGCTTTCTTTGCTCATATTATGCTGTAGTCCTGTTTCTATTGGTTTTCTCCTTGATCCTCTACCATCCACAATGATGTAACGTTGGTATGTATGAATTATTCATTTCACTATGGTGCACAACAATAGACTTTGGATTCAAGCCAATTGTTAGCCTTGACAAGGACCAGTGATCAAAACACGTGTTGGCTTTGGCTGTGACAAATCATGCACACTGGATACATTTTAGACATTTAACTCAAGAATCTGCTGTATTATTAGTTTGTGCCAATTAAATATCTAGTGAGTTCATAAAAACCTCATATTATATTTTCGATGAGATTATAATAGGACAAGCACAGTTGAACAGGGTACAACTGTATTACTCTTTTTATTACATGTCTTAAATCACTGAAGGTACTGTGGGGTTAACTAGATTGTTCAGTTTGGCATTATGTTGCATTCTGGGACTTATAGTTTACCATTCCGAATGTGAAAATTAAAGCCACAATGATATTCTTTAGGCTTAACATATTGCTATAAGGAGTGACATGCTGTCTCGTTGCTTTAATATGCAATTCGTTTTTTTGTAAGTAAAGTCTAAAAGACATTATTACTGTACGCCTTCCCCTGCCATCCCGGGCCGGACATTTGTCCGACCATCCCACTCCCTCCTTTTTGGATGCAACCACTAGTTCCTTTTTTCCACTTCCACCCCTGCTTAAGAGGATCCAGCCCCTATGCCTTGTCACAATAATGAGAATAATAAAACATCCATATTCAGGACCAGGTGAGATACCTAAAACCCTGGTATGAAATCCCTTGATGAGGTGTCTTCTGGCCATTGAGCATTCATTGGGAACAGAAAACTTCCCTGTACCCTCCACCCCCGCTGGACTCTGGATTCCATGACCAGTGTCTGAAAACTATTGACACAGTTGTTGCTTGAACACAGTGCCTGTGACAATGAGTGGGTGACCCACAGCCTACGGCAGCTTAAAGTAGCTGATATTCTGCGTTTGTAAAGCGGAACAAATATCAGCTACTTTAAGCAGCCGTAGGCCCTAGCAGAGCCGCTCAACCAAAATCCTCCAGCCTGGGCTTGGCACTGTTGTCACGTGATGGTGACCACATTGCCAGGCCCACGCTGGGGGAGTTTGCTTGATCGCGTGGCTATGGTCCGTCTCCATCCCGACGTGACCATCAGAGAATATTTCCGGACTGATAAACAGCAAGCGTTAGGATCCAGTTGTGTTGCGCCAAATTTAAAATTTTATTCATGGATTGAAATATCATTGTTATTCTTTTTCTCAAAACCACTTTGTTATAATTAGCATTATTGTGTGTAGAGGGTATTCACTCCTCTTTTTGATTTTTTGATTATCAGTTTTTCAAAACAACATGTATCAGAAATCTTTCTTTGCATTGTATGCTTCCTGTGTATGTACTTTATGATGGAGGATCACATGGGCGGAGTCAAGCCTCAAAGGAGTGATACAACATTCGGACGAGACATTGTATTTCCCTTTTCCTGCTAGGGATAACACCTCCATTGCCCATGCCTTAATGGTATATTGTCATGGCTCCCTTCACAAACCCCTGAAAGCTACTGAGAATACCTTCCCATATTCTGTATACAAGTCATCAAGAGCTGACTTCTCTTTCCCTGGATGTAAAAATACTATAACGAGGAGTGGATTAATCAAGATCGATAGAGGCCGGAAGCACAAACTGTGCTCTAGTGTTTGCAAGCGCATACTTGATGCCGGGACATTTAAACCGCAGAGCCAGCTGACTGAAGGGAGGCACTGGCTGAGAGAATCTCATCCTCTCGGTAGTGACAGAGAGACCGCTGCACTGTCAAAGTGTCCGCTGAGCCAACCGGCACACAGAGGAGGCAGAGGAGAGCCGATTGCAGAAGCTGGTTCGCTCCGAAGATGCCATGAGAGGAGGGAAGACTTCCTGGCAGACACAGGCACCAAGAAGCCACCTCCAAGCCACTGGAGCACCAAGCAACACTGAACAAGCAAGCATGAGCCATGGGAGAATGGGATGTGGAAGAGCCACTGCAGGCTTACCACGGGAGACCCGACACATGCCACATAGAACCAGTGAGCCCACCCAGGGGGAACTAGGACACCGTGGCATGTCAGCAACCCTACAGAAGGCAAATCAGAGTAAATGAAGCATATGAGAGCGAATGGGAGACTTGATATTCCCTAAAGAAATATAATGGGATGAATACAAAATATTGTTAAGTTTGGAAGTGTGCACAGTGAAACATTTCAGTAAGTCCTGGTAGGAGAATATACCAGGCAGTTACAAGTTGCAAGAGAATTGCATGAAGTAAATGAGAAAAACCTGGCAGGAGAGCATACCAGGCAGTTACAACTTGCAAGTGTATTGAGTGTAGTACATGAGAAAGCCCTGGCAGGAGAGTACACCAGGCAAGTTCAAATTGCAAGAGTGTTAAGTAGAGCACAGTGGAAAGCCCTGGAAGAAGAGTTTACCAGGCAGTTACAAGTTGGACAAAGTGTCAAGCAAATTACATGAGGCAACCCTGATAAGGATACATCAGGTATAGCCAAAGACTGTATTGTAATCATACTAAAAAGGAGAAGAAACCTGGCAAGTGAGTATACCAGGTATCCTACCTAACTGAAGACTGACCGCTAAGTTGTTTTGTATACAACTTTTTTGCTGACCAAAAGAAACCCAAAGAAAACGCACGTCCTTAAATGTTTAAAGTACAATGAGGAGAAGGGAGTCAGCCTCTGGAACTGTGTACTTATCCAGTTGAAACCTTTGTGTTGGAGTTACACCTTTTCATTTTGAAGGCCAAAGACATTCCTTTTTTCACCTTTGAGTTAATTTATGGAGTTTGAGGGCCAGGAAAGTATTGGACACAGGATGTTTTTGCTTTGGACATCTTGACATTGGACAGACCCTTAGTTTTTGTTTTAGGCAGGGAAACATCTCCTAGAATAGGAATAGTGAATCATTTTCCAATGCCTTATTGTTTCAATAAACCGTTTTGGCCAAAACCATGAGTTGTCTGCGTCTCATTCCTGGCTCCTCAGAGTGCTCATTATATTAGAGTTTAAGGTCATTTTTGTTTATAATTTGTGTCCACAAAAATGTTATTCACTTCTTTGTCTTTGTTCTCCTATCCTTCCTTTGGTTAAGACAAAATATGTGTACATTTGTTCTTCAAAATCCTCTCTAGAAGAAGTGTTCTAAAGCAGTGAAACACATGTAGAGGTTTTTTCAATAATATAAGAACATTATAAACACATTAATTAACCTAATGAATACACACTAAGGACTAGATCAATAAACAAAAAGGCTCAAAAAACAAAATGGAAGCATTACCTTTATTTGGGAGCACACAAATGAATTATTTTCTTTTTTTGGAAACACAAAATGAATTTGCGCTCAGTCAATCTCACTACTCACTCGAAATTGTGCAAGAAACATGTTCTAAGAGTACATTGAGAGTCCTGAAAAAATACTGGTAAAGGAAAACATACACTCGACCTCAGGTAGTTTGTCTTCATTTGTTGTTGTGCTGTTCCGTGTGAAGTCATTCTGAGGGTGTAATTCCCCAAATTATTTCTGGAGATGAACCAACCATTCCCTAAAGATGTATAAGTGTCCACTTACTGCCCATTTTCGGCACCCAAACCCCTGTGGGTCCAAAACCTTCAAAACCCTCCCCTTCTCTAATTTCCTTTCCCATTGTCACGATATGGTATTTGAGCACATGAACCAGAGCGATTACATCTCTGATGACAGGGTTATTACTGAGACTGACTGACTGACAGAATCTGCAGCATATGCACAAGTTCCCAAAACCTTGAAGAGATGTTTCACGAGACATGCATGACTCTGCTCCACATTTGTATTGCATCACATACTGGGTGATAGCTTTATGCTGACTAGAGAAGTGCTTAAGCGATTATCACAACACCTTCGGGCATATCTATTTTCCTCTTTCTCATCCTCCTATCCTCCCAATGCTCATTTTCTTTCTTCCAGCAGACCATGGTTTGGATACCCTTATTGGGGGCACAGTACGCCACTCCACAGAAAAGCACAGGTGCTCTGAAACTACTACAGTAGCAAAGTGGTGCAATATAATAGCATATTAACATAAATACGTTGCATGCTATTAGGTCTGACTGCAAGAACCTAATCAAGAGGAAAAAAGATGTACTCTTGAAGTTTGAATGGAGTTGCCAATGAGAGGGGGGGTAGTGCGATATGTTGGAAGTTGGTCTCTGTTGTGGGGGTCAACGGGAAGACGTATTTGCAAGGAAATATCACCCCAGATCAATGGTGCACCCATATTTCAGAACTTAATGGTGGGGGAATGTATTATGGATTATTGGTTGTCTCTGCTCCTGAAGCAAGTGCTGGGAATCCCACGGAGAGAGGCCTCTTATATCTTGGGCTAGAGGAAGTTGTTCTTGTAATTGAATTGCAAAAACGAGAAAAAGTCCCGGGCCCCAAGGAATGGCGGCTGACTTATTTGAAGATGAGCCAGCTATTTGGGCTCCTACCCTCTGGAAAATCTTTATGGCATGTATCAAACTGAATTTAGTTCCCGCCTCGTGGTGGAACGGTGAAATCATGCCCAGGTACAAAAAGGGGTGCAGAGATAACCTGGCTAATGAACAGCCTATTTCCATATTGGATAGCACGGGCAAAAGTTTTGCCACAGTGATGTTGAAACACACGCAAGAGTGGGTCGATCAAAATGACATCATACAAACAATACAAGCAGGGTTTGCAAAAGTTTACAGCCTTGCGGAAGGCGTCATTGTATGCTAAATGTGTTGGCCTAAAGAAAGCATTTGATGGAGTCCTGCGATGCATCATTTTGCAGGTTTTGCAAAGGTTAAAGATGCCACACAATCTCTTAGCAGTTGTCCATTTCCTTTACACTGACAATAAAACTGTGGTTCGATATGGGCTGGCAAGGGAAGTGATGTCCCCATTTGATGTGAAACAAGAGGAAGGGGCTGGGATGAGTCCTTGCCCCACTTTCATTTTGCATTTATATTGGGGAAGTCATTTCAATCCTGCTTAAGGAATGCCAGGAACCACCTAAGCTAAGCTCAGAGAGATATCCAGCAATTTCTTTTGCGGACGACTCAGTGTTACTATCAACAACGCCGCATGGAATGCAGACAATACTGAAGACATTCGTGAGGAAATGTGGGAAGCTCAAGCTTTCCCTGAATATAAGCAAAACTAAGTCCATGGTGTTTAAGCCGAATTTTGACAAACCACAAAGGTTGGTAGTTAAAGTGGAAGGATTGCCGCTTGAGCATGTTAAATTCTATGATTACCTAGGGGTCATGTTTCATGAGAATTGGACATGGACCTCCCAGATTGTAAAGGCAAAAAAATAATCTGAAAACGTATAGTAAAGTTGCTAGGTCGTTTTTCTGCAAGCATGGCAGAAGACCTGTTTCTCCTTAGTTAAATGTGTATAGAAGACAGGCGGTCATGTCTGCTTCTTATGGAGCAGAAATTTGGGGCTATGCCAATGCCTCAGAGCTAGACAAAATGGAAAATACATTTCTGAAAAGCTCATTTATGTTAACACAAGGGGCAGCCAATGCCCTTGAACACATGGAGGTTGACTTGTGCCCCATCAAATGAAACCAGTATTATACTCGTTGAGATTATGGTGTAGACTAACAGGCCGTTTTATGGAATCAAAGTGCGCTGAAAAAACGGCGCACGCGTGCGAAAACGTGCGATTCGCAGTGAAATAGCGAAAATTGCAGTGCAAGTGCGATTATCGCACAGAAAACATTGCACATCAATTCATGGAAGTCCGTGCACGCGCAAAATGTGCCCGCTGGCGCACAGGTCATCGAACGCCGTGCGATAAAGCCACAGCGAATTCGCACATAGCGCGGCGCACATAACAAAAGTAGGCGTAACACGGGGCGTCACACGCAGAATGGGGAACAACTCGTGAAAATGTGGGCGTCACAGGGGAAGTACAGGAGGCAAGTGCACAGAACGCCCACACGCTCACCTGCAACACGTATACATGGAATCGAATAGGGAAAAACAGCGCACGGCCAAAGACGAGCACAGGCCCATACATGTCCGCCACACGAAAGCAGGCGGTAGCGTCCCTGCGCAGGAAAAAAATGTGCGCCAGAGAAGGCTCACACGCGATCAGGCCTGGGGGAGCGTGTGCGTGTATCTCAGAGGTGCGCGAGAAGTTTCACACGCGATCAGGCCTGGGGGAGCGTGTGCGTGTATTTCAGGGGTGCGCAAGAAGTTTCACACGCGATCGGGCATGGGGGAGCGTGTGCGTGTATTCCAGAGGTGCGCGAGAAGTTTCTCACACGCGATTGGCCTGGGCGCGTGTATTTCAGGGGTGCGCGAGAAGTTCCACACGCGTTTGGCCTGGGCGCGTGTATTTCAGGGGTGCGCGAGAAGTTCCACACGCAATTGGCCTGGGCGCGTGTATTTCAGGGGTGCGCGAGAAGTTCCACACGCGATTGGCCTGGGCGCGTGTATTTCAGAGGTGCGCGAGAAGTTCCACACGCGATTGGCCTGGGCGCGTGTATTCCAGGGGTGCGCGAGAAGTTTCACACGCGATTGGCCTGGGCGCGTGTATTTCAGAGGTGCGCGAGAAGTTCCACACGCGATTGGCCTGGGCGCGTGTATTTCAGGGGCTCGCGGGTGTTTTTACACGCAATCGGGACTGGGGGAGCGGGGTACGTGTATTTCAGGGGCTCGCGGGTGTTTTTACACGCGATCGGGCCTGGGGGAGCGGGGTACGTGTATTTCAGGGGCTCGCGGGTGGTTTTACATGCGATCGGGCCTAGGGGAGCGGGGTACGTGTATTTCAGGGGCTCGCGGGTGGTTTTACTCACGATCGGGCCTGGGGGAGCAGGGTACCACTCACCGTCTGCCTTGCGTGTAGAAGAACGCGTAGCCAACACCCACCCGATGTGAAGTAATAGCGTGTGAACCCCAACGCCTGCAAAACACACGCACCGCACCCCAGGATACGTCACTGACACGCATACGCGCTAAGGGCCTTTGGTCCAATGGAATTGCGTATGCGTGCTGACGCGCTTACGCGCTAAGGGCCTTTCCTCGATTCACACGCTGACGTGCAGAATTTTCACGTGCCAAATCACTCCGTATCAAGTTGGCCACGCGTAAGCACACGGAAGACCACGCTCCTGCCCAAAAGGCCGAATTACTGCCCCCCAGAGCCCCGAGCAGCCTCCCACGAGCCATCTGCTGCTGCCTGCCTGCCTGCTGCCACCGTGCCCTGCCATTTGGTGCCTGCACATCAGCCATCTGCAGGGGTCCACTTGCTGTGTCCACCCCTGCTGGAACAGAACACTCCCTACTGGGATACCATCGCTCCACAGCCCAGCCCCAGGACCCAGTTGCCCACCCACGCCTGCCTCGGGGGTCGCCATGTCGGGGCAAACACCATCCGAGACCACTGGCGACCCCCAGCCAGAGGGGCAGAGGGCCACCAGCTTCAGTCAGAAGGAAGTTGGTGTCCTGGTGGAGCTTGTCCTGGGGCATTATGATGCCCTCTTCGGATCACCACGCGCCGACAAGGAAGGACGGGACAGGATCTGGGACGACTTTGTGGTTGCCATCAACGCGGAGGGGGTGGCAACCCGCAACATCAAGCAAGTCAAGAAGTGCTGGGAGGACTTCAGGTCCAGGACCCTCATAAAGGCCCGGCGCCTCGTGGAGGGGGCCGGGGCAGCATGAGTACCATCCAGCTGAGGGTCCTGGAATGCCTACGCCCAGCGCTCCATGCCCAGATCCTTGAGAGGCAGACCCGTCTGGAGTCGAGCGGTAAGTGGCCAAGCATTGCTGTGTGAGACAGGGCATGTTGCAGCGTGCTGGTTGTCTGATACTTGCCTGTATGTATGACATAGGCCATGTACGCGTGTGTGTGTGCAGGGACATCATGGTCATGCATGTGAGACCAGTAATGTGTGAAGCACACGGTTGGTGTATGTGTTTAAATGTAACATGGGGAGCCCTATGCGGAATGGACACATGAGAGCATGCCAGTCTCTGTTCCTGGACATGGGTGTGGGTGAGGGATGGGTGCTGATGCCATGTACATGTATGGTGTCCATGTCTGTGTTTCTGACCTGCGTGTCTGTGACTTGTGGATGCCATGGATGCATGACACATGTCTGTGACAATGTTCAGATTCACTGATGCAGCCTAGTTATCCTTGCATCCACTGTGTCTGGGGTGTACGAGTCCAGATGGATGAAAGTACGTTGAAGTGTGTGCATGTGATAGGCATGACCCATGATGCATGTGAGTCCAAAACAACATTGTATGCTTCAAGAGTTCCTTGGACATGTTTGCTTTTGTCCATAGCATGCGCCATGCCTCTTACTGCATGTGTTTTGCCTGCACTGACCCATGTGTTGTGGAGGGACATGATGGAAGTGATCTTTGACAGTGCCACTCATCTGCTATTGCTTCCTGTCTAGGGGACCATTGTACAGTACCCTGATGCTTGTGTTCTATGTCTCCCTCTACACAGCGCAAAGTGAAGAAGAGGGCAGAGACGGCGCTGTGGAGCTAAGCGGCGGGGATGCCCCCACGGCTGCAGCGGAAGGGGTGGGTGAGCCCCCACAGGGGCTTGCAACGGCTGAAGACGGTGTGGAGCCATCCAGGTTGGTGGTTTCCACAGAGGAGGAGGAGGCCGCTACTGAGCCGCACATGGGGCCTGGTGGGGGCATCCCTGCTGGTGCAAGTGGTGCAGTCCAGGGGCAGGAGGCAGCACAGGTCGCCGTGGAGGTGCCTGTGCATGTCACTGTCCCTGACACTGTGACTGCACCACCATGCACCAGCAGGGATGCCCCATCCCAGGCCCGTCTGCAGGTAGGGGGGATGTCCATGTCATCTGACTCCCCTCCACCTGCGGACGAGGGGACCCCTGGCCGTATGGAGAAGGTCCTGATTGGTGTCGCGTTGCGCACGGCTGTCATTCGTGATGAGGTGCGTGCTTCCAAGGGGGAGCACGCACGTCATCACGAAGAGCACCGTGCCAACATGGCCCAGTTGGGAGCGGTGATGGTCGGGGGTCTCGTACATGTGTCGGGCACTCTGGCGACCCTCTCCTCCTCTGTGGAGGCTATGCGCCAGTCGTACTCCATGCCGTCTTCCGGCCCAGATGACACCAGGGCCCCCTGTGGACCTGCCCCGACCAATGCAGCCACCTCGGTGGGGATCCCATCCCTGCCACAGTCGGGAGTCGGAGGTCCAGCAGGGGTGGACACACCAGCAACTGGACCCCAGCAGATGGAGGATGTGACGGCATCATCTGGCAGGGCACGTGCACGACGGCGTCGGTGGTTTCCATCAGCCTGGATGCCGTCGTGCTGGCACAGGTAGTTGCGTCGGAGGCAGCGGCAGGCTCGACGTGGGAGGCATCATGGCTCGGGGCCATCAACATCAGGGGTGCAGGCATTGGCCGGAGGGCAGGAGAACCCTGGAATGGGAGTGGCTTCCATGTGGGAGCGGTTGGGCCAACAGATAGGTGCGGAGCGGCAGCAGGCAGAGGAGGAACGGCTCACAATGGTCAGTGCGGAGAACTCCATGCGGAGGGCGCTGAGGCGGGCTGAGTGCCTCGAGGGTCTTCGCAGGGAGTTGGAGCTGGACACTGCATTATCCCTGCGGGACCTCGGGGCCAGGGAACATGCCCGCCTCCAAGCCATTGAACAGGTGTTCGATGATTCCCTGGCCCATGACAACAACCAGTGAGCCGTCGGACTAGCCCGCTGCCCTTGTAAATATTTATGTAGTTAGTGTTAGGTTTCCTTTGCTTTTTTTATTTATTTTGGACCTTTTGGACAATGGGCCACATTTTTGTATATAGTTTTATTTTATTAGGTAGTATTTTTATGTAGGTTTCATTTCTTCAGTTGGGATCATGGACCCTGGTTTGTATATCTGTATATAGTTGACTGTTGGATTTTTTTATTTTTTTTTGGATTTACCCATGGAGCAATGGTTTTCGGTTTTGTTTTTACCTTGGATTTACTTTCTTGAACTGTGACTTTGGACACCTTTCCTTTGGATTATGATTTGTCGTTTTTCATTATTTTACGGACATGCTGCTTTTGGTTTTTGATTCCCATTGTCATTTGTTTATTTTTAATTCCATTTATGCTGTTTTTAATACATTTTTTTCATCAAACTTCAATGTGTAGTATCATCTCATTGGTATCATGCATATCATGATATGGGTTTTGAGATTCACTGACACCCATTGGGTGTATGTGAGGGCCATGTGTTCATTTCCAAACTTGCTATTGGGGTTCTATCATGTCATTGCAATTTCTAAGTGGGTGGATGCAATACTCGAGTGGGTGTTTTGCGTTTGGAGGCTGACCATAAGGGCCAGGGATCTAGATTGTGATGACATGTTGGCTGGGAGACATGTGTGGGGGCCTGCTGGCAGGTGCCCCGCAATGCTGGGGGGTGGGGGTGCAGGGGGACATGAGTGGGACATGAGTGGGGGCCTGCTGGCAGGTGCCCCGCAATGCTGGGGGGTGGGGGTGCAGGGGGACATGAGTGGGACATGAGTGGGGGCCTGCTGGCAGGTGCCCCGCAATGCTGGGGGGTGGGGGTCCAGGGGGACATGAGTGGGACATGAGTGGGGGCCTGCTGGCAGGTGCCCCGCAATGCTGGGGGTGGGGGTGCAAGGGGACATGAGTTGGTGATCAGTAGTGCAAGGAGACATGTGCCTTTGCTGGGGGGCATGCCCATGTTGGGTGGGCTGCCTGCGGGACATGACCAGGGATGCAGTGTAGTCCCCTGTGGTGTGGGCTGCCTGCAGGGGCCGTGGAGGGTGTACAGGGGACACCTGGGAGGACCCACACTGCCAAATCACATGTAGGACTCCCCGGCACCCCTGAAATACACGTACCCTGCTGAAATCGCGTGTGAAAATTCTCGCGCACCCCTGAAATACACGTACCCTGCTGAAATCGCGTGTGAAAATTCTTGCGCACCCCTGAAATACACGTACCCTGCTGAAATCGCTTGTGGAACTTCTCGCGCACCTCTGAAATACACGCACACGCTCCCCCAGGCCCGATCGCGTGTGGAACTTCTCGCGCACCCCTGAAATACACGCACACAGGCCAATCGCATGTGAAACTTCTCGCGCACCTCTGGAATACACACGCCCAGGCCAATCGCATGTGGAACGTCTCGCGCACCCCTGAAATACACGCACACGCTCCCCCAGGCCCGATCGCGTCTGGAACTTCTCGCGCACCTCTGAAATACGCGCACATGCTCCCCCAGGCCCGATCGCGTGTGGAACTTCTCGCGCACCCCTGAAATACACGCGCACAGGCCAATGGCGTGTGAAACTTCTCGCGCACCTCTGGAATACACGCGCCCAGGCCAATCGCGTGTGGAACTTCTCGCGCACCCCTGAAATACACGCACACGCTCCCCCAGGCCCGATCGCGTGTGGAACTTCTCGCGCACCTCTGAAATACACGCGCCCAGGCCAATCGCGTGTGGAACTTCTCACGCACCTCTGAAATACACGCACACGCTCCCCCAGGCCCAATCGCGTGTGGAACTTCTCGCGCACCCCTGAAATACACGCACCCAGCCCGTTCGCGTGTGAAACTTCTCGCGCACCTCTGAAATACATGCACACGCTCCCCCAGGCCAGATCGCGTGTGAGACTTCTCACGAACGCGTGTTCCCGAAACCCGTAATACAAGTTCCCCGCTTTGCGTTTGCTGTTTGCCAGTCCGGTAAACTGGTACAGGGTTGGCGCAGCCCTTTGCGATGGTTTTGCGTTCTTGATGGCTTTTCCTTGCGCGAGGGCGTTCTTGGGGGCGTAACTGGCGCTGCTGCCGCGTCGCTGCGCCACTGTGCGCCACTTCTGCTTTTGGTGGCGAGAATCCATGAATACGCTGTGCGTGGAAATTGATTTTATCGCACGCGGCTGGCGCAGACATTCGCACGGGCACGCTGTGCGCCAGCCGCATGCGACACTTTTGTGAGGTATTCCATGAATCGGCCTATAAGCCTGGCTGCCTATTGGGAAACTCTTATATACAAACAATAGGTGTGCCCCAGTGTGCAGGCGTCGGCGGGGGCAATATAAACATTAAATACAAGGAACCTCAGAAAGGAACCCGCGCACAAGACAGTCCTAAATTCTGTCAATAATTTTATGGTTGAATCTCCATCTTATTTATAAGGCATATGCTTTCAAGGAAAGTCACAGAAACAACAGAGCCAAAGAAAAAAACCTAAGGAGTACATGAAAATAGATTTATTATACAAAGAAACATATTGTTTAACGTATTTCAAAAATGTTTTTTACAAGTTTTTAAAAAAACAACATAATAAAAGATGAAAAGGAGACATACAACAAAGCATATGTACATTATGATTTCAACAAATAATTGGAATAGAAAATAATGCAATAAGACAATTAGTAAAAAGAACAGAGAAAACCACAAAAAGGCAGTTGTGCCTGTTGGGCTTTAACCAGGGTGTGTAAAAAATTAACCTGGTTAGTACAGAATTGAATTATTCATAATCAACTAATGACATGTAGTTATTTGCCATATCACTGACTGCCAACTGCAGTTGGGAAACTCTTGAGCATTTCATTAATGTGGATTGGGGCTGGGGTTTGTTATGGGTCAAGCATGTGAGGAACACTTTGAAAGATCTGAATGAACAAGAGCTATGGTCGAGGCCGACGAGTATTACTAAAGCCTCTATGTGAAGAACAAAGGAAACAATACACACTTATAGCAGAAGGAGAATAGTAGCCCAATGTGAACAAGTGAAATTGGGCCCGAACTACCTTGATCATAAATCAGAATTTGGCTTTGAAGGTTATTTAGTTTATCTTGGCCCTCCGTATGCAAGTGCCCTATACACTGACTTTAGCATGGGGACCCTTAGATTGGCCTCCTTCACAAAATCTTGGAGTACGGAAGGCTCGGGCTTGTGCCCGTTATGCTTGTCTAGTCTGGAAAGAACTTGTCATTTCCTATTTTTCAGTGTATGAAGAGTGTTGTATTTAAAGCCAATTCTTATGGTGGCTGGAGTCATGACTATTTCAAAAGCAATGACCCGCCTGACTGATATGCAAGATCCATTATTGGGGTCATCTGAGGCCAGTGATGTGGCATTTCATCCACTGGCAAAGTCAGCACGTGAGATTCCTACTTTGTCAGTGTTGCTGGCAGATTCAGTAGCAGACCTAGAACAACCCAGGTACCCTACGGTTTTCAGACCTCTGCATGTTGTTGCCACTGTGTTTCAAGTTGTACTTCTACTAGCGCAACTGTGGCTTAGTTTGGGAACAAATGCATTGTTGGATACCACAGGAACTGTTTGTTTTGTGGGTTGCTTATGTAGCTCAGTTAGGTTCACTTTCACACCCACTTTTAGATCTAAATAGAGTAACATTATTATTGACATCATTAGAGAGTGTCATTGATTCTTGCATTTTCCTTTTACCAGGGCCTGCAGTATTCTATAGAGAGCAACTGCGATCATCACCTGAAAAATGTGATGGTGAGATAAGGTTACACTAGGACATTTCTTTACTTGCACCACTAATACCACCTTCATCGGAAGAAAATGACTTGTTTGCAACCACAGCTGGACATTCTTATTTTGTTCCAGTGCTTACTCCTCCTCTTCTGACTGTACCCCATCACCTAAGATTGTCTCCTGCACTACATCAGCAGTCAGATGAAGTAGCTACTTTCCCTCATGAAGCGGATGACACCTTGGTCGTCTAAGGAGAGTGGGTGAGGTCTCTGAACAGGCCATTGAATAGTTCAGGTCTTTCTTGGCAGATAGATCGCAGAGGGTGTCATTCAGGGGCTACACCTCTGAACTTATTATCTTGAGGTGTTGGGTTCCACAGGGATCGTCTCTGTCCCCATTGATTTTTAACCTGTACATGCACCCGGTCCTAAATATTGTGAGGTGTCATAGGTTGAGTTACCACTGATACGCTGATGACACTCAAATCTGCATTGAGAGTGAGAACATGGAGGACGGACACCTTCATTAAAGTTAATCAATGTCTTGTAGACATTGACAAATGGATGGGCAATAATCAGCTGCAGCTGAATGAAGCAAACATCGAGATTATTTTGTTTGGTCCCAGGCAGCGAGTTCTGAAAGCCAAGGAATCCTTTACCCCCAGCATCCTTGGTGAGAAGTTCCAATTTGTCTCACAAATTAGGAAACTGGGTTGTGTGTGGCAGGAGAATCTAGCAAGTGATGTTTAGGTGGGGCCAAGATTAAGGCAGTTTATTATTCACTGTGGATGCTCAGGAACGTGTTAACATGCCTACCTGTGGAAGTTCACACAGCTGTTGTGGGGGCTATGACAAATACTCACCTGGATTACTTTAACAGCTTGATTGTCAGGTATCCTGGCCACGCAATTACACAGGTTACAAAAGGCTCAGAACGCTGTGGTCAGGTTGGTAGGCCGGTAGTGCAGAAGGGAACATGTTTCACTCCTGCGCAGAACCCTGCACTGGTTGGCGGTTGAGGATCAAATTAAATTTAAAGTGGCCTGTCTAATTTATAAGTGTGTTAATGGGCTGGCCCCTGAGTACGTCAGTGCTAAAGTTTGCCGACACTACCATGTAAGGGCATTACACTAATGGGACAAGCTGCTGCTGAGCATTCGATGCACAGTGTGTGTCTCCAGAGGTGGTGTGAAGTTTGGAGTCTATGGACCCAAGTTATGGAATGAGCTACCGGTGGAGATTAGGTCTTGCCAGTCACTATCCCGGTTCCGGAAGGCACTTAAAACCTTCCTGTTCACATAGAAGCTGCCCAGATAAGGGGGGGTCTCTGTACATGAACCTTTTCATGCCTCATCTTGAGGTCTTCGTTTCCATCTGCGCCTGTATACAATTAAGTTTGTCCGTAGCACAGTATAAATGTTCAAATCAAATCAAATCCAAATCAAATCAGCACTTGCACCTTGTTCACTATTTAGTCCACTACTAGAGGTTGCACAAGCTGCACCAGATGGAGATTGCTACAGTTGATGTTTTCTGAAGATTTGGGATGCTTTGACCCAGATCGAGCCAAGCTGTTGCTTTTCTTGGAGGTGGGCACATCCTTACTTGTCTCACCTTGTTTTGGTGCTATTTTACAGGTATTCCTCTCTGGAAATATCTTTATTAATTGGTCTACTGGCTTGGAACAGAAAGAAAAAGACTCTTAGCATTTGCAAATAATTCGGGGTGTATATCATATTGTACATTTGTTTACAAATGTATTACACATGCCAGTGATGTTGTTGGAGCAAATGTTGAAGTAAAGCTGAAAATTTTCAAATAACTGATTGTGCTAATTATTTTAACATACTGTATTGACTTGATTAACATTGGTACTGTCTCTGGCTTTCTCTTTCCTCCTCACTTTTGACCTATCAATCTATTGCCATTCTCCTTTGCCACCCTTCCTTGTGATGCCTATTACCACATCCACCACAGTCCAAAAAATGCAACGATTAAAAAAAGCATTGCATGAATAATTTTATAAAAACAAGGAGGTGATGGCTGTAAGGTTAATCTTAAACCTCTGGCAATTGCTCTGGGCAACCCCCCAGACCTGCGTTCTTTGCATGCCAAGCTATTACAGAAAGGGGAAAGACCATATTCAAGTCAGGCTTGGTCCCACTTCCATGGGCAGTCCAGCCCGAACTGCTAGATCACATACCTTCTGCGTGAGACCACAACCATCCCCAGACATGTTCCAGCCTTATTGGAAATCATCAGCTTGAGTCTCTAGGCCCAGCAAGCATGGACCCACGTCTGGGCATACCCGCCCCACACAGGTTGACAAAGAAAAAACAAAGAGGTGATGGATGGGAAGTGTAGAATTAATCTTAAACCTCTGTCAATTACTCTGGGCACCCTCCAGACCATTGGTCTTCGCCTGCCAAACTATTACAGAAAGGGGAAAGACCATAGGCAAATCAGGCTTGGTCCCACTCCCAAAGGGGCAGTCCAGCCGAACTGCTACAGCAACTATGAATGAGGTATTTTTTTTTTACTTTGTTAAGGTATTTTTCCAGATCCAAACTAGAACCATCATTTGACCACTTTGATTACTGGACCCTGTTGCATTGTTCCTCCTGGTCATCCTCTATCCTAGGAGCCTGGGCTTTAATGTCCTTCTAACCAGTTTCGATCTTGCAGCTGGAGCAGTTGTCCTGCTGCTAGTTGGGTCTGCCACCAATCTCGCGTTTTCATCTCAGGTAGAGACTGGCTGTGAAAGTAAGGTTTCCCCATCTCCAGGTTGGATCTGGTTGCTTCTAAGGGGATCATTTTAATGTTTAATAGTGATTACGTTTTATGCAAACCAATTGTTTTTTCTCACAGTCGTATGGGACAGGTCTTGGCTATTGTTCACTTTCCTCCACAACTTGTTGTTTCCCAGAAATGATAAAATGTGCATATAGTTCCCACAACATCTCTGGGTGGTAGAAAGGTCCGGG
The DNA here is from genome assembly GCF_040938575.1 of Ambystoma mexicanum. Classification (NCBI taxonomy): domain Eukaryota; kingdom Metazoa; phylum Chordata; class Amphibia; order Caudata; family Ambystomatidae; genus Ambystoma; species Ambystoma mexicanum. Next base: position 1,034,818,441 of record NC_090935.1, on the reverse strand, counting down.
GAGGCAAGCGGCAACCACCTCAAGAACCTAGCAGTGCACTCACGAATAAATCATACTTTTAAAATAAATAAATAATAATAACAAATAATAGCGTAAACATTTCTGTGGCCGGCCTCATCCACCCACTCCATCCATCCATCCATCCATCCATCCATCCATCCATCCATCCATCCATCCATCCATCCATCCATCCATCCATCCATCCATCCATCCATCCATCCATCCATCCATCCATCCATCCATCCATCCATCCATCCATCCATCCATCCATCCATCCATCCATCCATCCATCCATCCATCCATCCATCCATCCATCCATCCATCCATCCAAAGAAAGTAAAAAAACGTTTAAAAAGGTCGCCAACATTAACTAAATATTTCTAATAAATGTAAATAGTAAAAACAGGTTGTCTGGTATGAAAGAATGGGACGATCACACAGTAGATGGATTGGTGCATCCAGATTCAGTCACAAGGATGCAGTCATTCATCATTCCCAGGGCAACCACGAGAGAAAGCACGACGTTGAAGTGGTGTACTGTCTGTTCTGCATTTTATTTTTAGTACTAGGCATGCTCGTCTCTATCACGCTTTTGACCTGGAAGTAATTCGTTTGAGAGAAATAATTCCAGCAAATAGTGCTTCGCTGGAAGTTCCTCTCGAGCAGCATCATTTAGACTGCTAATGTAGACTATGCATAATTAAATAGCCACAAAACCCAATTTGAAGGAACTTAATGTTGTCTGTATAAAACATGTCATGTGTGCCAAGTTTACAAAGTTTTGCAGTTAACTTCACAAAGTATGTGAAGGAGAAGTCCTGCAACCTTGCACCGCCTTAACTGAAATAGAAAAGGTCATCTTTTTGTGACGATGTTCTACTACATCCCAGTGACCATATTGCACAACAGAAATGCATGCACCATTTCTGGTCAGAGGGAGTGCGAGAACATCCTCAACTGTTTGGCAGAAGGCAGGAGATTGCATTCAGTGGCTGTAACTGAGTGTGTCAACAGAAAATACTACTTGTGGAGAAAAAGGCTTAGAATTCCTCATGGGCAGTATAGTGGAGAGACTGTAGAGGAGGTTCTGTCTGCAGGAGAGGAGCAGCAGATTGTACCTAGGAAAGAGCAAGAAGAAACAACAAACAGTGCAGAACCACAAGATATGGGATATTCCCGGGCATATTATCCACCACCACCATCTCCCTATTCACTGATGATGAGTCTTCGAATAATGATGATGATGATGATAACAAGCAAGGTAAAGGGTGACTAGGTGAGTCTGGGCCGAAAGGCATGATTTCGGAAGTAAGTGATACCAAGCAACAACAGGCAGAGGATAATGCCACACAACATGTGCAGAAGTGTTTTAAAACTATAGGGAGAATGATAAGATGCCTTGGCAAAAAAGCTATCTCGTTGAGTCAAAAATACAATGTTAAACTTATGCAGACACTCGGGCACTGTACCAACGAGCTACATTATGATATTATTACATTTCTCAAGTAACACAGAGGGCCTCATTATGAGTACAGTGGTTTGGACCTCATTATGAATTTGACAGTGCAGTTCATTTTTGGCAGAACTTCTGTTACTGCCACTCCTTTTGGCAGTAACAGAATTACTGCTGGTTTTATTGCACTGCAGAATTAGGACTTTGGAGGTCGGGTGAAGGCATTACCTCCAAACGCCTCCACTTTAGCTGCAAATATTGGAGTATTTACCCAGGTGGAATTCCCAACTGTGGTAATTCCTCCAAAATCCACATAAACCCTAAGGACTCCATAAATGGGGACGAACACCACCACTACCATACTTGTAATCCAGCTGTAATTCAGCAGAACTGAGTCCCATTAATGGTAAGCAAGTTTGGCAATAATTACTGCGCAATTACCGCCCAATTCTTAATGAGGCACATAGTATTGTAAACACTTCTGATTTTTCAAATACTAACTATAAGGTGAGATTGCATGGCAAATTTCAGGATGGTGTATTTGCAAAGTACTACATGGTGTAAATAACTCATATTTAGCCCATGCTGTACTTTCTTTGCATCCCACATTGTAAATTTCCCATGCGATCATGACTAATCATTATTTGAATTTTGTTTTTTAAAAACTTGTTTTGACCTGTACGACTATACCCAGGTACCCTAGAGTGAGTTTACGTTAATTTCTTCTTCTTGTTGGACATAATTATGTAATACACAACAGAATTGTGATGAAATGCTTTATCTCAAGAATCCATGTTTCTGTTTTATCTAATTGGAGCACGGTCATTTAAAAGAATAACTGTCAAGCTTGGAACTCCCAGTTATAGTTAAATGCACCTGAGCGCACTCACTAATTCACTGTGGCGACGAGCTGCATTTCTCCAAGCAGACAAAGCTATCAACGATTACCAAAAATAAAGAACTTTTTTCAGAACTTAAACTACTTATTTGTAATCTTGGACTATATCAAATTCTTTTTCCAGATGAATATTTATCAACAAAGATTTTTCATGAAAGTTGATTCATGTACTCTTTTTTTTTTGTTTGAAATGTTGTAAACAACATCTTTAGGTCATGTTAAGACGCGTTTTCATTTTTCACTCGTTTAACTGATCCACGACAGACATATCTTCAAAATGTTTCGGACGTGATGAACTTTTACTCAGGGAGATGAGAACAAACATCTAAATATAGCACACACCTTTGCTACCCATTTTTTTCACCTTATCAACGTTAACAATTAACCTAAACCTCAGGAATTCAATAAATGACCTACTTGTGCTTACCCGTTAATGTCTACTATTGAGTTTATTAAAGTCTGCAATGAGTGGACGTCACTCTGCCATTTAGCAATTTACGTGTAAAGCAGAAATTTACGTTTTTAAAGGAAATGGCATACAAATGGCAACAACATGAAAACTGACTCAGATATAAAGTATGTCTTCTAAGAATATCCCCCCAAAATCATGTAATGATTTTCAACTGTCAAAATCAATTTTCGAATCGTTTTCAGACAAAATATATCAGACAACACCAATTTACTATTTATGAAAATGAAAAAAATCCATATTTAAGAGTGAAATGAAAGCGGCTGCGGGGAGAGACATACTCATTTATGAATCCAATAGTTTTCTCTTAGATGGATTCTTTTTACTCTCTCTTCTCATTGTGGATGTGTTATAACGGTTTCTAGAATTTGAATTCTAAATTGGATAATTGCATGTCTTTGTTGATGATAATGGTGTAAAACTGGAAACTCTGACGCAGATTCTCAAAAATTAATGCAGATGCAAAAAGCACAAAAGATGTCCTTTTTAGCATGTGAGTTAATTTTAGAAATGCGTAGATCACCTTATCTACAAAAGCGACCTATGGATTTCCAAGGGGCTGAGATGCAGAGCAAATGATGATGCTGACAAGCCCCCTTCCATATGCACGCTTGACACTGATGGGACTTGGAACCCATTTCACAGTGACAAGTCATTTAAGGATTACCATTGTGAAATATAAACAAAAAAACACATTCCTACCCCTATTTGGGAGATAGAAATGCAAGCGTGACAGCAGCGCTTTATATTGGTGCTGTCACACTTCAAAAGAGTCAGAAATTACCTTGTTATACATGTTCCTGCCCCTGTGGCTGTACTGAACTGGTGCAGAAGAATGTGACTATTTTTTGCACATTTCAAAGTGCATTCCATTTGTGCATTTGGTATGCACATTGAAATGCACGGAATCACCCCCTTATTTGTGCAAATGTGCAAAGAGATTGTAAGGGGTACCTGTGCATCATTATTCTGATGCCAGCGGAGAGCCAGGTATCCCTAGAGGCTATGCCTCTTTTTGTCACATTCTAAGAGCAGAAGTAATCCTTAGGCATCCACTGAAACACCAGCTGCAATGTTTTTCATGTCACATGTCATTCCGACCTCCAGTGTGTGCATGCGTGCACAGCAGAGATTTAGGGCCTCATTACACAGTAGGCGGTAAGGTTTTACCGGTACCGGTAAGGGCACCAGTACCGGTAAACCCTTACCGCCTTACTACGAGGTCCCTTTGCGGGACCCGACCTTAACGTCATGGCAATCATGGAGACATTAATTCATTTCGGGGCTGGCGGCAGCCTGCTGGTTTTTCCGGCACGGCTACCGCCGGACTAGTAATGAGGCCCACTGTGTTCAAATCTGATAGGGCAGTAGAAGACAGTGTTGTATTGTGGTATTGTTGCATAATAACTTCCCTGAAAATAAATTGGTCTCCACGTGGAAATGTACCCAATTAAAAGGCTAGCAACCGGGTACCCTCTTTTTGTCTTATAGAACCAATGCTGCCAGTGCTAACAGACTTCAGGCTCATACAGCTTACCCTCGCTTTTCGTTAAAATCTATACCCTGGTAAGGCTAACATTTTGAAAGCAATGGACGTACTGCTTTCTTTGAGCAACAAGTGGAGTCCACAGAAAACAATTGTCCATCACGCCGCCACTTCTGCAGGAAGCACCAGCATTGAGACAATCTATCTTTCTCGGGTCTCAGAGCACTGCGCTTTGTCCAAATAAAACTTTTGGGGAAGGGGTTTCACTGGGAATAATGAAGGCTAGCAGCATTGTATGGAGTCTGATGAGCCTGTCACTGCACCCTGCTGGTGTGCAGTGCAGCTAGGACTCCGCCTGGAACTAGTGCACATGGACAACAACACTGTTCTCAGTCTGGAAGTCTATGGGCCTGATTCATGACACATGCTTTGTGAATCAGGCCCTCTGCATCCTAAGGAGGAGGGAAGCAGCTACAGCCTCTCTGTGAGGACATGTGTCTGGGAGTTGTGGTCTGCCTAGGCAGAATGTAGAGTACTACGTAGTAACGCAGGAGGACTCTTTTGTTTGAGGGAGCTACAAAATGGGTCTTTCTAAAGATGAGAAGGAAGTCCTATTTCGCACCATTCTTTGTTAGTGGACTAGGATTCACTTTACAAAGACGGTCATTTCAATCACGCATATTTACAGTTAATGCATCTGCTTCCCACATCCTGAATTTCAATATATACATTAACGACTGGTGCGCCAGTGTCCCAAATCCTCATAGTGCGGGCACTGAAAAAGACCCCCAAGTAGTGAACGTGTTACTACATATGTGCCCTGAGTACTTGAAGATTTTTTAATGGAATAGGCTATTTTCCGTAATGATCATTAAGTTTCTTCTGAAAGAGCATGTGGCTCAATTGTGAAAAGTTAATATGTGCATCTAATTATGTTGACATTACATGTGTTTATCTTAGGAAGCGATTTCCTTTTAATTAAGCTACACACGTTCTTGCAATATCTGAGTGGGGCACGCAACGGTCTCAGACATGTGTATGTTACCAGAAGCCACATATTAATATCCAAGGGGAAGCCTAGTTCTGTCCCTGTATTTACGTTACCCATGTGTTTGTATTAAGAACAGCTAGGAGAGCAACAGACTGGCAATCCCTGTGAATCTATTTATGCTGAGAGAATACCATAACAGTACAGTGGGGACCGGGAGGGTGCTGTGCAAAGGTATATACAGACATATGGTTTGTATTTGAGGAGCCTAAGTTTCAAAGCGTTTTTCAACAGTATACATTCAAAACATGTTTGTATCAGGGCAAAGTGTTCCCCAGTGCTGATAACATTACACCGGCTGTGAAAAATACTACATGATAATTGGTAAAGCAGACTTTAAAATCCCCCTAACTTCTGTTTAATTTGTGGCATTAATATAGAGTGGTCACCTTCTTTCCTACTCCTTTTTAACAGGCACCATACTTATATTTCTGGATTTCTAGAATACTGACACATAGGGCGATAGATGTAACATTTAAAGCTATTGCCAAAATGTTGATATTTCATCCTGTTTTGTCATTGTGTTATTATTCCAGTGTATGTGTCTTCACTCTTAGAGCCAGTTTTGCAAAAAGGGTGAGAACGATTTAAAGATGACACAGGCTTTGATAGAAATCACTGTTGTATATCTAGTGCTGGATGAGGGATTTAATAAAAAAACAGATGCAACAGGTCTAACAGAGCTACCTTGAAGGTAATAAACCAATTGGATACAAGGTTGATAGTGTAGGTAATAATGTTAACTTCCTGAAGCAGAAGGAATCCAACATACAAGAGCACACTGCAGATACATAAACCCTCATGTGTCTGGCCTGGAATCGTCTCCAAAATCCTATTCTTCTTCTGTTGGCATGCTTCCAAATTCAGTAGGTCAATACCCAGAACAATAGATTTGGAAGATACGCTACAAGCAATAATGTGAATAAAGGAACATTCAGAAATGAGGCCAATGGAAATATTTATTAAGTACACGATCAACACTTTGTTTCTGGAAGCTCATGTATGCCTAATATTACTATTGCTATATCCCATAGAGTCCTGGGAAAGGAATTGTCTCCTGGCATCCCTCGATGACCTATTAAGATTACATTGTTATGGTCTCGAGACAAGGTTACTTTGTCTTCGGCTGCCAGTAACATGGACGATGTGCAGTCAGCATGATGGAAGAAAATTGGCTTTTTTGCGTTTGGTTGCAAGGGGCACAAGGGAAGTTCGTAGAGCATATGACCTGGTCAACAAAGCACTTTGTGAGAAAGATATTAAATATGCATTTGCGGATAGGTTGCAACTACATGGGGATTTTAAAACAGTCAGAAAGTTCTTTAATGAGTCCTCTCAGTTGAAGCGTTTTATTAAAGTTTAACCATTAGCTTGAAGGCTCTCGTGCTCAATAGAATGTAAATGCTGCTTGTTACAACTGGATAAAATAAGGAGTGTAGTTACAACCATTTTGTAATGTGGTGTGCAATGGGTGCTAATACGGGTTGCACGCTACATATTGCTGGTTACATGCGCTATAAAATACCAAAACACTAATGGCCTCTGAGAAAGAGTATATAACGCATCTTCTGGAATTACCTGGTTGGTTTAGTTGGGTTGTTCTTGATTTCAGTAGAGGCGCAGAGTGGAATTGTGTCCTGATGTTGGCGGACATTACCTGTGTATGATGAATTTGCAAAAGGGTTTTGGGGTTTTGTATGTGTTGCACTCTACCAAAAAGATCATACGACATTTTCATGGGATTCTTTGTACATTACGGTATAATGGAAGAGAAACATGCATCACTTAATGTGTGTGGTATTAATAATGTGAGGAAAAGAAGACAAGAGATGCAATTCTTAAAGGGGGAGAAAATACAATTTACTTTCTTACAAGAAACTCAAATTTCCTAAGAAGACCATGTGAAACTGGGGCATGTGTAGGCTTTTCTTAATATACTGCAAGCTCCGGAGGAGTGTGTATTATTTTAGCCAGAATGTGACGTGATAATTTATGCTTGTGCAACATAAGATCACGGGGGGATAGATGGTAATAAAAGGTAAATTGTGATCTCAGAATGTCACTTTTGTTAATAGTTATGACAGACAGTAAGGACTCAGTAGATGCAATGCTGCACGTTTCTAAAACACATTGCATTGTTAAGTAATGGTCTATTGATGTCACCCACGCATTTTAACTGTTTATTGGATACAGTACTGAACCATTCATCGAAGTAATTGAGAAGTGATTAAAAAAGTAGGAGATATGTACAGGATATATGTTCAGACTAAAAGATGTCACATGTGTGGAAATGTGTTCATCAAAGTCAACAGGATATGTTCTACAATGCTTGATTGCCACAGTAGCATTGACTTTATAATTACTAGAAGAACTGATTCATCTTTATTTGGAAATGATCGATACGGTACTAGAACGATGTCTGATCTGTCTTCCTTAATCTGGAAATGTCTGTTTCATAATACACAACCCGTAATGTATCTCAAGATTTCTATCTGCAGCATTGGCAGATGTTCCGCAATTGAGAGCATATATGAGTATTCTTTGAAGGAAATGTGGGTACATCAGTGAGTTTTACTTTAAAGTTATATAATTATTATATGAATTTTATTGTTTACAAAAGAGTTAAGGTTAAAACAACAAAAACCTAAACTCTACAAACATCAGAAATAATAAAGTTACGGTAACAAAATAATAAGCTTTATTAATTAATAAATATTGAAATCCTTTATCATGGTAACCTTAACTCACCCTGTTTTTGTTTTGCAATATTTCGTTTTTGCTCTAAAATGTGTTTTAGTCACAGTAATGTAATGTGCTATGTGAATATTTGTTTTGAATAAAAATGTCAACAGTTTTTATTTATTTATGTTTTTCATTTTTCATGTGCATTACATTTGTGCTGCTTTTGTTAGTATTTACAGGCCCTCACACTCTAACTAAATTTGAAAGACTAAGGGAATTGACTATTGTGGTTTCCAAGTTCAACACAAAAGTCCAAATCAAACAAAAGGTTTTCCAACAAACAATGTTCACAGTTCCAGGGATCAACTTCCTTCCCCGAATATTTTATCTTAAGTTACACAACTTCAAAAAGAATAATTATGTATCAAAGAGGATTATCCTTTGCCCATGGTAGGCTTTGCTTTTCTTGGGGTATCAGCTCCCTTCCATAAGATTTCTCTTCCCCTTTTATATGATGCAAATCCCAAGTGATGTCTCTTCATAAAGGCTCTCTTTTGCGCTATACAATTCCACAACAGTTCATTAATTCAAGGGCATGACCTTCCTTGAAGTTCTTTACAATATGTATTTGGTCTTCACCTGGGATACTCTCCCACAAATGCTTAACTTTCACTTCACCTGATGCACCTTCCTACCAGGACTTTATTATACATACATCAAAATGTACCTTGTATACTCTCCTGCCAGGGTTTTATTGTACACACACACTTAGCTTCACCTGATACACTCTCCTGCCAGGACTTTGTTACACCACTATTAAACTCCACAAGGTATACTTCTCTGCCAGGACTTTGTTACACAACTATTAAACTTCACCTGGTATATTTCTAAGCCAGAACGTTGTTACTCACTACTAAACGTCACCTGGTATATTTCTCTGCCTAGATTTTGTTACACAGCTCACACATACTTTGTTATGTAGATACTTAACTTCACCTGGCATGCTTCTTTACCAGGACTTTACTATGAAAGTCACTCTTTCTTTCAACTTAGGGTTTAATAACCCATGAACAACCTGCTTTACAAATGCTCTCACTTCTTTAGCAACATTGCTGTTTCCCTCATGCTGCATTTTTGGGAAGTGAATCATTTTATTTGGCCACCCGGTAACCCACTTGCTTCCTTTAGGTTTACTGGTTGTTTCTATGGCTTCAGCGAAATTAAATCTGTTTGCTGGCAACCTAGTAAACATTGATTCCCCGCTCTCCCCTGCTGCAGTGTACTGGCTTTGCGTGCGCCCTGTCAAGCGCTGCACTCCCGTTGTGTCAGCTTTTGCTGTGCGCTGTCCCTGCTGTCTACTCTCTTGCTGCAACAGACCACCCGCACCCTGATTTCTCCGATCTCCTGTTGGTTTCACCTCTCAGTTGCCTGCTACGACTTTCTTGCCTTCATTGTAATGCTCAGCAGTCCGCTTTTGAACTTTCCGGTTTGCTTACTCATTTGCCAACAACAAGACTGATGCGTTGGTCACCCGGTCTTCATAATCCTCATTACTCTGTTGCTCTTGCTCGTGTCACTTATTAGGGGGTTACTTTCTGAATGGCTTAAAGGATGTGAATACTGAGCCTCCTGGGAAGTGATCCTCACTACTCCCTAATCTCACAATGGCTAACACCACAGTGGGGGAATCACAGCCTTCCTACCTCATGGGTGACCTACAGTAAATACACAAAAGAATGGCGATAAAGTTTGTGTCACAAAGTCTCATCTCAGAAAGACCTGAAGTCGTTCCAAAACATATACTGGACCACTAACAAGATACGGTTTTAAAGCATATAAACAATATATTCAATTGTATTGTAAATAATCAAACACAATATAATAATGTCATAAAACACTACAAATAATTAATAAAAACACAATATAATACAAACATGTATACAAAAATCATACAATATGAAACCTCGGTGTATGAACACACTGGATTACAACAACGTGGATGTATCAATCACACTCTTTCTCATTGTACCAACTCCTACAGTTTTCTTTCCTATCAAGACAGGCTGCTACGGAACATTCATCAGGGGCAAACATTTTCCACTAGTATGTGTCTTGTATAGACTGGCTACTAATTTCAACCGTCTAATACCCTGCTCCTCCTGTAGATCCCTAATGGGATAAAGGCACATATTTATTACACTAATAGGATTAGAACAATTTAATTAATAGAACAACCTCAAAGATAGGCTTCCACCTCAGGTTTGAGATAAAAAACTAAATGGTATACCTGCATAGTCTGTTGGATATTACTTCTAAAGACCATCTGCAACCGTTAATTGTTGCTTTCACTGGCTTCCTTACTCTGGAGGAAATCTTCCTCTTGCTATGGTACAAAACAAAACAACCTAAGCAGTTGTGTATTCTATAATTACCTGTAAATGCAGTTTACTAAAACCTATACTCCCAACTTACCTGTCCAGAAGTGTAGGAGTGTAAACCACCCGTATAATTGCATGGACGGAAGATTCTTTTCCTTATTGCTTGCACGAGCAAATCTGTATAGGGCAGAAACACAAAACAGAGCATACTACTAGACCTAAGGGGTCATCTTAAAGCTACATATTTTTAAAACACTATCCAGTACCAAACTTACTTAGATCAAAATTATCAGCTGCTGACTTGCAATAGTCATCATCTGGTTTAAGGGAAATGTTTCACAACTGTTTCACTGCCGTCTGTTCTTAGTAGGCTGGTACAAATCTCTGTGATACCCATAAACACTATAGTTAGCCCCAAGCTCACTCTCATTCACAGAATGTGCTTAGAATTAGCCCTCCTATGGCCATCCTGAGTCACCCGTTTTTAAAGGGCTTGTTAGAAAGCAGGACACCCCATGTCTTGCCTTCAATGGCTCCATGATTTAAGACAAATCACAAAACTACAATATTTTGCACCACCAAGGACCACATATAGTAGTATGTAGGTATATGCACTGGATGTTGTCATCGTGTACAACGCGTCACCGTCATCAATGTGCCAGTCGGTCCTGAATCCCTAAATAGATCTGATGCTCCTGTAGTCAGGAGGGTATACCGTCCTTTGATCGTGGGACTTTTCATTGCAGGGTTTTTTACCACAAATTTATTTTCGAAAAAAAACTCGTTTTTTTTGGGAGGGGTTACCAAATTAAAAAAAAATTGTGTAAGGGAATAAAAAAAAAATAAAGTGAACGGGGGGTTAATGGAGTAACCCCCCCAAAAAAAACATTTGATGGGTTTCCTTTAAAATAAAAATTTGCAGTAAAAAAACCCCGCGATGAAAAGTCCCGCGATTAAATAACATAGAACTGTCAGGAGACCACTAATTAGTGCATAATAAAAACCCATACTCAACAAAAAAAAAATGGAACACAAACCCGGCAAGAAGCCACACTGTTTATTATTGCTTAATCAAACAGGACAGTGCATTAGTTCTGATCGAGAGGCTGACATCTGAATGGACTATAAACTGTAGTTTTATAGCAAGAAATATAATAGTCAGAAGTCAGGAGAAACACTTGCAATTCATTTTCTTTGTGCTTTCCAGGGATTTGATTGGTTTGCAAACCCCTCTTCTTCGATAGTTACATTAATTAGTGAAAGTCAATTAGCAAGTCAAAGGAGGGATGCTTTACTTGTTATACATACAGTTGGAAGCAACAGTTACTCATACACTTCCTGCTGTCGAGGCCTGCTAGGTCCCAGTAAGTCCCCGTAAAACTCACTCCAAGTGGCGTTGTACACTTCATATTATGGAGTCAGCATAAGGAGGAAAGGCATCGGTGTGAGTAGGATAGACAATGTGGGCGACAATACATGAGGGCCCTGAGTGGCAATGGAGCAATGATCAGCACCTCTGCAGCCCCTTAGGCCCAGACAGGCATAGACAGGAACCAGCCTGGTGACGACGGCGTTAGGGCATATGGCCGGCTCTCACCTTCCAGTGTTATAGGATGGGTAAAGAAGTAGGTACAGCCTATCAGAGTGCTCGGCTCGTCTTCAAGCGTTGCCTAGTAACGTATACACAACGTGGCAGCAGCCATTTTCAAATAGCCTTTTTTCAAAAATCACACGGCAAATGCAACGTTGAGGTTGTTGGTCAGTGACCATCGCAGGGGCAAGCGAAGCTGGTCGTTTTTCAGCAGTAGATATAGGCGCTTACTCAATACTTTACCAAGCACTGGGCTGGAGGTGAAATAGGATCAACCAGGAATGCAGGAAGCATGGATGAAAGCTGCACTTCTCCGGCAGCCGACAGGTGGATTGAGGGATGGGCTCCTGCTCTCCCGAAGTCGTCGAGGAACTGCGTGGAGACAGGCATAGACAGCAGCTAGCCTTGTGACGATGGCCTTAGGGCGTATGGCCGGCTCTCGCCTTCCAGTGGTGTAGGGTGGGTAAAGAGGTGGGTACAGCCTATCGGAGCGCTCGGCTCATCTTCAAGCATTGCCTAGCAACGTATACACAATGTGGCGGATTGATTCAGAAGGGACTGAAACAGAAGGTTGGGCAGAGATAATGAGGCAGCGAGATTTGAAGAATGAAAATTGGTAAGTCAGTCATAACCCCACACCAAGTGCTGGCTCCATTGTTTACTGCACTACTCTAGCCACTGAGGCAGAGGAGGAGGGTTCTTTATTGGCTGGTGCCTGCTTAACCCAGAATGCAACTTTATTACTACGCTTAGTGGAACTGAAATGCTGAAGGCCTCTTTAGATTTTCTCTTTTGGTGAGAGGCTCTTTGTAATGTGCCCTCTTACCCTGAAGAGGTCGACATTTAGAATATGAAAAATAGGGAATTGTCCCTTTAATTGGAAGCACCTACTGATTATGACCTATCAAACAAAACATCAGTTTCAAGCAGAGACATGAAGCAATGAAGTGTCTATGGCAGCGTCAATTGTCCCAGAGCCCAGGGAGATGCAGCAAAGTCAAGGCACAGTGCAGGTACCTCTGATGCGTGTGAAATGCATATCAGGAAAGCCTTGGTGGAGATGCTGGAATGTTGAGGTCAGAGCAGGAAAGTAGCGAGGGCGACCGAGCCAATAAAGTGGGGCTCAGGGGATTGTCCCCCTGGAAATTTTATTTAAATATTGGGTTAAAATGTTGCATTTTAGAGCATACTTTTACAAGACATTGAGTATTTTATTACTGGACATCTATGATAGCTGTCCAGTAAAAACGTATCATCCCTGTCGCCTTATGCTTTTCCAATAGGAACAGTAGGCATTTGGCAAAACATCCTCCTTCACTGAGTTTAGGAATGGGGCTTGTGTAGAGTCCTAAGTCTGCCACACCAAATCTGCAGACTTCTACTCTGACCCGGGGAAGGATTTATTGAGCATAGGGCACTCTGTTTGTTTGGGGCAGGTGGGGGAAAAGTGTGAGAAATGAGAGCCAATGAGAGAGTGTCATTGACAAAAGCAGCCTACAGCCAACTTGTACATTTTACTTGAATATCGGTGGGAGGATAACTCACAGGCAACGCAGAGCAACACAGGTTTGAATCCTGGTCCCATGATTAGAGACTGGTCTCCTTATTAGGCGCATTACAAAAGATTAATTAATATTTTTAATTAATAACAGAGTCTAAGCTAGCCCCGTCAAGACAAGACTCTCAAGTTGTCCTTCTCCTGCAACGTTCCAACCATTTTAATATCAATCCAGGCAGAGACTCGAAATACCCCCTTCATCCTCCAGTTCCACACAACACTAAAAACGTAGCTCTTTCAGCAATGCCTGCTGGACAAATGAAAATCCCCCTCTCTCTCCCTCCACCGACAGACAGGCGCTACTGTAGAAAATGGCAGGCCCGATTCTGGCCCTCCTGTTGTAAAGAGCTCTGCTGCTCTAGAGTTAGCATCACTCTACAATCAATAAAATAAGACAATCAATAAAATAAAATAAGACATGGAAGGTGACTTACCTTGTGATGGCGAGCAGCAAAAAAGGGCATGAACTCCTACCTTATTTATACCTCTAGACACTCACTTGTTGCTTGGAGGGCATGATCTTCTCCTCCATGCTTATTTGGGATCATGTGCCTGCTTTAGTCAGAAAGAAAACGTGTTATTTGTTTTTAGAAATGTTTATTTCTTTGGTATTGGTTGGTACAAAGAAGAACAAAGTGCATTCTAGGAAGCCTCCCTTCTTGACATAGATTTAGAACACCAAGTCTGAGTTCTGTGTTGTGAGAGGTGGGGACGCAGGATGCCAGCTGTAGGTTGTTTATGGTAGGGATAGAGAAACAGGATGTCAGTGATAGGTTGTTGATGGTAGGGATCGAGAGGCAGGATGCCAACTATAGGTTGTTTATGGTAGGGATAGAGAGGCAGGATATCAGTGATAGGTTGTTGATGGTAGGGATCGAGAGGCGGGATGCCAGCTATAGGTTGTTTATGGTAGGGATAGAGAGGCAGGATATCAGTGATAGGTTGTTGATGGTAGGGATCGAGAGGCGGGATGCCAGCTATAGGTTGTTTATGGTAGGGATAGAGAGGCAGGATATCAGTGATAGGTTGTTGATGGTAGGGATCGAGAGGCGGGATGCCAGCTATAGCTTGTTTATGGTAGGGATAGAGAGGCAGGATATCAGTGATAGGTTGTTGATGGTAGGGATCGAGAGGCAGGATGCCAGCTATAGGTTGTTTATGGTAGGGATAGAGAAACAGGATGTCAGTGATAGGTTGTTGATGGTAGGGATCGAGAGGCAGGATGCCAGCTATAGGTTGTTTATGGTAGGGATAGAGAGGCAGGATATCAGTGATAGGTTGTTGATGGTAGGGATCGAGAGGCAGGATGCCAGCTATAGGTTGTTTATGGTAGGGATAGAGAAACAGGATGTCAGTGATAGGTTGTTGATGATAGGGATCGAGAGGCAGGATGCCAGCTATAGGTTGTTTATGGTAGGGATAGAGAGGCAGGATGTCAGTGATAGGTTGTTGATGGTAGGGATCGAGAGGCAGGATGCCAGCTATAGGTTGTTTATGGTAGGGATAGAGAGGCAGGATATCAGTGATAGGTTGTTGATGGTTGGGATGGAGAGGCAGGATGCCAGTTATAGGTTGTTTATGGTAGGGATAGAGAGGCAGGATATCAGTGATAGGTTGTTGATGGTAGGGATCGAGAGGCAGGATGCCAGCTATAGGTTGTTTATGGTAGGGATAGAGAGGCAGGATATCAGTGATAGGTTGTTGATAGTAGGGATCGAGAGGCAGGATGCCAGCTATAGGTTGTTTATGGTAGGGATAGAGGAACAGGATGTCAGTGATAGGTTGTTGATGGTAGGGATCGAGAGGCAGGATGCCAGCTATAGGTTGTTTATGGTAGGGATAGAGAGGCAGGATATCAGTGATAGGTTGTTGATGGTTGGGATGGAGAGGCAGGATGCCAGTTATAGGTTGTTTATGGTAGGGATAGAGAAACATGATGTCAGTGATAGGTTGTTTATGGTAGGGATAGAGAGGCAGGATGCTATGTGTGGGTTTTCTGACTTCTTGGTTCTTGATTTGGTTCTAGGCTTCCCCACCTCTGCTTAGACAACACACTGTTCCACGATGCACTGTGCATGTGAATATGTATGCACGTTTACTATCTAACCAAATGCACTTGAGTGGTCTTTTCTAATTGTCCATTGGGGTTTCACGACCCTCATTCCAGAATAAAGCACTCAAACTTTGATGAAACACGGAAGACACTACACGGATCCACATGAAGCTACCAGAGGAATACAATTGGCAACGTCCCTGACAGCCGCAAGGCTGTTGTTGTACGTAATGTATGCAGGCAAATTATTCCGCAGTGCACCTAGCATCTTTTATTCATGCTTTAATCCGAGACGGAAGGTGCCGTTTTTAAATGTGAGGAGTGGGAGGAACGTTTTCTGTGAACAAACAATTATCCAAAGCACGTCTTTAGTTTTCACGTTCATAGAAAATCTATTTACTTGTAAATATCCAAAATGAGCATGGTACACCAAACATAGCTTGAGTAGGTGGGTGTTGACAGCCCATATCTCGCCATAGGCCATTTACAATCTACCCACAAACCCGGTCCCATTTAAGAGAATCAAGAGAATGCAGTTTTTCCTATGGCTTATAGTGCGCCGAGTCATCACGAGGTCAGGTGTGACGTGAGCTATATAACTACCCCCACTGAAAAGAAATAAGTCAAATAAAAATGATCCCCAAAGTCTTAAAGTACTTTTTTTGTCCTGTTCATATTTGTGAAGTTCTAGCTGTACCCAGCATATCACATGCTCATCTAGTATGCGCTCTCTCGCTCTCTCTCTCGCTCTCTCTCTCTCTCTCTCTCTCAATCTCTCTTTCTCCTTTCTCTATCTCTCTTTCTCCTTTCTCTATCTCCCTTTCTCTTCCTATCTGTCTCTCTGCCTCTCTCTCATTTTTCGTCTCTGCAGCTTGGCCTCTCTCCCTCTTTGTCCTCTCTCACTCAACCTCTCTGTCCGTCTTTGTTTGCCCCGCTTTATCATTCATACTGTATGCGTGTGTGTGCCGCTCTCTCACTTCTCTCTCTCTCTCTCTCTCTACATGTATATCACATCACCTGCAGTAGCAATTATGGTCAATTTGATGAATTCATAGAGAAAGTTCACTTTATGAGCGGCTTATAACTTTGGCGCCATTTGATGAATTCCCAGCAAATTTTGCAAAAATAGTATATGGCCACCTAATAATGATATTGCAAAGTGTGGTGCGGTTTCGTCCAGGTTGGGTAAAGTTATAGGGGGGTGCCAAAATGCTTGAACTCTTCATAGACACAATGGGAAAAAAATGTTGCTTGCACCTACAGCCCAAACCGCTGGATGGATTCTGACCAAATTTGCGCCTGGAGCGGCGGCCTGGTATGGAAAGCATGCTTTTGTACATTTGGTGTAAATTAGTCCAGTAGTTTTTTAATGAAATGCCAAAAAATAGGTCAAAATAAATTAGTGATAGCTGGCTCCAGTCCACAGACCCATTTCCCGATTGGGTGTCCACAGACACGTCTGGGCCAATGAATGGCTGGCTTGGTGTCTGCGGACAGCAAAGATGCATGCTGATCGGATGTTCAAAAACATGAGGTGCGTCATAATTTTTGAAACGGTCGCCACATTGGATTCTCGGACAACCTCCACTGACCGCGGACAGTGCAGTGAGGAAAGGGTCTGGAAATCTCATTTGGGGTTACATTGTGGCCGAAAGAAGGACTGCAAAGGGTGGAGGAGTGGAAAAAAGTTAATAGGGAGGTGTTTTATAGGTGGAAAAATTGTTTGCCTGGGTCGCTGAGTCTGTGGACAATGGTGCTGACTGCGCACAGTAAGAAAAAGGTCTCGAAAACATATCTGGGGTTATTTAGTTGCTGAAAGAGTGTTTGTACAGGGTGAGGGAGTGTAATAGAGATGTCATCAAGCTGTTGTAATAGTTGAAAAAAAAACGGTGCTGCTGCCGCCATGTCCGCAGTCTCTGTCCTTGTCCGCAGACACGAACAATTGTCCGCAGACATCAATGCGATTGGGGGGGGTTCTATGTGAGTTTTACTATTTGAAGGTGTTGAAGGCAAATCCCTGAATGCTCACACCAGAGAGAATACAACACACTAGGCAAGAAAGGCCCCAGTTGATCTTGTAAGGATAACAAGTTTTAAGATCACACGCAGATAAGAGCAACAGCAAAGAACGTTCTTCTGAAAAGTAATACAAGCAGAATTTTATAAAGCACAACATTGCACAACAACAGGGATCTAACCTCTCTCCCTGGCTGTTCAACCAATACCTGGCACTCCTTGCCCACCGCATCACCACTCTCTGTCCCAACTTTCAGTGCTATGCGGATGATACCCAGCTCATTTTCAGGCTACTCTCGGCCTCCTCCTCCTCTCCTTCCCTCATCTCTGACTGTCTGCCATTCAGGAATGGTGTGCCGCCAACGACCTCTGCCTTAATGCCAGTAAGACTGAGATTCTACTCATCGGCACACCCACTCCCTCCTTCCCTGCAGCTCTCTGGCCGGCCTCTCTTGGCCCTCCTCCCTCTCCCACCTGCAAGGCAAATAACCTCGGGGTCATCTTCAACTCTGCACTCTCCTTCTCCCCTCACATCTCTGACGTCTCTAAGAGGTCACACCACCAGCTGCACCTCCTTATAGGTATTCTTCCTTTCCTATCCTTCCCCCAGAAGCTCACTGTCTCCAGAGCCCTGGTCCTCTCCAAGCTGGACTACTGTAACAGCCTCTATCTAAATCTTCCTGCCTCCACTCTCTGCCCTTTGCAACTTATCCAGAACAGGACTGCAAGACTTGTCCTTGGCCTCAAGCCCAGGGATCGTATCTCTCCAGGACTGAAATCTCTGCACTGGCTCCCACTGGCTGCGAGATTACATTCAAAACCCTCTGCATTGTACACAAGGCCTTCTGGGGTCGCAATACCTTCAACTCTCTCTTCCAAATATCTTCTTTCTCGAGCTATTCGCTCATCTGCCTCCAACTCCCTCAGGGTCAGTCGCTTCTCCAAGCAACGAGTTGGTGGCAGATCACTCTCTTCGGAAGGGGCCTCTCTCTGGAACAGACTTTCTCCCTCCCTGAAACTCGAGGAGAACCATCTCCGGTTCCGGAAACACCTCAAAACCTTCCTCTTTGCTTCTGCTTTCTCCCCTCCCCTGCTGAATTCCTAACTGAAATTGCACTGGTTACCTGGCCACCATTTTCTGCTCTCTGGCCCAGCCCCCGTCAACTGCCCACCTGCACTGCCTCCCTGGCAACCTCTGCACTTGGGGACCGTTTTCTGTATCCCTTCAGTCCCCTGTCCAGCACTTTGTCTGCACTTCCTTGCACCTGCCACCAGCTGGCTGTTTTATGCGTTTTATTTATCTTATTTATTCCACTTCCCACGTACTGCACTTTCCCTTCTCCCTTCCCATGCACTTGCGCGATCTGAATGAGACCTGGCCTAGTAGGATTGTTGTCTGTCCTCCCTTTGTTCCCCCCCTTGCCTCGTCGTGCCTTGAAACACTTGTGTATAGGCGTGTTATAAATGCCATGTCGTATCATATCATATCATAACATTGTCATACATGACGCAATACATAGGGTAAAATCTTGCGTGGCTTGTTGGTGTGTACCTATACAGGATTTGCCTGCCCAAAAGAGATCCCAGGCCATTGGTTCCAGCCTGATCCGTCCATCTTCCTTCACGTGAGTACTGCAGTGATCATCCTCTTCTCACGTCGTATATGAAAACAAATTAATTATACTCCTACCAAACAACTATTTTATCACTCATATTGTTCACTTGGCAGGCCTTAAGACGGGCACAAAGGAGGTTCTGGGGCACTCTTACCTTCACACACACATTTCACTCACTCACCCTCCGCGCCATCCGGCTCCAAGGTCTCCACCTCGTTTTGAACTATAATGTATCCCTCCCAGCACCTCGCAATACAAATCACATGATTGTCACTTCACGATGTGCCCTGTCTGTCCTCTTTGGACATCTCAGGACTTGTTACTATGGGGTTGGTGGTCAAAGTGAACAGTTTTAGTGAGCTGTATGGGCTAAAACCCGTGGTCACTTCGGGATGGGCCAGGTCATGCTTCGGCCACTGTGAGATAACATGCACACCAGACGCCAGTCTGTGATCACGGCCTTCTAAGGCACAGTTCTCTCCAGTAAAAAACACATCTTTGCAACACTGTTAGAACAATGAATAGTCGTTGTGGTGATTGCGGGTGTGGGCTGTCCTCATGGGAGCTCGAACATGGCTGGAGATTTTACTCATCTCGCAAATTAGGCTTAATGCATTCAATGCTGCATTTACCGTGCAGGCCTTCCCTATGGTTACTAATATCTATGCAAAATTCACGCCTTATGCTGTACTATGTGGATAGACTATATTTGCTTATATTGAAGTAGGGTCCTGTGAAACTGGGAGGTGGTCCTCTCACCATCCCCCCTTCCCCATTGGCCCATCATAGGGCTTTGAATGCATCTCGCCTCAATCTAAAGCACCTGGGGGGGTAGGTTGGGGCTGCCTCCTTCCCAACATTCCCTCCTTTTGTTACTTCTACCATAGCAAACTTTGCTATACTTCTACGCCCCAGGTCCCCAATCTCTCATTCCACATATGCTGAGATCCCTTTATTGGCATCAGGCCCTACACACTGACCGCAAACTCTCCCACCCTGTGTGTGTACTCTTCAGGTGAGCAAGTCATGTAGATGCATCCTCCCTCCCCAACCAGGTCCACCCACACCTCTGTGTAATTTTGTGGATCCGGGGCTGGAGAAATATTAGTGTGGTATAGATGATGAACTTCATCACCATACAGAAGCATTTCATGTTTAGGTGCACTTTGTGGGACATCAGTTTGTGCTTCAATATTCTTTGTTTCGCGAGGTGCTTTTGGAGCTCCAATTGATACCATCATTCGTGTGATATTAGGTGCCACATTGGGACAACATCGAAGGGCCAGCTGACAGGTGCAGAAAATAACCAGGATGAACACAATGATGGGGATTAACATCTTCATGATCGCTCTGAGCCACGACGGGGCCCAACTAAATGTCCAGGTAAACTAGTCACTGCCCTGTACTCCTCCCTCCTTCTTCATGCGAACACCCAGGTCATGGACAGCTGCGATGATGTGAGATAATGATGCATTCTCCACATCCTCTGAAGGCACGAGTGAACAGCAGGAATCACCAAATGTTTTTTAAACCCCACCTTCCATTGCTGTTAACCTCTCCAACACATAGCGATTTTGCATTGTCATAAGTCTCAATGCATACAGCTCAACTTGATCATGTTGAACCCATTCTCTGTGTCGTTCACGAGCTGGACCAGCTCCCACCTTATGATATGCAACCATTTAGCATTTGCTGCGCCCTGCACTGCTAGCAAAAGTAAGGATGCAAAAATTGATTCTGCTGAGCTGAAGAGCCTCTATTCTTCTGGTACTTCTGCAAGCAATGTAGAAGAGTCTTTGGATATTTAATTCAATCTTTCCATCCTCTGTGGTTGCTGGAACTGTCCTCTTCCTGGCAGGATGTGAAGCTGTTGTGTGGGCAACAGACCCTTATCTTCATTTATGACAGAGGGGAGACTAATTGGTCCCTCGGTAAGCACTTCTTCCCCCATCAGGTGTTCTTCTGGGATTACTAATAGTGCTGAGTGCAGTGTGGCCAGCAAACAGCAGCCCCTCCATGATGGTGGGAGGTGCAAGTAAGCTTGTCAGCCACAGATACAGTAATTATCAATCATCGTTGCTGTTCCTTTCTTCATGCCTGTGATCAAGAGAGTCATATTGCAAGGTTCGGTTGAGCCAACAAAAACTGTACCCTTGCTGCGGAAACAAATTTTATATTCGTCTTCCTTGTGCCCTCACACCGGCTTTTCCATTATTGCAATTCATGTCAACTTTGTGATATGCTCTGTCCAGATTTGCGCACAGAAATTGTACACTCATGCAATTCTTTCCTTGCTATATGTTACCAGTACTTCTGCAAAGAAAGGTAGTGTGGTGTCCTGCCAGTTATTATTGACATGCTTACGTCCTTTCACCATCAGATATGGCAGCTCCACACACTTGATGTCTTTTGGATCGCCGCTGCACTGTACAAAATCTGGACCCACCATTTCCAATTGGACACTATGTACCTGGTGCAAGGTGAACTAGGCAGTGTGCCTCTATAATTGGACCTGCTTGCGGTGCTAACACCTTGGGAGCCCCTGACATGTAAAGAATGAGTGAACACACATAACAGCTTCCATTCACAGCGTTTCTCCCCACATCACTCATGTGAGAATTCCATCAGTTGGTGAACTCAAGATGATGAATATCCTCAAGCACATCCAAACCCAGCCCTTGATACGTGTCATACGTTTGTCGAACTTCTCTTTTCTTATTTTATAACTCTTTTCAAGGATGGCAGCTTTGCTAGTGCTATCAGAAATAACATTATATAATTTCACAGTGGCAGACAATCTCCTACTACATTATTATTGTTAGTGTTCACATAAGTGGTAATATATGTAACTTCACTCAAATGATTAACCTTGTATTGTCCCATTTGGATAATATACAATCTATGTCCCCCACTATCCCCTTTATAGGACTTCGCCCTACAACACTCTCCCCCAATACAATCCGAGCAATACTATCAATAGCACACAGCTACCTATGGTGATGGCCAATCCACAATAATAAGCATAGGTCCATAGTCTCTCATTCGTACATCTACACCTCAGATCCCTACTTAACAAATGATTTACATTAGTCACGTCCATCTTATTCTTTCCTGAAATGAAAACACAGAC
Organism: Ambystoma mexicanum; assembly: GCF_040938575.1. Taxonomy (NCBI): domain Eukaryota; kingdom Metazoa; phylum Chordata; class Amphibia; order Caudata; family Ambystomatidae; genus Ambystoma; species Ambystoma mexicanum. Next base: position 1,034,796,063 of record NC_090935.1, on the reverse strand, counting down.
ACACAAGGCAACGAAAAGAAAGAAAATGTACAAGATGTATTTTGTACACAAATAAGGAGGAAAAGAGAGAGAGAGAGAGAGAGAGAATGAAAAAGAGAGACAGAGAGAGAGAGAGAGAGAGAGAGAGAGAGAGAGAGAAAAAGAGTGAAAAAGAAAGAAGAAAGGAGAGCAAAATGAAAGGTGGAAGAAAGCGCTCCTAAAAAGAAAGATACAGAGCTAGCAGCTACACTGCGGCCTGCCACCGGAACATACTGGACATGTATCACCCCTGGACAGGCTCGTGAGGTAGACAGAGTACAGGTACTGCTACCACTTGTTTTAAGACAACTGATGTACCAGTGTGCTTTCTGGAGGTGCCCTACGAACGCTAGAGAGGTGGACCCAATAGCGCAATTCCTTGAATTTTACAGCGAGGGGAGCAGAAAACAACACCTCGTAGGGCCTTTGGAATCAAAGGTTATTCCATCTGCGCATGAAATTGCGGATGTTTATGAGGTACCCAGTGGTTGCGTGGTCATATGCTCGGGATCTGTCAGCTTAGTAGTCTCGACATCCGGTGTCACAATCATGGGAGGTGCAAGCTGTCAGGAGACACATTTAATGGCCCTTGTTAGTGTGGTCAAATACTCCTTGAACACATTGCCTAGCATTGCTGTGGTCCTTTGTGCATCTGAAGCCCTTCTTAGAGGGCATATGGGAGCATGCATACGTTGACCAGTGACCACTTCATGAGGTGACCAATGGTAGTCTTTGCTTTGGTGCTTGCATAAACTGAAGAGAACCAGGGGCAAAAGGTGCACACAGTTTTTCTTCAATGTGGTACACAGTTTGAATAACTTGCTTTTAAGGAGCCCATTTAACCTCTCCACAATGCCATTCACGTGTGGGTGGCAAATTGAACACATCCAGTGCTTGATGCCAAGTAGTGCTGTAACATGCTGAAATAATGCATTGAAGAAAGGTGTGCCATGGTTTGACCTTAAAACCTCGCACACACCCAATTGCGGGAAGACTTCCCACACTAAAAATCTAGCAGCACACTTGGCATCTGAATGTTCACACGGCCCTGCTTCCACCCACCTTGAAAAAGGACAAACCACTACAATGAGATATCTAGATCCATTACAACGCTCACCCATATCAGCGTAATCTTTGTGTAATTCACGGAATGGCCCAATAGGGTGGGGCAAGATGCCCCATAATGTCCCTAGTGCCATTCCTGTACTGAAACATTGACATGTCGTGCAATGTGTGACCATTTCTGTAATGCTTTCCTGGATGTTTGGTATAAACCAGTCCTCCTCTATATCTGCTGCTATGTGTTGCTTTCGAACTGTGAGATGGGTAGTGTAACTGTTCAAAGACTACTGGTAGCAGCTCCTGGGCCATTACTGTCTCCTAGAGCTCTCTTGCCTCCATAAAAGATATATCAGAGATTGCTTGCAAGCTCTCTGTGACCACAACTCTTTCTCTCTTTCAGATGTCCTTCCTTGTAGTTTGATAATCTCGGAGATGGGCAATGCTGTATACACTGCTGGATGTTCACTTTCTGTTGGAGCAGTCACAATGTACTCAGCAGGTATTTCATTTGGTAGGTATTCCACCATTTTGGCTGCTGATTCAGCGGCTGCATTTCCATCAATATTTTGTCTGTCCCATTACTGTGGGCGGTTTACCTGTTGACAGCCACAACAGATTGTTGGGATAATGCTTCTATCAGTATGTTTAGCAGTGCTGCATGCTGCACTGGGGATCCATCTGCCCTCTGAAATCCCTTCCACTTCCAGTGGGATAGACCAGCGTGAATGGTTGTTGTAACGTTGAGTCAGAATAAATTGTGACATGGCACCCATGAGACACTCTCAATGCTTCAATGAGCACTATGAGTTCTGCTGCCTCTGCAGAATAATACATAGGCAACCTTTTCATAATCACTGTCTCATACTTTCCTTCCTCAAGTCTTACCACTGCTGCCCCAGTCTGTCTTTGCCCATACTCCTGATCAATTGTGGAAGACCCGTCAACAAAAAGTATCTCACCCTCTGACAATGCACCGTCCCTTTCTTTGGGAATGTGGGCCTCTTCCCTCTCATATGTGGCACAGTCGTACGTCGTTAAGTCCTCTGTAGTAGGCATGTCTGTTAAAAAGGTGGCAGGGTTTACTGTTTTATACCTAACCACAAGAACATGGGGTTTGGCAATGATGGTCTCATATACCGAACATCTTTGCGTAGTCAGAGTAGATTTTGACTTTTCCAAAATAGCAAACAAAGAATGTTCCACATACAACGTGACTGAACACCCCATCACAATTGTAGAGCTTTTCTCTATTGCAAAGGTAGCAGCTTTTAAAGCTTGTTCACACGCAAACTGCCCCTGCATCACTGTATCCAAGGTGCTGCTATAATAGGCCAATGGCTTATGAACCATAGTGCTTTTCTGGGTCAATACCACTGTCATAAGCTGGTGATCCAAATATGAAAACAAGTAAAATTCCTGCGCATGATCTGGGGTGGCCAGTACGGGTGCTGATTTAATGGCTACTTTTAAGTCATCAAACTGTTTGATCATTTCGGCCGTCCACTGTAACTTGTGGCCCTTTGTTTTATGTGCTTCCTTAAGAGCCTGTAAAAGCGGCCTTGTGTATGCTGGATAATCTAGAATGCAGGCCCTCCAGTAGTTACACAGGCCCAGGAACGTCTGTATTTCTTTAACTGAGGTGGGTCTGGGTGTGGTGCATACTGACACTGCCCTGTCTGGTAATATTATTTTACTGTTCACTGATATGAACTGCTGCAGATAGAGCACCTCCCGTTGACAACATTGCAATTTGGCCTTATCAACCTTGTACCCCTTAGACTCCAACAATCATAGGAGTGCAATGGAGTCCCTGCAGCCATGCTGTTCACTGTCACTATACACTAGCAGATTGTCCAGGTACTGGATAATCATGCTAGTTACCTGAATATTGCATAGATCGGCATGCAGTATTCTGTTAAACATGCTCGAGCTCTCGCAGTACCCCTGAGGTAATCTAGTGTGTTTGAACCGCATTTGGGACTGCATGAATGCCGTGAGGTACCTTGACTCAGGATGGAGTGGAATCGAGAAAAATGCATTTTTCAGGTTCACCACAGAGAAAAATTGGCTTCTTTTGGGATGTCATTTAGGGGGCGCAAATCCTGAATAATTCTCCAATTTCTCTCTGTTGATTTTTTGACAGGGTATATCACTGTTGTGTTACATAGAAGAGACATAGATGGCACAATAATCCCCTGGTACAATAGGGCCTGTATTGTCTTTCTAATGCCATCCTCTGCTTCCCTTGATAATGGATATTGTCTTACCCTGGGCAGCAGCACACCTGGCTTTAGTGTTATATGCACAGGGTCACATTTTTCAGTAGCCCTACATCATGTGGATTTGTGGTCCAGATCTGTGAAGGCACGAGTTGGAGGTTTTCGTCAAAAAATAAGGGAGGAGTTACCACTGCCATCAGGGGGCACTGCACTCTTCGGTACTGTATCATTATGTCTCAGAAGATACAGAACTCTAGGATTATTTCCCCATTTTTGTTGTTATTTTCAAACAATTTGTCATCTGTCACTTCATTTAGCTGTACCGTTGGATCTACACAGAGCACTGTGCGCCACTCACATCCATCAATGTCAACTCCTAACAGTGCAACCCTCTTGTCTGAAACCAACATCCCCTTCAGATCAAGAGACAAAATTCTTCCCGCCACCACCTCAGGTGACACTGCTGGACAAAATATAAAATCAGTGGGCACTCACCAACACTTTTTGGCGATCTGTTGCTTCACCTCCCCGAGCACAGTAATACCATAAATAAACATGTCCAGGTCTACTGGAATCCTGTGGACCACCGCTCCCTTGCGATTGCATGTATTATCCACATCGCCCTAACAATGCACATCCCAGGCATGGACAGACTATACCATGATCTGTATAGTGTATAGTCATGTTTAACTTGCTGAGCCGGTCCCTTCCCAGGTTTCGGGAGGATAGCCCAGGGGCAACGGTCTCGCCTTGGAAGCAAGACAAACTGGAGCAACACAGGTTCGAACCCCGGGTCCGCGCTTAGAAACATCTGGGTATTAAGCATGTTATAAATAACCTATGTTATCATTTCAAATTGACTGTGGAACTATCAGAATATATTTAGGGTACCCGTACTACCTTCCCTCCACCCTTTACATCCAGCTCCTCAGTATATGGAACCTTGGGAACAGCCCCAGGAATCCCTGCATGTCAAGATATTTCACAGATAAAGGAACATTTCCTTCCATGATACATGATTTAGTTGCACAAGAGTCCACCATGAATATAAACTGCCTGTTTCCCATCTCCGCCCCAACCAAAGGTTCCACTTCAGGGTGGATAGTCGTTGACAAGACCGGACACTCAAGTGCTCTCTGTGGGCTGTCCTAGTCAGGGTATGTGTTAGTTCCAGGAAACGAGAAGGGGTTACTACTATTACTGCTGCTCCTGCAAAGAGGGCAATAGCCCCACTGTGTACCCTATTCACCAGGACAGCACCACCCTCCTGCTGCTGTGACATTTGCCGCACTTACATGTCAGATGCTTGAGGCTGTTGGTTATATGTTTGGTTTTGTCCCTGAGAATACCCTTGACTCAGATATCTGTTGCAAATACACTAATCCTTGAGGCCCTTGGGGCCCTTGGCTCTGTTGCTAGGGCCCATAATTATACCACAGTGCAGACTTGCTCCTGTATTCCTTGCAGAATGCCCCACCTCAAACAATTCCAACATTAGGATGGTCCAAACCCACCCCTGGGTCCAAAACCTCCCCCACTTGCCCCTCGAAATCCCCTCTCTTCCTCGCTGAGGCCCTCCTTGTTGCCACTGTGGGCCGGGATACTTTTGCCACCCGCCCACTGCCTTGTCCTCCTTCAACCCAGAGTGCCTCGGTAGTGGAACTTACAACTTGTTGGGTGCTCTCAGTCCCTTCCACCTGTACTGTGGTCGATACAGGCACCTGGAGAGCAACCGTTGCTAGTTTTTTCTCCACCAATTTCGCTTTTTCTAGCTGACATCTTTGGACTGTTTCCTTTTCTCACTTCTTGATCCTTTTACAATGATGCACTATTATATTCTGTATTTCTGGCCACCCCTTCACTTCAATACCCACGATCTTATCCAACGCCTTCTGCACTTCCTTCGGCAAGCCCCTCTTTACAATAACATTGAAAAATGGTATTGACCTGATCCCACAGTCCTCCCATTTCAGCTCTCCACATTTCTTGCATTTTTAGAATAAATCTAGCTGGATCCTCATCACCACCCATAGTATACGGCATCAAGGACTGTAAATCTAGGGTATCTGGAAAACCCCTCCGTAGTGCGCCCCATACCTGTGTTCTAACTACATTAAACTGTGCTCCATCATGCTGATAGTCCCCCAGGGTCACACCCGGATATCCAGCTTTAACTCATATATCCACATCTTGGTGGTCCCCAATTATAGCAACCATCAAGTTCTTAAAATCCCCTATTGTCAGGGGCACCCCTGCTGTTTGCTTTTCAAATTAATATATTAACTTGCTCGCACCTCCTTTGAGCTGCGGGAGGGCCTTATTTAAATTATTCTTTTCCATCTAGGGACAGGGCACATACTGTGTCCTCCCTGCCCCCTTGTGCATGAGGGGCATCTGCATCTTCGCCCTACTTCCCACACCCTTCCTTGTGACTCCCCTTCTCTTTACCAATGCCCTCCGGCCAGCCCTGTTCATCTACCTGCCCCCCACCCACAAACCTCCTACTTGGGGGGTACTCTCAGCCACCTTTTCACCCCTTCATTCTCCTTCACTCTGACCCTCATCAAACGTATCATCACCCTCTTCCTCCACATTCGCTCCCATCACCATATTCTCCAGGATTATCCACCCACACAGGCTTCTTTCTTTCTCAACACCTGCATGTCTTATCCTTTCAGTATCCATCCTAAGCAGCAGTTGCCCTGATTTCCATTCTCCTGACCCTTCTCTCGATGCTGCTATATCCCTTACTGCACTTGAGGGTGTATGTATCCTTCTCAATTCTGTTAGCAATCCTGTCCTCAAACTCCCTTGACCTGTATCCTGCCGATGCTGGTACTTCATGCGGGTGCACATACGGAGGTGGGGGAGCTGTTGTTACTGGTGCTGACGGGGACCCTACCACAGCAGAAGGGGTCCCCATCACAACAGACACTGAGCTTGTTAGGTTATGTTATGTTAGGAGAATTTCTAAAGCGTAGGATTACCCAAAGGTATCTTGGCGCTAAGGTAGGCAGTAAAGAGGTGCAGCAGCAAGTACTAGAACAAATAGGTCTTCAGGTTCCGACGGAAGAATAGATGGTTTTCATTGGCGCGAAGATCAAGGGGAAGACTATTCCAGGATAGGGCCGCCATTACAGGAAAAAGTGCGGCCACCAATCCGGGAAAGCCAAACTCGCGGAACCGCAATCAGTAGAGCCGACTGTGAGCTCAAAGAACGGACAGGCACATATCGGGAACATTTTTCCTGTAAGTATTCAGCGCCTTGATTATAAAAAGCACGGTGTACTAGGCACAGGGATTTAAAAAGGATACGCTTCTCAATCGGGAGCCAGTGGAGTTGCCTAAGTAGCGGAGTCATGTGGGCACGGGGTGGAGGACGAATCACTGCCCAGCCACAGAATTTTGAAGCAATTGAAGACGCTTAGTAAGATAACTAGGCTGACCCAGGTATAGAGAGTTACAATAGTCTGTGGTACTCAAAACCAAGGTAGCCATCACAGGAGCCCGGTGTTTGGCTGGGATGAAGGGGAGCACCTTACGTAGAATTCGTAATTTAAAGTGTCAGTTTTACAGACAGGTGCCACCTGGGGTGCCGTGGAAAGAGAGGAAGAGAACAGAACACCCAGATTTTTTACTGAGGTCACAGGTGTAGGGCACATACCTAGTGAGGTAGGCCAGAACTCAGAGGTCCAGAAGGAGAGGGGGCTGGAGGTGCCCACCACCAGAATCTCTGTTTTGGAACCATTGAGCTTCAGCCAATTTGTCGCCATCCAGGCGCCAAGGTCTTCCAGGCAGATTTGTAGCCTTGCCGCAGTATCGGCCCTGGTAAGGTCAAGCCGAACCAAGATCTGCATATCATCGGCATAGGAATTGTATCTAAACCCAAGAGCCAATAATAGAAGCAGGAGAGGACGATTGTACAGATTAAAAAGGATAGGGGAGAGTGCAGATCCCTGGGGGACGCCACAAAAGAGCCGTCCTGGGGGGAACAGAAAGGAGGCAAAGACACTGACTGGGTCCGATCACTCAAAAAAGCTTGAAACCAGTCGAGGACCTAACCCGAGATGCCTGCATCAGACAGCCGGGTCAGAAGAGTGGGCGGAAACAACCAACTTTAGATCCAATAATGCTGCACGGACAACCGTGTCAAACGCGGCGGAAAGATCCAACTTTAGATCCAATAATGCTGCTCCCACCCCGCCCTGGTCGACTAACCGGGCAAGATCGTCCATGACAGAGTTAAGTACAGACTCTGTACCCCTGCCAGGGCCAAAGCTAGACTGAAAAGGGTCAAAGAATCCGGAACATTCCAGAAACGAGGAGAGAAGAGGGAAGACCAAAGACTTGAGCAGCTTCATATTAAATGGAAGCAAGGAGATAGGCCTAAAATTTGCCATAACTTTGGGGTCAAGCGTAGGTTTCTTTAAGAAAGGGAGCACGAACGCATGTTTAAGTTGGCTGGGAATAACACCAGTTTGAAAAGAGTTATTTATAGCAGCCGAGATGTGAGAAAGTAGCTCGGGCGCAGTATCTTTAATCAGGGCAAGAGGTATGGCATCAGCTGGAGTGGCAGATTTAAGGCCATGAATCGCTTTAAGTATCTCCGTATTAGAGAACACAGGAAAAGACGACCAAGATGCTGTAAGGGCCAACAGCCGAGGGGGCTCAGACAGGCAGTCGTGGTAGAAGCTACTTTAGCAATATCTGCACGTATGCATTCAATTTTAGAAGAGAAAAAAGTCGCGAGAGAGTCACACAGGACTTGGGACGGAATGATGGCAGAGTCCATTTTACAGGTGCTCTGAGTATCCTCCATTTTGGGATACCCAGGCCCTGCTGTTGGAATCAATTGATTCCTAATAGGAAACAAGATGGCCCCCGTGGCCTCTTGCTTTCTATTGCCTGTTACCTTGTTTTCCCCAAGTCCTGGGAAGCCCTGACTGTCTCTTCCCCCTGACTGGGTGTTGGGTGGAAGTTCCATATATAGTGTTGTTGTGAAGCCCAGGCCAGACTGGCTGGAGCCTTCCCAGTGACTGTATGTTGTGGGTACATCCTGTGGGTGGGACCTGGGTGAATAGAGTGTGTGACCAATATGCACTTCTTGTTGTGGCTGTCTGGTTTCTGGTATGAGAGACGAAGACTGAGACAGCCCTGCCGAAAACTGGTATGAATGCAGTGTGTAGTGTTGAATGGATGGGTACATTCCTTTTTGTGAGTGTCTGAGAGGGAGGAGTATGGCCTGAATGCACTCTATGCCTCATTGGCTGACTGACTGCATGAATGCCCTTCTGTATGATTGGCTGCTGAGTGTGACCCAGCTGTGTGGATGAGAGGCAGAATAGTATTTCTGGGGACCTCTCACCACTGGAAATTGTTCAGAAGCTGTGTCTACACTTGAAGAGTAACTGGAACTGCTGATCCTCGACACCCAGCTGAAAGAAGAACTGCTGCTGCATTTGCTTCGACCCGATCCGAAAGCTGCCGAGTTCGTCGAGGACTGATCTGAGAGAGGACCTGGCTAGGCGCCTCTTCCCGCGCTCCGAGGGACCATCGAGCACTGCTAACCTTCACCCTAGCTCCCTGGAAGACAGACCCTCGAAAGGCTGCCGACCAGAGACGGGGACCATAGAGGAGAACGAAGTGAAGAACCCGGACATCGACACTGTCGAAGTCCATTGCCGTCGAACAGGGTTCGGAGTATCGCCGTAACCGCTGGAGGCCCGTAGAAGATGTGTTGCCCAGAAGAGGGGACCGCTTGATGCTGTGCCGCCGATGACCGGAGCCGTCCGCTCCTTTTCCTAAGACCGTTGAATTGAAGGACTCCCTTGTCCGCACCGTTGACTGCTTTATCTCGCCGGAGAAAGTTGAGGACGCCGGTGGGTTTCCCGCCACCCAAAGACCACAAAGACTTTGACGACTCGACGCCCTTGGCCCTTGTTGGGCCACAGTTCTTCAGAAACTCTTTGCGGTCCTGAACTATCCAATGCCGAGGTGCCCCGCACACCTCATCCTCACAGGACGTCATCGACGAGCACTGCCTGGATCAACGCTGTGGTCTCGGCACCCTCAAACTTTTCATCGATGCTGTCAACGCCAAGTTCACCTTCTTTGACGCCTCTCGATGATCTGTGGCTCCTGCTGTAAAGTGAGTCACTCAAGAAGGATCCATCGACACCTTTTCGAAGAACTCTGCTCTACCAGGTACATTAGACTTATAAAACAATATATGGACTGGGCTTTATCTTTATTTTACAGGTTGCCCCGGTGGGGGGATATCCACCCAGAACTGTGTTTAGTGTTAGGGGCCAGTATTCTGCCAATTGTTCTAACCAACTGCTTTCCTCCTATGTCTATTGTTGGTTCCCTTTATTAATTGATTTGTGTGACATTTCAACCAGAGTACAGTTGATGCACTTTAATGAAATCTGATAATAATTGTGGTATCACTTAGAACTGTATATATTTGCCATTGTAGATTTTCTGAGCACAAAGTGAGTTATTGTGATACTGTACATAACCTTGAATATTAATTATATAAAGACTGTGTTTTCAGTAATACAGTGTGTGGACATTCCTTTGTGGGGGCTTGGGGACTACACTGTACTTAAGAACCAGCCTGCATCATCTTCTGAGAAGCTAGGCCTTGATTGCTCGACCACGTACCAATAATAGAGAATCTTGGCTGGGGTCCTCTGTGCCTCTCCTCTGCCATATAGAGAGCAGAAGTACAGACGGCTGGCTGGATGGCTTGAATCCATGCTTGAATTTCAAGGTATATTTCATTAAGCTTTGCAACATCTCTCTCATAGCATCCAGTGAGTGTGATGAGGATCTGTGTGTCATCAGCATAGTTGGTATGGCATAAGTGACACCCAGATCATCAAGTCGGTCGAAGAGGAGCTTGGTGAAGATGTTGTAAAGCGTAGGAGAAATACAAGAACCTTGGGGTACTCCACATTGGATTGGGACAGGGTCAGCTGCTGCTGTGGGAGCAAAGACCCTCGTCGATCTATTGGGCAGGAAGGACCGAATCCAATTGGTGGCATTCTGTGAGAATGCAGCAGCCGAGGAAAGGTGTTGAGTGAGAATTTGGTGGTGAACTAAGTTAAAGGCTGCGGATAGATCCAACAGGAGCAAGATGGCCAGATTGCCCTTGTCTTTGGCTTCGTCCATTTGGATTTTTTTATCCAGGAGGGTAGTTTCTGTCCCATGCCTGGGTCTAAAGCTGGATTGTCGCAGGCCTAGGAGGTTATTGTCTTCCAAATGTTGTTGTATTTGGAGGTATGCCACTCTGTCTAGAATTTTAAGGAGGAAGGGGACCATTGTGATGGGCCTGTAATTAGTAGGTATATTACGGTCTAGATTGTTTTTTTAAGGAGGGGAAGGACCCATGCTTCTTTAAGGTTGTTGGGTACAGAAGAGTTTTTGAACAAGGAGTTGATCAGCGATGTGATGAAGGGGGCTAGATCTTTGGCTCCGTCTTTGATGACTGAGGCAGGGCACAGGTCACCTTGGCAATTTGACGGTTTAAGACTGGCGATTATATTTACAACTTCATCCCCGGTGACTGGGGAAAAGTGGAAGGAGGGGCAGTCAGGACTAGCGGAGCTCTTTTTGCTACTAGAGAAGTCTTTGGAGATGAGGATCGCTTTTTTGGCCTCTATTTTGGTTTGTAGGAGGGCTATTTCATTTCATAGAGCAAGTTGGATATTATTGCACCATGCTTTATCCTTGATGCAGTCATCTGTGGGTGGCAGTGGTGATTCTAGTTCTCTTAGAATGGGAATAACTCTTTTGTGCCTGATATAGCATTGTGAATTCTTAGGTTGAAAATCTCTTTTTTAGCATTATTGATGGTGGTTTTATAAGGAGTTTCCACCATGGGGAATTTATTTTTAGAAGAGAGAGAAGGGGCTTTTCTCCAGTTAGTTTCTGCCGCTCTCTTAATGTTGCGCAGCGCTTTCAGTTCAGCTGAGAACCATTTATTCGTGTGGGCATTAGATATGGGTTTTCTTAGTTTGAGGGGCGCTATTTGGTTAAGGGCTTGTTCCAGGATGTTGTTGTAAAGTTCACCTAGGTCAGTTGGATTTGTATTTGGCTCAGAGGGACTGGCATCGATAATTGGTTTCAGGAGGGGGTCTGAGGTTATCAATAGTAATGTTACGTTTGTTCCTAGTAGCAATTTGTGGTGCCCTGGTGATTGGAGTAGTTTTACTAAGTTTAGGCGAGACTTTGGGTAGCGAGAAAGTGATGAGGTGTTGGTCTGTCCACGCACAAGGCGTGATGTCAATGACGGATAAGTCGCAGATAGCGTTTGTTAACCAGTCCAGTGATCACCCTTTTGAGTGTGTAGGCGTGTTAATGTGTTGTGTAAGACGTGAGTGAATGATCATGTTGTTGAGTGAGGTGGCGTTGGTGTCATTAGGGTCATTAAGGCCCAGGTTAAAGTCTCCCAAGAGGATAAATTGTGAACCAGGTTTAACGTTGGTTGTCAGTAAGTGGGAGATATCCTCCTCAAAGGTGGTGATTGGGCCAGGTGGTCTGTATATGAGGTGTAGAAATATAGTTCGGGCGTTGGATAGCGGTAATTTGATGGATAGGAGTTCAGCAGATGGAAGAACTGAGTTGGTGACTTCTCTAATGTTCAGATTGGTCTTAGCAATGATGGCCACCCCGCCCCCAATCCCCATTTTTCTATCAGTGCGGATGATGTTGCAATTCTCTGGAATAGCAATAGATAGTGTGGGACCTGCTGCTTGGTGAAGCCATGTTTCTGTGACCGCAAGGAAGTCAAGGTGGTTAGCCATGATTAGGTCAGCAATGTTGGAGGCGTGCGCTACCAGGGAGCGGGCGTTGATGAGGGCGCCCTTAATTGTGGAAGTAAGTACTGTGTGGTTGTCTGGTGTAATCTCCTGCGGTAAGGCAAATTCCTGGTCAATGAAGGTGTCATTTTGAGTCAGCAGATGTTTGTTGTTCCTGGCGTATTGCGTGCATCTCCAGGTGAGAATAGGCTTCACACTAGTGTGATAGCATAGTCTGGCATTTTTCACGTGAATAGGGCAGGTAACATAGGGGCTCGTGTCGTCCGGTATGTTCAAGCGAGAGCCTAGTCTGGAGTTTCTTGAAGGCGTTGGACATGGGATGAGAGGTGTAGGGGGATGGCGAATCTGATGATCCAGTCTTTTGGTGACAATGGCAGTTCTAGGTGTAGGGATATTGAATTGTATGTGTAGGGGATGGTGTTATGTTTTGATGTATGCGAGCAATTCAGCGGTGTAATATTGTGAAGTAGAGGAAGAAAGGTAGCCATGGCAAGCGTCGCTGCTCTTAAGGAGGCCATTGTGTAGAGCAGGAATACTGCTGGATGTGCGGGCCTAGGGAGTGGTGGAAGGTGAATAGTTTAGTGTACACATCTAATGTACAGCCTACTGGGTGGCTAAGTTGAGCGCAATCGATCAGCAGTAATACGTTATATTCAATATGCTAGTTCAGCATCCCTGGGATAGGCTCTGGTTGGCTGATATAAGGTATCCTGCCAATAGGAGGCATACATGCGCTAAAGGGCTGGTTCAAAACATCAGAACCGTAATGGGCTAATTCAGAGCATGAATATCACAGCGGGCTAGTGCACACAATAGAGAAGCAATTGGCTAATGCACACAATAGAGCAGCAATGTGCTAATACACACAATAGAGCAGCAGAGGGCTAATGCGACCATCGGAGCAGCAATGGACAAATGTAAACAATAGTGGAGCAGCGGGCTAATGCACACAATATAGCAGCAGTGGGCTAATGCACACAATAGAACAGCAGAGGGCTCATGCACACAATAGAACAGCAGAGGGCTAATGCGACCATCGGAGAAGCAATGGGCAAATGTAATGGGAGCAGCGGGCTAATACACACAATATCACGGCAGTGGGCCTTACTTTGCAGGCCATCTCTCGCCTGCCGGTTGAATGTGATTGGTTAAATATGAAGCAGCCAATCAGCACGTTGTCGGGCGAGGAAGTCAGGCAAACAGAAAGGACGGGATCAGGCGCTGGGTGCACTCGAGGCGGCGGCCATCTTAAGCTAGTGCATCCCGAGATTATCAAGGGGATGAGAGTCGTGGGCACCAGTGAAATAAATAACTATCAGCTGGTGTGCATTCAGAAGGTAGCAAGCGCACGGAAGGCACATTTAAATCAGGAATATAGCTCACGGAACATCAGAACGTGGAGGGAGTTGTAGGCAGCTGGTCATATGCCTGCAACTTACCTCATCATCAAATCACCATAGCAATGTTGCACAAGGGGGATGGAGGTCCTGTAGCATGCAGCGACGCTGGAGAGATCCTGCTCCTGAGGAATGGCTCAGATGGAAGTGGATCTTGTAAGGATAACAAGTTTCTCACATGCACATGACAGCAACAGCAAAGAACTCTGCTGCTAAGAACGTTCTGCTGAAAAATAATACAAGCAAAATCTTATAAATCACAACATCATCATACATGACGCAATACATAGGGTAAAATCCTGTGCGGCTGGTTGGTGTGTGCCTATACAGGATAAGCCTCCTGATAGGTCATTGGTTCCAGCCAAATCCGTTCATCTTCCTTCACGTGGGTGCTGCAGTGATCATCCTCTTCTCACGTCGAAGGTCAGAAAACAAATTAATTATACTCCTACCATACAACATTTTATCACTCATACTGTTCACTTGACAGGCCTTAAGATGGGCACAAATGAGGTTCTGGGGCACTTTAACCTTCATACACTCATTCCCTCCATGCCTTCGTGCTCCAAGGTGTCCACCATCGTTTTGAACTATAATGTATCCCTCCCAGCACCTCGCAATACAAATCATATGATTGTCACTTCATAATGTGCCCTGTTCTTCCTCTTTGAACGTTTCAGGACTTGTTACTTTGGGGCTGGTGCTCAAAGGGCACCTGGTGCCATGGAATTCAGAATTCTTACGTTTCAGTCAGTTATATGGGCTATAACTTGTGGTTGCCTGGGGATGGGCCAGGTCATGCTTTGGCCAGTGTGAGATAACATGCACATCGGGCAGCAGTCTGTGATCACAGCCTTGTAGTGCACATTCCTTTTGAGTAGAAAACACATCTTTGCAACACTGTTAGAACAATGAATAGACGTTGTGGTTGCGGGTGTGGTCTGTCCTCATGGGAGCTCAGGCATGGCTTGAGAGTTCCCTCGTCTCGCAATTTGGACCTAATTCATTCAATGCCGCATTTACCGTGCAGGCCTTCCCTATGGTTACTAATATCTACACAAAATAACAATACTTTGTGCACCTTATGCTGTGCTATGTGGATAGACTATGCTTGGTTATATTGAAGTTGGGTCCTGTTAAACTGGGAGTTGGTCCTCCCACCCTCTCCCTCCCTCTTGGCCCATCATAGTGCTTCAAATGCATCTCACCTCACTATAAAGCGCCTGGGGGGTAATGTAGTGTTCATACGTGTTAGATGGTTTGATTGTATTGTGGTGGTTGTAACCAGTGTCCAGATTCTTGGGGGCATGAGCATAGGCCTTACCCTCAATATTCTGGCCACTGGTCACAAGCACAATTGTAATATGTGTATAGTAATTATAGGTATTGTAGGGGGAGTATACAGTATTAGTAATATGGTGGGATGATATAATTGAAGTGTGCATGGTATTTATGATTGCACTAGAATTGAGGATAGTGATGATGGAATCTGTAGGTGAAGACCAAAATGAAAGATAACAGTGGGTGAGGATACTTAGCTGCATATGGAAATACAGTTGGAATCTCTGGTTTCTTTTCTGTGGAATAAAACATTATAATGTGTTAAACACAGTGGTTTAAAACATTTATTTGCATTCAGTTGTTTATATACATTTACTTTTTAGACCCTCTTAAACAGTACATTGTAAGTACTATGTGTGGTACAACATTAGTGTGTGTTACACTGTTGTATTGACTTGAAATAATCATTGGGTCATTGGGAGAAAAATAAACTTCTACATTTTAAAGAATATACATGTTACACATGTGTTTGGTTGCATTGATATATGTTGGGAGTGTAGGTGTGGTAGGTGTGTTGGAAGTAAAGATATGCTTGAAGTAGTTAAATACCCATTGACATATTCTAACTATATTGGATTTTAGATGAAGTATTGTAGTAACATTAAGTGTTAAGGTATATTAGAAGCGTATTAGATTTAAAGGGATTTTTAAAGTAGATATATACCCGTCGGGTATTCTAACTGTCTTGGACATTAAAATTTGTATTGTAGTATTATGCATGTAGTTAGATACTTGTTGGCATATTCTAACTGTTTACTATACTATACTTTAGTGAGCAAATTTGGGTTGAAGGAACATTTTAAGTATACACATGTTACAGAGTACATGTGTTTTGGCAGCACTGATATATGTTGTGAATGTAGGGATGGCAGGATGTTTGTCGGAGGTGTGTTGGAAGTAAAGATATGTTTAAAGTAGTTAGATCCCCTTTGGCATATTCTAACTATATTGGATTTTTGATGAAGTATTGTAGTAAGTGTTATAGTATATTTTAAGTGTATTAGAATTAAAGGAACTTTTAAAGTAGTTAGATACCCATCGGCATATTCTAACTGTCTTGTGTAAGAGATATTCAATCAACACTACAGCCAAGTCAATGCCTAGTCTGGGATGCTGAGGAAAACCCTTATTAATATATTTATATGTCTAGTTCAGTACTCTGGATGACCACCCTTGTATAACCCCCCCTCTTAGAATCCCCCTGACCCCACTGAGCCAAGAAGTAGGTTTGTTTTGCAAATTAAAAGGTTTATTTGAGAATTTAAACAATATATATATATCACACTTTATAATAAATTAATATCTGATAGTACACTTAGACATATGATGTTGATCAACAATGGGTAATCTGGCACTAGCACACTTCTTTACAATCAATGAGGAGTTAGTATAGGATGGATAAAGTAGCAAAAATACTTTTATGATTTCAAGGGAAAAGCAATGAGGAATAAAATGCAGTACAGAAATACTTGATATGATTTTAGCAAAAGATAAGATAATCACTTTTTCTCTGGCAATTCACCCCCTCCCCTATGCAATGTAAGAAATGGAAGGAGATGGAAAGAGGAGCACACAGTTCTCAGGAATGCAATCAAATACAATACGAAATTCAGTTCCCCCCAGCAAGCTTAGAGGAAACAGGTAGGAGTTTGAAACACAGGCCCAAAATGCTTTTTAAATGTGATGGCAATGGATGGGAAAATGTGCCAATTGATTTTAATTCCCTCTAGAGATTGAGGGTGAGTGAGAGATGCGTGTTGGTTTTAGTTCAGGCTCACTTAGCAATGCTCTATGAGTTATTACCAAGTTGCAACGGATTTTAACAAAAGAAAGAATGGAGCTGCTATTTTGACAAGTGGAGAAATTGAGCAGAAATCGCAAATCGCGGTAAATTTTGCGAGTGCGTAAATCGTGATTGCGGAAAAAGTATAAGGAGTAGGAAGTCGGCTTGTTGGAAAGCTTAGATTCTAAGCTTTCAGAGGAAAGTTAAATCTCGTTCCTAGCCCAAACGGTTCTAGAGATACGGACGATTAAATAAAGGTAGTTTTTCGGATTTAAAGTAAACTCAAAATGACAGGTGACAGCTTGCAGCTGCAGAATTGACAGGTGACAGTTGTGCAGCTTTAAAAATGACAGATGACACGATTTCTAGGAGGCAGTTCTACTTAGGTTAAAATAGTTTGGATTAGATTATTCTCACTAAGAGATTGGTTCTGCACAGTTCTGCTAGGTACTCACAATATCAATTTGAACTAGGCCTCGTCACGGATCTGGTCAACATGTCCGGCTGCGGTTCTGTCTGCTCGGCGGGTCAATCAGGCACCGGTTCTGCTCACAGCGATCTGGGTCAGCTCTGCTCTGCTGGTCTAGCCTCTCTGGATTCTGGATGTAACACTGCTTTCTGCGTACTGCTAAAGGTTCTTGCAAAAATGTTCGGCAAACTTCAAACAGCTCGCCCGGCTGTTGAATAGTTTGGTTAGTTTTGAGGCCTGCTGAAGAGGATTAGGCTGGTGGATTCATGCCTCTCTGCTACAAATTCTGAAGTTAATTTCTGCTACAGGCTCTGGAGATTGATGGATTTGAAGTCTGGATCTCTGGATGTGAAGTCGTCGGTCAGCATGCTCCGCAGCAAATGGAATTGAATGTTCTACCTGTCCCAGCAGTCTCTTTTTATGTGTTTTGGAAAGTGGGTGTGTGCGTTGGTCATAACTAAACCTGCCCCTCTCACTTATCATTGGCCAATTCCTCCTCTCTCCCTTGATTGGGGGAAGGAAATGTGAGTCAGAGTGATGCTGTAGGTTTTATGGTCAGAGGAACCTCCCCTTGTCAGATTGCACACAAATCTATTTCTGACCCAAATACATATTTATCTATGTACCATTTTTCTAATATTATAGGTCCAGTTAACATATTTTCTGTAGCACCAAACTATCCGATCCCTGTCTTTGTACGATGTCGTGTCCACTGATGACAGAATTCTCCCCTTTTCATCCCGATAACGACCTCTAAACCTTTCCAGATTTTACACAAATGTGCACCAGGGATATGGATTTCAGATGATAAAGTGTCAGATTTTTAACATGCATACATTTGGAGTGACAACCTTTTTTCCGCTAATATCCCCAGGAACATACCCCAGGGTCCTAACACCTCTTAAAATGTGCACAGAAAAATCACAAAATAATGATATTACTTATATAATTCTGACAAGTCCGCACTATGAGTTATCTATCTTTTTAAAATTATGCCCTGGTCAAAAAGGGGTGTGGCTTCCCACATCACAGTGTGGAATAACTGGTTTATCCACTTCCCCCAAGCTCAGCTGGCTTGCAGAGGCACTGCCCCTACCAGTTTCCCCTAAGAGGAAGCCACTTTACGCCCCCCCCCCAATATAACATTTGCCTGAGTCCAGGACAGGCCTTTGTTCAACTCCCTGTAGTCCCCAGCTGCCACTCCCCTTTCAATCAACAGGGCCATGTGACCTCAGAATCGTCGGGGGTAGTTGTCAGGCAGAATTCAGTTTCATTAAGCCAGGTTTCAGCTAAATGTCACTTTTTGTTCCCAGTTTTCTACATTCAAATCAAACTGACAATTTTTACCTATACATTAAATAATTACTTCCTTCAAGTCATTTCAGAATATAGTTTTACAATGTATCCACCTCTTAGCAAGTCTTTCCTTGGTCTGGTTTTGTTTCATTTGTTCAGTTTTACACAAAAGTCTGGTGGTTTTAAACGTCGGCTTTCTGATAGTGGTGAGTACTGGTAATGCAACCATTTTTGGGATTAAGAAAATGAATTCCCCACAGTTCTGAGTTGCTTTTTTGGCAATCAGCATTGCCATTCCCAATGGTTTCAGGCTACTGTGTGTGTAGCCCAATGGTTGTTTTAGGCAGTGCCCTCCTGTGCTCACAACATAGGCAAAAATGGGTAGCAGCCTATTCTTCATGTTTTCCCTGTGCACTCTCTGGGGAGTTCTGGCCATCATGATGTTTTCCATGCCAGTACTGCCCAGTTTTATGGTAGGGTTTGGATGCATGGGTAAAAACATCCCACACTTGGATATTACAATTTGTATAGTAGTATTTGGATGTAGTTAGATACCTGTTGGATTATTCTAACTGTTTACTGTACTATACTTTAAGTGAGCAAATTTGGGTTGAAGGAATGTTTAGCAAGCATTTGTTATATTTGCTGGTAATCTACATTTTGATGTAAAGGATGTGCCGTTGCGTTCAAACCAACCACTTGTTTTTTTAACATATGCAGCATAGTGGCCTGAAGTGGTTGTGGCATCTGTGTGGTAGATCATGCCTATTGTTGTGAAGGTTTTCTTGTCAAGAGATACTGGGCCGTGTGTGAAGTTAGTCAGCTTACAGTTATTATTGGTACCATCTGCATTGTACTTTAGAAGAATTTGTCTGACATATTGGCCCTGTGAGTTTATTTGTATGCTGGAACGATTGCCTGAGTTGAAAAACAGCATAATATGCTAGTATTTGCATTTTGAAGAAGCTGCTGAAATGGAATGGATTCACAATTTGGTATGGATTCATACACAAATTGTTCATTAGGGATGTGCTCTTGTGAAACATGGTTGTGCATTCATGTTTCCACGTGTATGAAATCTGCAAGATTTCATTCATAGGGATGTTTTTGGTTTCTAGAATTTGTAGTAAGTACGAAACCAAAGGATGCTGACATTTGCGCTTTAACATCTGACATTCATGTACTTGAGTCTAATTCAGAAATGCAAGTCTCTCAGTAACTGATCTGTAAATATGTATTTAATTCCAGTATCAAACACAGCCGACGGTCGTCCTCAAGGCACTTTCATCTGTCGAGTGAGTATCCCTGATGTATATGTAGATAACGATCTTGATATATTTGAGCTTGAGTTAAATCATGGTTGACCCTGTTGCTAGGGCTAAAGATCTTCAAATCCAATTAGGATCAAAATGTCTCAATCTCTTTGCACTTTGCTGATTGATTAGTTATCCCAATCTGAGATGCCTGAATGTATTTTCAAATTGGTTATAAATCCCTGGTTCAGATACCATGAGTCGGATCCATATAAGGGATATATCCCACGAGGTTGCAAACGGGCCGCACAATTATCAGCATCCTTTGGTTTAATGCAATTCATTGATGAGGTTTGGGGTTCTTCCTTGTGATGACATTGCTGCAGATAACACACCTGTAGGACAGGGCTTAGCGGACCCTACTTTGGTTATACCCCAATCATTGTGTCTTGTAGTAAGTACATTAGAAATTCTTGTGGATCTTCCTATGTGCTTAAGGTGAAATTTACCATGCCTAAACAGTAGTCTATTTGTTGCCTTATACCTGAAACACTGTGTTGTCAGGATTATTTGTAGCACTTCTATGAATGGGGAGCATTTGCAAACACAACTGGTCAGAGCCGTTTAAGTACATTTTGTGTACAAATGGTGGCAATTGGAAGAGAAGTTTGATTGCTACATTTGCATAGCACGTTACTCTACTTGTGTTTCTGAATTTAAATGACCAGGAAGTTCTGCTTTTGTATATTGTGGTGGGGCTGCAGTTGTTTCTATTTTGATGGATGTACAGTTTTTGGATTAGAGTGTTATTTGGTTGTATTATTTGATACACTAGAAGTATTTTGAGCAGTATTGCTGAGAGATCATGCATAGTCTCTGTTTGTGTTACTTTTCTTTTTAAAGGTGTTCTTTTTTCAGGTGTCAGGTACACATAGCCTATTGTATTCTAGGATGCAAGGAATGGCAGTGTTGACTTTGTTTGCATCATAGCTAACTAGGAATAGACCATTGAGTGTACAGAGATGTGAAAGTGTTACGTAACTCATACCTTCTTTGAAGACTGTGCTGCCAATGTCAATCAATGCATGATCTAGGGTTAGACCATGTGATTTGTGAATAGTGCCAACATATGTAAAGGATAGAGAGATTTGTGGTCTGTGTACGTACATGCCTTTGAAAAGAAGGAGACTAGCTATTGTGCAGCCTATTTTATTAGCTTCTGCAAGTTTCTCAAAGTTGATTTTGAGAAACTTAATGCTGTTCTCACGTGGCTATAATTGGAAGCCAACAACTGTACCAATTTCTCCATTGACTATAACTTGTTCTATGTCAAGGTTACATTTTAGGATCAATCTGCAGTTTAGACACAGAGTTAAAACTTTTTCTAATCCAGCACATAGCCCGTTGTATTCTAGGATGTAAGGAATACTCAGAGTTCACTTTGTTTGCATCATAGTTAATTAGGAATAGACCATCTATTGTAGGGAGATGTGAAAGTGCTATGTAACTCATACCTTCTTTGAAGAATGTGCTGCAAATGTCAATCAATGCATGATCTAGGGTTAGACCATGCGATTTGTGAATAGTGACAGCATATGTAAGGGATAAAGAGATTTGTTCTCTCCGTACATACATGTCTTTGAAAATAAGGAAACGTGCTATTGTGCAGCCTATTTTCTTAACTTATGCAAGTTTGTCAAAGTTGATGTTGACAAACTTAATGCTGTTCTCATGTGGATATGTTTGGAAGCCAACTACTGTACCAATTGCTCCATTGACCATACCTTGCTCTACATCAAGGTTACATTTTAGGACCACTTTGCAGTTTATTCACAGAGTGAAAAGCTTTTTCCAATCCAGCAGTTTTTGGAGATATATTTTTCTAAGCTATGTATTCATGCTGTTGCTTGTTGACACATAGGGAGTGTCATGCTGTGCACTTCAAGTTTGTCTGTGGAGCTGATATGCACTATCAGTTGCATTTCTTTTTTCAACATTGTATCTATTGATTGACCACAGCATGCAAGGGTTGGCATTAATGACATACATTTTATATTTTATTGAGTTAATTGTTCCATGAAATCAGTGGCTGATCTGTTCTGTCCATATAATTCATGGATAAGTCTTTAAGATGGATTTTTGCATGTTTAGTAAGCAGACCAGTTCTAATGCTTTTTAAAATGTTAGCATAGGGGAGATCAGCAAACTGATGTACTGAAAATGGTGCCAGGGATTTATATTTCCAATGCTGTTAAGTGTGTTATGGCATTGTTTGTATCCTAATGTTTTAAAAAATAGGTTCACCTTTTACTCGTGTTAACTGTTGGAGCTCTCTGAAAACAATGATGTGTTTTCCTCCAAACAGTTCTTCGTAGTCGGTTTTTAGGACTTCTTGCACTCCGAGATGAATTAAAGCCAACGTGAGGTTGTAAACCATTCTTGCTTCATCTATTAGGAGCACTTTAATTTGTTTCAGAATTCTGTGTACTTCAGTAGTAGCTTCTGCTGATAATGTGTAGTATTCTAATTTGTTTTGGTGTTTTGCTGGGAGGAGCAGTAGTCGGTGTAAAGTTACACCTCCTCTGTTTTCAGCAGCTAATCCTGTGGGGGCTGTTACAAATGTTGAAAGGTTGTTGTTTGTTAAGTCTTGTAGAAATGTGCTGATTATTGTAATTAAATAAATGTTACCAGGACCAGCTTTACCACTTACATACCGGAGCAGAGGTTTATAATTTTTACAGATACAAGTTTTAGTTTCATGTTTAAGACTATGTTCAGTTTCTTCAATGTCTTCTAGATATATGGTGAGTTGTTCGTCATTTAGCTGTGATTTGAGCACTGGCAAGTCTTCTTCAATTATGACCCGAGATAGTGCTATCAGCGGCACCGTAATCAACGGTGCCGCTAACTGCGCCAAGGGCACGGGCACGCGACCTCCCATGCCGTAAATACCGGCATGGCGTAAAGTGGGGATGAGTACGAGTCAAGCAGACATGCTCTTAACGCCCTTGTGAAGGCTGTAAAGTACCTTACTGCCATGGTGCTAATACCGCCATCGCGGACCAACCGTAAATGCCCATGTGCAGTGTTCCAAAGTGACACAGGTGCACATAATCAGCACAGGTGGAGGCAATACAGAATGGCCAAGCACAAAAGGAGCACACCCCACCCCTTCCCACACCCAGTCACACTTCACAATGATTCCAATAGGACTAGCAATGTTGGGGCTGGAGGACCTGATTGCAATGGAAGTGCTACAACAACAACAACAACAACAACAACAAGCACAACAGGCAGCACAGAGGAGACGCAGGAGGAGAAGCAGGGCAAGGCAGGGCCAGCAAGCCCCACCAGCACAGCCAGTGCCACCACGCAGGCAGCCCCCAATCCCACACATCAGAGCCAGTCCATTCAACCTCACCGCTGAGCCGATCCACACCCTGTACCGTTTGGACCGGGACACCATCACCACCATTGTGGACATGATACACAACGACATCGTCAGCATGATTGAAGCACGCACCGCCATTCCCCCCCTACTGAAGGTAGTGTCTGTGCTCCACTTCCTGGCCACAGGCACCTACCAGCACACAGTGGGGCACTTGCATGGCATTTCACAACCATTATTCTCACATACGCTGACCAAGTGCTTGATGCCCTCCTCAAGCACACAGACGACCACATTACCTTACCACGGTCTGCCCAGGAGATCTCAAACACCAAAGTGGGTTTCCATGCACTGGCCGACATACCTGGTTGCATTGGTGCCATCGACTGCACCCATGTTGAATTGGTCGTGCCACATGCCATGGAGGTAGCGTAACGTAACCGTAAGCTATACCACTCAATCAACGTGCAAATGGTATGTGACTCGAACAGGATCATCACACATTGTTGTGCCCGGTTCCCCGGATCAGCCCATGATTCAATGGTCCTGCGGAATTCCACAATAGCACGCTACATGGAGCGACGTGCAGGGCAGAGATCCTGGCTACTCGGTGAGTCGCATGTCATGGCCATGGTAATGTGAGGTGTGTAGGTGATTGAGGTACACATGCATACTTTACCTGGCTGATAGTGGGGGGGGGAGATGCATACTTTACCTGGCTGATATGGGGGGCGCAGAGATGCATACCTCACCTGGCTGCGAGTACCAGAGGGAATGGAGCAAGCTCATACCCAAAGCAGCCCAGACTGGAGCTGACACCTGACCACATAATGCTAGATGTAAGCAGCCCTACCATGTGAATGAAGCTGTGTCCCATCCATTCCACAGCCATCTGCATGTGCACTATACCAAATCAGACCGCATCCACCCTCAACGAAATGCAGCTACATGCAATGACTTTAGCCAATACACAGCACCAAACACCATCTACTGAAAGGCCAGTCCCCCATCACTGCGTAAAAAGGAGTCACATGACGGTCATAAACATCAATACACCACTACACTCACAAAGAGGCCCAACTAAATAGCATAACACCATTTGAAGTGCTCAGAGAGATCATCATGAGGCTGACAGCAATGGTGCCAGGAGGAAAGCATTAATATCACTGGACATCTGCCAGATCACCAAAACAACCACTGTGGACTAACACAGTGCATGGGCACTCACAAGGTACTGGACCCCCCTGTGTACACTAGTTGATGGCATGCAAAACAGTCTATAAGAGGAATACACATATAGCAGTCACATCGTGTGACTCCATTTGTGCATTGAAATGGGGTTCAAAGTATGAGATGAATGCATGCCATGGTGTCACTTGATGAGGTAAAATCTGATGTTATAACTAACACATACATTGTTGCCCACATACAGGTGATGCAGGCTATCCCTTGAAGAGGTGGCTCCTTACCCCAGTCCGGAACCCACAAAACCGGCACGAGGAGGACTATAATCATACACATACACGAACCCGAGTGCTGATTGAGCAGACATTTGGCCTCTTGAAGGCACGGTTTCGGTGCCTCAACAGGTCTGGCGGAGCACTCCTGTACCGCCATGAGAAGGTGGCAAAGATCGTCATGGCATGTGTCATGCTACACAATATGTGCATCAGACGGAATGTGCCCCTGCCCCCTGACGCTGAACTGCAACCACCTGACGAAGAGGATGAGGAGGGTGGGGATGGTGCAGCACCTCAGGGAGGAAGCGATGCACAGGAGGGACGTGCCATGCGTCAGACTCTGATTAACCAATGCTTCTAGCACACATGGACGGGGGGTGTCACATGGAGATGGCACTTGGGGTACTGGGTGTGTCTGGGACATGCACACTGTGGACTGTTCACCAATAAAGCACACTACGCAATGAACAATGTCCACACATGTGATTTGTGCATAACCAAAAAGTGTATTGAAATGGAAAATGTAAGTGAACACACCCACTCCCACCTCCCCCCTCAACTCCCCAACACACCCACTCCCCCCTACCCCTCAACTCCCCAACACACCCACTCCCCCCTCCCCCTCAACTCCCCAACACACCCACTCCCCCCTCCCCCCTCACCTCCCCCTCCCCCACTCAACTCCCCATAACATGGTGTGGATTTCTGTGCTCAAGTGCATCATGTGGGATCGTTCCACAGGGCGGCCTCTATTGGCACTCCCCTCTCCCGGCACCCGGTGCACCCCTGTCTGTAAGCCACAGGTTCCTACCCGATCTGCGGACGGGGCTGGTTCGGGTAGGACTGGCAGCCGAGGAGGAACTGGGCTGCTCACAAGGACGCATGTCCCTCTTAGTTTGGACAAGCTCCGAGAGTACGTGCCGCACCGCGGCTCGTGCAGCACAAATATCCTTGGAGGTAGACTCTATGGCAACCTTTACAGTTTCTGCACATTCGCGTATTTTCCCCCTTGCGCTGGTGCATTCTGCCACATGCTGTGTCAAGAGGGAGGCCAGTTGTTGTTGCCGCGTGATGATTTCATGCATCGGGTCCTGGGTTTTTTGGCCTGTGGATGATGCTACTGGCGTGTCCATTGAGCTGCCCCCCTCCTGCACATCTGCCACTGGGCATGGAGTGGCCGGCCAAGAGTTATCAGGAGATTGCCCCTGTATGCCATCGTCATGCTGGCTGCATGGTAACAGGTAGGGGGAATGAAGGGGGGCAGTGGGGGGACCCACAACAACATCAACATCCCCTTCATCATTTTCTGAGCTGGCAGCGGTGGCAGCAGTCTCACCAATCGTGCTGCTTCCTGCAGACCCAGTGCCTTCAGTAGACACCACTGGGCGGATGGTTGTCGTTGGTGGTGCCGTAGTGCCTGACTTTCTGCACATCAGTGCCGTGGACTGTGATGTGCTTGTGGATTTTGGCTGCTGTGGGGTTTGATTTTTGCACCAGAGGTGGAGGGACGGTGTTTTGGGTCTTCGGGCCTCGCCTTCTTGGCAGGTGTAGTGCCAGTGTCTTCGTCGGCACTGTCCGAATGAGAGCCTGTGGTAGACTAAAGGAGGGAAAGGGTTAGTGATGGGTCTGTGGACATTGAGCAGGCATTGAGATGGCTGCATTAATTTTGATTACTAGATGGTGCACATTGGAGGCAGTGACATGTCTCCCTCTTAGGTGGTAGAAGCATGGAGGCATGTGGGTGGCTACAGAAAGGGTGTGCATAATGCATGTGTACAAGGTGGAGGTCAGCACTGCCTATAGGCAGTCTTCTGCTAATGTGTCATGTTGACCCTGTTAGGCATCATTGCACTTCCCAAAAATCTGGACTTCAGTGAGTTTTGCATGGTTGGATTTAAGGCACCTACCTGCGTCGCCTGATGTTGGGGCTCCTCTCTCCATATCTCCGACCCCCTCTATGCTCTCTGTGCCTATGGTTGCAGCACATATCTCCTCCCACGGCTGCATTTTGATGGGTGACTCAGCTCCTCTGGCAGTTGCCATGGCCAGATTTCTGTTCGCTGCCAGTATACTCCTGACGCAGAGACGTAGATCGTCCCACCTTTTTCTGCACTGTCTGGCATTTCCTGGTGTTGTGCCGACTGCACTGACCCTCTGGGCTACCATGGCCCATATGGCCTTCTTTCTCATGATCGCCGGTCTGGTCATCTCTGTTGAAAAGACTACATCGGCATGCTCTTGTAGGGTTTCAGCCAACATATTTAACTCCTCCCTAGAAAAGCGCTCCTGCTGCAGCCGATCTCCATTTTGTTTCAGAACTTTAGGCATTCTGATGATTAATGGCTGTAGGAGAAGGTTTGTGGAGGTTGTGGGAGTCAGGTGACCACTGGTTGAAGAGGATGGCAATGGATTGTGTTTTTAAAGATGGCCGCCGTGCTCTATCCCATTCCTGTGCAGTGATGCAACTTCCGGATCCACTTATTTGCGGTCACCGCTATTAGCGGTGACCGCTAATATCGATAGCTAGGGTGGCAGACGTGCTATTTGCACGGCATACTATGCCGGTAAGTGGCGTTTTAAGGACTTTAGCGGCATGGCGGTGATTGCATTATCGGCATGGCACAATGCTCATGCCCGAGATGTCGTAATGTGCCGCTTTTAGCGGTATCTGGCCAGCACGGACACGTTAATTGCGCCATGCCGGTAATGACCGTTACCGCCAGGGTCGTAATGAGGGCCAATGGGTCTTATTATCAATGAGCTAGTTTGTAATTAAAGGTACCAGTAAAAGGTTACTGCCAGCTTTTCTGGACTGGCTTACTCTGTAGTAGTAGGGGTACTGTACTTCCGGCAGGTTATACCGGCTCGGGGTCGATGGCGCTACCAGCAGGCTTTACACTGGAGCACCAGCATTGTTACTAATGGTGCCGGTACTTCATGGTTCCCAATCCCATGGAGTCATATAGGACTGTATTGGAATGGGAACTTAGTGTACTCACGCTGATTGTGATATTTTGATAGCATCGGGATTAAAGGTGGCAGTAATGGTAATATGGGGTTGATGGCAACACACCGGCTACTGCTGGGTTTAATTGCCAATCCTGTAATGAAGCCCCATCAGTAGTGTTGTTTGAGACATGACACGGTGTAGGGTAAACACGGGTGTGTAAAAAAAAGATGCATATGTAGTTTATTTTTGTGCTTGTGATTTTAATAAGAGATGGGCTGTGTTTGTGGTGCAATGTATTTGTAATGTCTTACAGTGTTTTTAAAGACTAGGGAAACTGTGGCCTAGTGGTACTGTAATGGCAGATTGTAGTTGGAGCAGTGTTTGGTGTGTTATTGTAGTGGTTGGAAAAGAACAATAGTTTATATGCAAAGTGAAGTGTTGCATATAAATACTTTGGGCCCGATTAATGGAATTTTTTGCACAATGCAAAGTGACTTTGTAATGCTGAAAAGTAATTTTGCATTGAGGATAGAAAGCCTCATTCATGGAACTGTGCAAATTCATTTTTGCAGCATAAAGTGAGTTTTCATTGACTGTGTACTACAAAAATACACTTTGTGTAGTAATATGAGTAAGGATTTGTGTTGGCAGTGCAAAGTTACTTTCTAGCAGTGGAAAATTATTTTGCAGTGTGCAAATAATTTGATGAATTGGGCTGTTTGGCAGTATAAACGTATTTGTGAGCAGGTCGAGAATGGTGACACTATAAGGGATGTAATGAGAAAGGTTCGAAAGTTTGATGTTGATATGGCATAAGAAATGGAAAATGGTGTGCATTTAAAAGTGTTTATTTTTAGGAGGATTTTGCTGAAAGTAAAAAAATGCATATGTGCCTTTACAGCAGCACTGTGTCTAAGTATTTTGTAAAAGAATGGAAAAGCTAATGTGAAAGACTTGTAGAACATTTTTAAGTGCCACTTAATGGCAGTGCATGAACGTAACTGCCACTTGGTTTTACCAGGTGTAGAGTGCTGTCATATATGGCATTTAATAGAGTGGTTAAAAACAGAATATGTTTATTAAGAAGATTATTCCAGGGTAAGTGGCAGCAACCCTATATATTACATGGCCACAGTAGTGGCCATGTAGTTATGGTTAAGTTGGTGTTTCCATAGGAAGAGCACTTTTTGGGCGGCTTATAACTATGCTCTCCCTGGACGAACCCTCACCAAACTTTGCAAAAAAAGTAATTGGGTCACTCTGAATTGTTTTGCAAAGTTTGGTGAGGATTCGTACAGGGGGGGCAAAGTTATAGGGGGGGGTCCCAAAACTTTTTTTTTTCCCATAGACATACTGGGAAAAAGCTTTGCTCACGCCTACAGCCCAAACCGCTGGATGGATTTACACCAAATTTGCGGCAGGAGCGAAGGCTTGGTCCCGAAAGCGTGCTTTGCTTTATTTGGTGTAAATCCGTCCAGTAGTTTTTTAAAAAATGACAAAAATGTAAGTGAAAAAAATTAGTGATATCTGTGTTCGCTTCGCGGTGATTGGGCAAGATGCTTGCGTGATGTCCGCGGATATCTGACGTGCTCTCTCATTGGATGCGGTGAAAGCGTGCAGTGCGTCTGGCTTCAGAGATGCCCTCCATCTTTGTTCCTCGCCGCCTGCACAGTAAGTCTTGTGTCTGTCTCCTGTTCCTCCCACCCCCGCTCATGCCCCGTGTGTCCTTGTTGTCCCCTCCACCCCCACTCATGCTCCGTGTCTCCCCTGTTCCTCCAACCCCCTGCTCACGCCATCGGCACATGTTGGGCAGCGGAGGGCCGAGGAGCGGGATCTGCTACCTGCACACGAACACCGTGTGTCTCTGTCCCTCCCCCCCACCCCCTGCTCATGCCCCATGTGTCTCTCTCCCTCCCCCATCCCCGCTCATGCCCGTCTCCCTCCCCCCTCCCCCGCTCATGCCCCGTGTGTCTCTCTCCCCTTCCCCCACCCCCCGCTCATGCACCATGTGTCTCTCTCCCTCCCCCCACCCCCTCTCATGCCCCGTGCGTCTCTCTCCCTCCCCCACCCCCGCTCATGCCCCGTGTGTCTCTCCCCTTCCCCCCACACGCCGCTCACGCCCCGTGTGTGCCCCTGACGCAGAGACGTAGATCATCCCACCTTTTTCTGCACTGTCTGGCATTTCGGGGTGTTGTGCCGACTGCAATGACCCTCTTGGCTACCATGGCCCATATGGCCTTCTTTCTCATGATCGCCGGTCTGGTCATCTCTGTTGAGAAGACTACATCGGCATGCTCTTGTAGGGTTTCAGCCAACATAGTTAACTCCTCCCTAGAAAAGCGCTCCTGCTGCAGCCGATCTCCATTTTTTTTCAGAACTTTAGGCATTCTGATGATTAATGGCTGTAGGAGAAGGTTTGTGGAGGTTGTGGGGGTCAGGTGTCCACTGGTTGAAGAGGATGGCAATGGATTGTGTTTTTAAAGATGGCCGCCGTGCTCTTTCCCATTCCTGTGCGGTGATGAAACTTCCGGATCCGCTTATTTGCGGTCACCGCTATTAGCGGTGACCGCTAATATCGATAGCTAGGGTGGCAGACGTGCTATTTGCACGGCATACGATGCCGGTAAGTGGCGTTTTAAGGACTTTAGCGGCATGGCGGTGATTGCATTACCGGCACGGCGCAATGCTCATGCCCGAGATGTCGTAATGTGCTGCTTTTAGCGGTATCTGGCCAGCACGGACACGTTAATTGCGCCATGCCGGTAATGACCGTTACCGCCAGGGTCGTAATGAGGGCCAATGGGTCTTATTATCAATGAGCTAGTTTGTAATTAAAGGTACCAGTAAAAGGTTACTGCCAGCTTTTCTGGACTGGCTTACTCTGTAGTAGTATGGGTACTGTACTCCCGGCAGGTTATACCGGCTCGGGGTCGATGGCGCTACCAGCAGGCTTTACACTGGAGCACCAGCATTGTTACTAATGGTGCCGGTACTTCATGGTTCCCAATCCCATGGAGTCATATAGGACTGTATTGGAATGGGAACTTAGTGTACTCACGCTGATTGTGATATTTGATAGCATCGGGATTAAAGGTGGCAGTAATGGTAATATGGGGTCGATGGCAACACGCCGGCTACTGCTGGGATTAATTGCCAATCCTGTAATGAAGCCCCATCAGTAGTGTTGTTTGAGACATGACACAGTGTAGGGTAAACACGGGTGTGTAAAAAAAAGATGCATATGTAGTTTATTTTTGTGCTGGTGATTTTAATAAGAGATGGGCTGTGTTTGTGGTGCAATGTATTTGTAATGTGTTACAGTGTTTTTAAAGACTAGGGAAACTGTGGCCTAGTGGTACTGTAATGGCAGATTGTAGTTGGAGCAGTGTTTGGTGTGTTATGGTAGTGGTTGGAAAAGAAAAATAGTTTATATGTAAAGTGAAGTGTTGCATATAAATACTTTGGGCCCGATTAATGGAATTTTTTGCACGATGCAAAGTGACTTTGCACTGCTGAAAAGTAAGTTTGCATTGTGGATAGAAAGCCTCATTCATGGAACTGTGCAAATTCATTTTTGCAGCATAAAGTGAGTTTGAATTGACTTTGTACTACAAAAATACACTTTGTGTAGTAATATGAGTAAGGGTTTGTGTTGGCAGTGCAAAGTTACTTTCTAGCAGTGGAAAATTATTTTGCAGTGTGCAAATAATTTGATGAATTGGGCTGTTTGGCAGTATAAACGTATTTGTGAGCAGGTCGAGAATGGTGACACTATAAGGGATGTAATGAGAAAGGTTCGAAAGTTTGATGTTGATATGGCATAAGAAATGGAAAATGGTGTGCATTTAAAAGTGTTTATTTTTAGGAGGATTTTGCTGAAAGTAAAAAAATGCATATGTGCCTTTACAGCAGCACTGTGTCTAAGTATTTTGTAAAAGAATGGAAAAGCTGATGTGAAAGACTTGTAGAACATTTTTAAGTGCCACTTAATGGCAGTGCATGAACGTAACTGCCACTTGGTTTTACCAGGTGTAGAGTGCTGTCATATATGGCATTTAATAGAGTGGTTAAAAACAGAATGTGTTTATTAAGAAGATTATTCCAGGGTAAGTGGCAGCAACCCTATATATTACATGGCCACAGTAGTGGCCATGTAGTTATGGTTAAGTTGGTGTTTCCATAGGAAGAGCACTTTTTGGGCGGCTTATAACTATGCTCTCCCTGGAGGAACCCTCACCAAACTTTGCAAAAAAAGTAATTGGGTCACTCTGAATTGTTTTGCAAAGTTTGGTGAGGATTCGTACAGGGGGGGCAAAGTTATAGGGGGGGGTCCCAAAACTTTTTTTTTTCCCATAGACATACTGGGAAAAAGCTTTGCTCACGTCTACAGCCCAAACCGCTGGATGGATTTACACCAAATTTGCGGCAGGAGCGAAGGCTTGGTCCCGAAAGCGTGCTTTGCTTTATTTGGTGTAAATCCGTCCAGTAGTTTTTTAAAAAATGACAAAAATGTAAGTGAAAAAAATTAGTGATATCTGTGTTCGCTTCGCGGTGATTGGGCAAGCAGCTTGCGTGATGTCCGCGGATATCTGACGTGCTCTCTCATTGGATGCGGTGAAAGCGTGCAGTGCGTCTGGCTTGAGAGACGCCCGCCATCTTTGTTCCTCGCCGCCTGCACAGTAAGTCTTGTGTCTGTCTCCTGTTCCTCCCACCCCCGCTCATGCCCCGTGTGTCCTTGTTGTCCCCCCCACCCTCACTCATGCTCCGTGTCTCCCCTGTTCCTCCAACCCCCTGCTCACGCCATCGGCACATGTTGGGCAGCGGAGGGCCGAGGAGCGGGATCTGCCACCTGCACACGAACACCGTGTGTCTCTGTCCCTCCCCCCACCCCCTGCTCATGCCCCATGTGTCTCTCTCCCCTTCCCCCACCCCACGCTCATGCCCTGTGTGTCTCTCTCCCTCCCCCCACCCCCTCTCATGCCCCGTGCGTCTCTCTCCCTCCCCCACCCCCGCTCATGCCCCGTGTGTCTCTCCCCTTCCCCCCACACGCCGCTCACGCCCCGTGTGTGCCCCTGACGCAGAGACGTAGATCGTCCCACCTTTTTCTGCACTGTCTGGCATTTCGGGGTGTTGTGCCGACTGCAATGACCCTCTTGGCTACCATGGCCCATATGGCCTTCTTTCTCATGATCGCCGGTCTGGTCATCTCTGTTGAGAAAACTACATCGGCATGCTCTTGTAGGGTTTCAGCCAACATAGTTAACTCCTCCCTAGAAAAGCGCTCCTGCTGCAGCCGATCTCCATTTTGTTTCAGAACTTTAGGCATTCTGATGATTAATGGCTGTAGGAGAAGGTTTGTGGAGGTTGTGGGGGTCAGGTGTCAACTGGTTGAAGAGGATGGCAATGGATTGTGTTTTTAAAGATGGCCGCCGTGCTCTTTCCCATTCCTGTGCCGTGATGAAACTTCCGGATCCGCTTATTTGCGGTCACCGCTATTAGCGGTGACCGCTAATATCGATAGCTAGGGTGGCAGACGTGCTATTTGCACGGCATACAATGCCGGTAAGTGGCGTTTTAAGGACTTTAGCGGCATGGCGGTGATTGCATTACCGGCACGGCGCAATGCTCATGCCCGAGATGTCGTAATGTGCTGCTTTTAGCGGTATCTGGCCAGCATGGACACGTTAATTGCGCCATGCCGGTAATGACCGTTACCGCCAGGGTCGTAATGAGGGCCAATGGGTCTTATTATCAATGAGCTAGTTTGTAATTAAAGGTACCAGTAAAAGGTTACTGCCAGCTTTTCTGGACTGGCTTACTCTGTAGTAGTAGGGGTACTGTACTCCCGGCAGGTTATACCGGCTCGGGGTCGATGGCGCTACCAGCAGGCTTTACACTGGAGCACCAGCATTGTTACTAATGGTGCCGGTACTTCATGGTTCCCAATCCCATGGAGTCATATAGGACTGTATTGGAATGGGAACTTAGTGTACTCACGCTGATTGTGATATTTGATAGCATCGGGATTAAAGGTGGCAGTAATGGTAATATGGGGTCGATGGCAACACGCCGGCTACTGCTGGGTTTAATTGCCAATCCTGTAATGAAGCCCCATCAGTAGTGTTGTTTGAGACATGACACGGTGTAGGGTAAACACGGGTGTGTAAAAAAAAGATGCATATGTAGTTTATTTTTGTGCTGGTGATTTTAATAAGAGATGGGCTGTGTTTGTGGTGCAATGTATTTGTAATGTGTTACAGTGTTTTTAAAGACTAGGGAAACTGTGGCCTAGTGGTACTGTAATGGCAGATTGTAGTTGGAGCAGTGTTTGGTGTGTTATGGTAGTGGTTGGAAAAGAAAAATAGTTTATATGTAAAGTGAAGTGTTGCATATAAATACTTTGGGCCCGATTAATGGAATTTTTTGCACAATGCAAAGTGACTTTGCACTGCTGAAAAGTAAGTTTGCATTGTGGATAGAAAGCCTCATTCATGGAACTGTGCAAATTCATTTTTGCAGCATAAAGTGAGTTTGCATTGACTGTGTACTACAAAAATACACTTTGTGTAGTAATATGAGTAAGGGTTTGTGTTGGCAGTGCAAAGTTACTTTCTAGCAGTGGAAAATTATTTTGCAGTGTGCAAATAATTTGATGAATTGGGCTGTTTGGCAGTATAAATGTATTTGTGAGCAGGTCGAGAATGGTGACACTATAAGGGATGTAATGAGAAAGGTTCGAAAGTTTGATGTTGATATGGCATAAGAAATGGAAAATGGTGTGCATTTAAAAGTGTTTATTTTTAGGAGGATTTTGCTGAAAGTAAAAAAATGCATATGTGCCTTTACAGCAGCACTGTGTCTAAGTATTTTGTAAAAGAATGGAAAAGCTGATGTGAAAGACTTGTAGAACATTTTTAAGTGCCACTTAATGGCAGTGCATGAACGTAACTGCCACTTGGTTTTACCAGGTGTAGAGTGCTGTCATATATGGCATTTAATAGAGTGGTTAAAAACAGAATATGTTTATTAAGAAGATTATTCCAGGGTAAGTGGCAGCAACCCTATATATTACATGGCCACAGTAGTGGCCATGTAGTTATGGTTAAGTTGGTGTTTCCATAGGAAGAGCACTTTTTGGGCGGCTTATAACTATGCTCTCCCTGGAGGAACCCTCACCAAACTTTGCAAAAAAAGTAATTGGGTCACTCTGAATTGTTTTGCAAAGTTTGGTGAGGATTCGTACAGGGGGGGCAAAGTTATAGGGGGGGGTCCCAAAACTTTTTTTTTTCCCATAGACATACTGGGAAAAAGCTTTGCTCACGTCTACAGCCCAAACCGCTGGATGGATTTACACCAAATTTGCGGCAGGAGCGAAGGCTTGGTCCCGAAAGCGTGCTTTGCTTTATTTGGTGTAAATCAGTCCAGTAGTTTTTTAAAAAATGACAAAAATGTAAGTGAAAAAAATTAGTGATATCTGTGTTCGCTTCGCGGTGATTGGGCAAGCAGCTTGCGTGATGTCCGCGGATATCTGACGTGCTCTCTCATTGGATGCGGTGAAAGCGTGCAGTGCGTCTGGCTTGAGAGACGCCCGCCATCTTTGTTCCTCGCCGCCTGCACAGTAAGTCTTGTGTCTGTCTCCTGTTCCTCCCACCCCCGCTCATGCCCCGTGTGTCCTTGTTGTCCCCCCCACCCTCACTCATGCTCCGTGTCTCCCCTGTTCCTCCAACCCCCTGCTCACGCCATCGGCACATGTTGGGCAGCGGAGGGCCGAGGAGCGGGATCTGCCACCTGCACACGAACACCGTGTGTCTCTGTCCCTCCCCCCCACCCCCTGCTCATGCCCCATGTGTCTCTCTCCCCTTCCCCCACCCCACGCTCATGCCCTGTGTGTCTCTCTCCCTCCCCCCCACCCCCTCTCATGCCCCGTGCGTCTCTCTCCCTCCCCCACCCCCGCTCATGCCCCGTGTGTCTCTCCCCTTCCCCCCACACGCCGCTCACGCCCCGTGTGTGCCCCTGACGCAGAGACGTAGATCGTCCCACCTTTTTCTGCACTGTCTGGCATTTCGGGGTGTTGTGCCGACTGCAATGACCCTCTTGGCTACCATGGCCCATATGGCCTTCTTTCTCATGATCGCCGGTCTGGTCATCTCTGTTGAGAAGACTACATCGGCATGCTCTTGTAGGGTTTCAGCCAACATAGTTAACTCCTCCCTAGAAAAGCGCTCCTGCTGCAGCCGATCTCCATTTTGTTTCAGAACTTTAGGCATTCTGATGATTAATGGCTGTAGGAGAAGGTTTGTGGAGGTTGTGGGGGTCAGGTGTCAACTGGTTGAAGAGGATGGCAATGAATTGTGTTTTTAAAGATGGCCGCCGTGCTCTTTCCCATTCCTGTGCCGTGATGAAACTTCCGGATCCGCTTATTTGCGGTCACCGCTATTAGCGGTGACCGCTAATATCGATAGCTAGGGTGGCAGACGTGCTATTTGCACGGCATACAATGCCGGTAAGTGGCGTTTTAAGGACTTTAGCGGCATGGCGGTGATTGCATTACCGGCACGGCGCAATGCTCATGCCCGAGATGTCGTAATGTGCTGCTTTTAGCGGTATCTGGCCAGCATGGACACGTTAATTGCGCCATGCCGGTAATGACCGTTACCGCCAGGGTCGTAATGAGGGCCAATGGGTCTTATTATCAATGAGCTAGTTTGTAATTAAAGGTACCAGTAAAAGGTTACTGCCAGCTTTTCTGGACTGGCTTACTCTGTAGTAGTAGGGGTACTGTACTCCCGGCAGGTTATACCGGCTCGGGGTCGATGGCGCTACCAGCAGGCTTTACACTGGAGCACCAGCATTGTTACTAATGGTGCCGGTACTTCATGGTTCCCAATCCCATGGAGTCATATAGGACTGTATTGGAATGGGAACTTAGTGTACTCACGCTGATTGTGATATTTGATAGCATCGGGATTAAAGGTGGCAGTAATGGTAATATGGGGTCGATGGCAACACGCCGGCTACTGCTGGGTTTAATTGCCAATCCTGTAATGAAGCCCCATCAGTAGTGTTGTTTAAGACATGACACGGTGTAGGGTAAACACGGGTGTGTAAAAAAAAGATGCATATGTAGTTTATTTTTGTGCTGGTGATTTTAATAAGAGATGGGCTGTGTTTGTGGTGCAATGTATTTGTAATGTGTTACAGTGTTTTTAAAGACTAGGGAAACTGTGGCCTAGTGGTACTGTAATGGCAGATTGTAGTTGGAGCAGTGTTTGGTGTGTTATGGTAGTGGTTGGAAAAGAAAAATAGTTTATATGTAAAGTGAAGTGTTGCATATAAATACTTTGGGCCCTATTAATGGAATTTTTTGCACAATGCAAAGTGACTTTGCACTGCTGAAAAGTAAGTTTGCATTGTGGATAGAAAGCCTCATTCATGGAACTGTGCAAATTCATTTTTGCAGCATAAAGTGAGTTTGCATTGACTTTGTACTACAAAAATACACTTTGTGTAGTAATATGAGTAAGGGTTTGTGTTGGCAGTGCAAAGTTACTTTCTAGCAGTGGAAAATTATTTTGCAGTGTGCAAATAATTTGATGAATTGGGCTGTTTGGCAGTATAAACGTATTTGTGAGCAGGTCGAGAATGGTGACACTATAAGGGATGTAATGAGAAAGGTTCGAAAGTTTGATGTTGATATGGCATAAGAAATGGAAAATGGTGTGCATTTAAAAGTGTTTATTTTTAGGAGGATTTTGCTGAAAGTAAAAAAAATGCATATGTGCCTTTACAGCAGCACTGTGTCTAAGTATTTTGTAAAAGAATGGAAAAGCTGATGTGAAAGACTTGTAGAACATTTTTAAGTACCACTTAATGGCAGTGCATGAACGTAACTGCCACTTGATTTTACCAGGTGTAGATTGCTGTCATATATGGCATTTGATAGAGTGGTTAAAAACAGAATATGTTTATTAAGAAGATTATTCCAGGGTAAGTGGCAGCAACCCTATATATTACATGGCCACAGTAGTGGCCATGTAGTTATGGTTAAGTTGGTGTTTCCATAGGAAGAGCACTTTTTGGGCGGCTTATAACTTCGCTCTCCCTGGACGAATCCTCACCAAACTTTGCAAAAAATGTAATTGGGTCACTCTGAATTGTTTTCCAAAGTTTGCTGAGGATTCGTCCAGGGGGGGAAAAGTTATAGGGGGGGTCCCAAAACTTTTTTTTTCCCCATAGACATAATAGGAAAAAGCTTTGCTCACGCCTACAGCCCAAACCGCTGGACGGATTTACACCAAATTTGCGGCAGGAGTGGCGGCTTGGTTCCAAAAGCGTGCTTTGCTTTATTTGGTGTAAATCCGTCCAGTAGTTTTTAAAAAAATGACAAAAATGTAAGTGAAAAAAATTAGTGATATCTGTGTTCGCTTCGCGGACACACTTCCCTGTTCGCTCCGCGGACAGGACGGTGATTGGGCAAGCAGCTTGCGTGATGTCCGCGGAATCTGACGTGCTCTCTCATTGGATGCGGTGAAAGTGTGCAGTGCGTCTGGCTACAGAGACGCCCGCCATCTTTGTTCCTTGCTGCCTGCACAGTAAGTCTTGTTTCTGTCTCCTGTTCCTCCCACCCCCGCTCATGCCCCGTGTGTCCTTCTTTTCCCCCCACCCCCACTCATGCTCCGTGTCTCCCCTGTTCCTCCAGCCCCCCACTCACGCCATCGGCACATGGTGGGCAGCGGAGGGCCGAGGAGCGGGATCTGCTGCATGCACACGAATGCCGTGTGTCTCTCTCCCTCCCCCCACCCCCCGCTCATGCCCCGTGTGTCTCTCTCCCCTCCACCCCACCCCCGCTCATGCCCCGTGTGTCTCTCTCCCTCCCCCCCACCCCCGTTCATGCCCCGTGTGTCTCTCTCCCTCCCCCCCACCCCCGCTCATGTCCCATGTTTCTCTCCCCCTCCCGCCCACCCCCGCTCATGCCCCGTGTCTCTCTCCCCTTCCCCCCACCCCCGCTCATGCCCCGTGTGTCTCTCTCCCTCCCCCACACCCCCCGCTCATGCCCCGTGTGTCTCTCCCCCTACCCCTACCCCCCGCTCATGCCCCGTGTGTCTCTCCCCCTCCCCCCCACCCCAGCTCATGCCCCGTGTCTCTCCCCTTCCCCCCACCCCCCGCTCATGTCCCGTGTGTCTCTCCCCCTCCCGCCCACCCCCCCGCTCACGCCCCGTGTGTCTCTCCCCCTCCCGCCCACCCCCCGCTCATGCCCCGTTTGTCTCTCCCCTGCCCGCCCACCCCCCGCTCATGCCCCGTGTGTCTCTCTCCCTCCCGCCACCCCCCGCTCATGCCCCGTGTGTCTCTCTCCCGCCCCCCACCCCCTGCTCATGCCACGTGTGTCTCTCTCCCCTTCCCCCATCCCCCGCTTATGCCCCTTGTGTCTTTCTTCCTCCGCCCCACCCCCGCTCATGCCCCGTGTTTCTCTCCCCCTCCCTCCCACCCCCCGCTCACGCCCCGTGTGTCTCTCCCCCTCCTGCCCACCCCCCGCCCATGCCCCGTGTGTCTCTCCCCCTCCCGCCCACCCCGCGCTCATGCCCTGTGTGTCTCTCTCCCTCCCGCCCACCCCCTGCTCACGCCCCGTGTGTCTCTCTCCCTCCCCCCAGCCCCCTCTCATGCCCCGTGTGTCTCTCTCCCTCCCCCCACCCCCGCTCATGCCCCGTGTGTCTCTCTCCCCTTCCCCCATCCCCCGCTCATGCCCCGTGTCTGTCTTCTGTTCCCACCGCTCATGCCCCGTGTCTGTCTCCTGTTCTCCTCACCCCCCGCTCATGCCCTGTATCTGTCTCCTGTTCCCCTCATGTGCCGTGTCTGTCTCCTGTTGCCCTCCACGCCCCCCGCTCATGCCCCGTGTCTGTGTCCTGTTCCCCCCACCCCCCGCTCATGCCCTGTGTCTGTCTCCTGTTCCCCCCACCCACTCATGCCCCGTGTCTGTCTCCTGTTCCCCCACCCGCTCATGCCCCGTGTCTCTCTCTTGTTGCCCCCCATACCCCCGCTCATGCCCCATGTCTGTTCTCCCCACCCCCGCTCATGCCCCGTGTCTGTTGTTCCCCCCACCCCCCGCTCATGCCCCGTGTCTGTCTCCTGTTCCCCCACCCCTCGCTCATGCCCCGTGTCTGTCTCCTGTTGCCCCCGACCCCCCGCTCATGCCCCATGTCTGTTCTCCCCACCCCCGCTCATGCCCCGGGTCTGTTGTTCCCCCCACCCCCCGCTCATGCCCCGTGTCTGTCTCCTGTTCCCCCACCCCTCGCTCATGCCCCGTGTCTGTCTCCTGTTCCCCCACCCCCCGCTCATGCCCCGTGTCTCTCCTGTTGCCCCCCAACCCCCTCTCATGCCCCGTGTCTGTCTCCTGTTGCCCCCATCCCTGCTCATGCCCCGTGTCTGTCTCCTGTTCTCCCCACCCCCGCTCATGCTCCGTGTCTGTCTCCTGTTCCCCTCACCCCCTGCTCATGCCCCATGTCTGTCTCCTGTTGCCCCCCAACCCCCGCTCATGCCTCGAGTCTGACTCCTGTTGCCTCCCACCCCCCGCTCATGCCCTGTGTCTCTCTCCTGTTGCCCCCCACCCCCCGCTCATGCCCCGTGTCTGTCTCCTGTTGCCCCCCACCCCCCACTCATGCTCCGTGTCTGTCTCTGTTGTTCCCCCCACCCCCTGCTCATGCCCCATGTCTGTCTTCTGTTCCCCCCACCCCCCGCTCATGGCCCGTGTCTCTCTCCTGTTGCCCCCCACCCCCGCTCATGCCCCGTGTCTGTCTCCTGTACCCCCCAACCCCCCACTCATGCCCCGTGTCTCTCTTCTGTTGCCCCCCGCTCATGCCCCGTGTCTGTCTCCTGTTCCCCCACCCTCTCATGCCCCTTGTCTCTCTCCTGTTGCCCCCCACCCCCCGCTCATGCCCCGTGTCTGTCTCCTGTACCCCCTACCCCCCGCTCATGCCCCTTGTCTCTCTCCTGTTGCCCCCCACCCCTTGCTCATGCCCCGTGTCTGTTTCCTGTACCCCCCACACCCCGCTCATGCCCCGTGCCTCTCTCCTGTTGTCCCCTCCCCCCCGCTCATGCCCCATGTCTGTCGTCTGTTCCCCAACCCCGCTCATGCCCCGTGTCTGTCTCCTGTTCCCCCACTCTCCACTCATGCCCCGTGTCTGTCTCCTGTTGCCCCCACCCATGCCCCGTGTCTGTCTCCTGTACCCCCCCACTCCACGCTCGTGCCCCGTGTCTCTCTCCTGTTGCCCCCCAGCCCCCCGCTCATGCCCCGTGTCGGTCTCCTGTTGCCCCCACCCCGCCGCTCATGCCCTGTGTCTGTCTCCTGTTGCCCCCAACCCCCGCTCATGCCCCGAGTCTGACTCCTGTTGCCTCCCACACCCCGCTCATGCCCCGTGTCTCTCTCCTGTTGCCCCCCACCCCCCGCTCATGCCCCGTGTCTGTCTCCTGTTGCCCCCCACCCCCCACTCATGCTCTGTGTCTGTCTCTGTTGTTCCCCCCACCCCCTGCTCATGCCCCGTGTCTGTCTTATGTTCCCCCCACCCCACGCTCATGGCCCGTGTCTCTCTCCTGTTGCCCCCCACCCCCGCTCATGTCCCGTGTCTGTCTCCTGTACCCCCCAACCCCCCGCTCATGCCCCGTGTCTCTCTTCTGTTGCCCCCCCGCTCATGCCCCGTGTCTGTCTCCTGTTCCCCCCACCTGCTCATGCCCCGTGTCTCTCTCCTGTTGCCCCCCACCCCCCGCTCATGCCCTGTGTCTCTCTCCTGTTGCCCCCTCCCCCCGCTCATGCCCCATGTCTGTCGTCTGTTCCCCAACCCCGCTCATGCTCCGTGTCTGTCTCCTGTTCCCCCACTCCCCGCTCATGCCCCGTGTCTGTCTCCTGTTGCCCCCACCCATGCCCCGTGTCTGTCTCCTGTACCCTCCACTCCACGCTCATGCCTCTCTCCTGTTGCCCCCCAGCCCCCCGCTCATGGCCCGTGTCTCTCTCCTGTTGCCCCCCACCCCCGCTCATGCCCCGTGTCTGTCTCCTGTACCCCCCAACCCCCCGCTCATGCCCCGTGTCTCTCTTCTGTTGCCCTCCCACTCATGCCCCGTGTCTGTCTCCTGTACCCCCCAGCCCCCGCTCATGCCCTGTGTCTCTCTCCTGTTGCCCCCCACCCCCTGCTCATGTCCCGTGTCTGTTTCCTGTACCCCCCACCCCCGCTCATGCCCCGTGTCTCTCTCCTGTTGCCCCCTCCCCCCCGCTCATGCCCCATGTCTGTCGTCTGTTCCCCCAACCCCGCTCATGCCCCGTGTCTGTCTCCTGTTCCCCCACTCCCCACTCATTCCCCGTGTCTGTCTCCTGTTGCCCCCACCCATGCCCCGTGTCTGTCTCCTGTACCCCCCCACTCCACGCTCATGCCCCGTGTCTCTCTCCTGTTGCCCCCCAGCCCCCCGCTCATGCCACGTGTCGGTCTCCTGTTGCCCCCACCCCGCCGCTCATGCCCTGTGTCTGTCTCCTGTTCTCCCCACCCCTGCTCATGCCCCATATCTGTCTCCTGTTCCCCCCATCCCCTGCTCATGCCCCGTGTCTGTCTCCTGTTCTCCCCACCCCCGCTCATGCCCTTTGTCTGTCTCCTGTTCACCCCACCCCCCGCTCATGCCCCGTGTCTCTCTCCTGTTGGCCCAACCCCTCGCTCATTCCCCGTGTCTGTCTCTGTTGCCCCCCACCCCCTGCTCATGCCCCGTGTCTCCCTCGTGTACCCCCACCCCCCGCTCATGCCCCGTGTCTCCCTCGTGTTCCCCCCACCCCCCGCTCATGCCCCTTGTCTCTCTCCTTTCCCCGCCACCCCCGCTCATGTCCCGTGTGTGCCCTGTACCCCCCCGCTCATGCCCCGTGTCTCCCTCGTGTTCCTCCCCACCCGCTGCTCATGCCCCGTGTCTCTCTCGTGTTCCCCCCACCACCACTCATTCCCCATGTTTCCTTCCTTTCCCCCCCACCCCCTGCTCATGCCCTGTTTGTACCCTGTTCCCTCTCACCCCCTGCTCATGCCCATGTGTCTCCCCTGTTCCACCCCACCCCCCGCTCATCCCCTGTTGTGTTCTTTATACACCCCGCCTTCCCTTTCCATGGTGGCCATCTTGGTAAAAGATTTCCTTCCTACACCAGGACACCGCAGCCGTCCCGGTGTAGGAAGGAAAATCTTTTTGTTTTTTTTTACCACCCGGCGTTCCCACTTTGAGGACATAAGATGTTAGTGGTCTTCATCTATTGAAAAGGATGTTATGGTGACGTTGCACTAATAAAAACTTTTAAAATTTAGTTAAAAAAAATGTTACAGGGACGTTATGGTTAAGTTGCACTAATAAAAACCTATGAAATTCAATGAAAAAACTTTGTTAAAGGGACGTTATGTTTAAGTTGCGCTAATAAAAACCTATGAAATTCAGTGAAAAAACTTTGTTAAAGGGACGTTATGGTTAGGTTGCGCTACTAAAAACCTATGAAATTCAGTGAAAAAACTTTGTCAAAGGGACGTTATGGTTCCAAGTAAAACCGAAAAACCCTTAAAATTCGCCAGTTATGGTAAGCTAAGCAACCATAACTCACGCCACCACCGTGCACTGCTAAGACTAACACCCACGACATCAAAGATGACATCA
Organism: Ambystoma mexicanum; assembly: GCF_040938575.1. Lineage (NCBI taxonomy): Eukaryota > Metazoa > Chordata > Amphibia > Caudata > Ambystomatidae > Ambystoma > Ambystoma mexicanum. The sequence goes on along the minus strand of NC_090935.1, from coordinate 1,034,752,945 downwards.
CAAATGTCATTGATGACATCACTGATGACATCACATGTCTGGCTCACTCTTTTTTCTTTTGCTGACATATCTAGGCCACATGGTTTTCTTCAGTAACAGTCAGAAACTAAAAATGTTATTTTATTTGTAGATGTATCCTTCAAGTAGGTTCTTACAGTAATTCCCTTAGAGTCCAGTCACATCATATGAAACATATACATACGGGAAGACACAAGCTTGAAAGACAGCAATCCTCTTTGTGCATAAAGATAATCAATAGACTTATGAGCACTTTGTGATAGTTCTGTTTTTTTTTTATGGCTGTACTTTCTCTGTATATGGTCATATTTGTATACATTGTACTCACACTACTTTCCTTAGGCTCCAATCACATCAAGTGATACATATACCTAGGGGAAATAGCAACTTTGAAACAGAGCAATCATTTATTTGCATGAAAATAATCAGTTAAATTATGAATCGTTTCTGCTAATACTTGTGCTTTTTTGCTAACTTCAATTTTTCCTGTATATACCCATATTGGTATGTGTTCTTGTGTCTTTGTGTTTTGTCTATATAATGCAATTATGTAATATATGTGTATTTTATTAGCTACTTATTACATATTTCACAGTACACAAAAAGCTATTAAAAAAACAATTATCATTTCATTATTCAACATATTAATATTACGAATATTATACCTTCATTATGTACACTGCACACAATGTTATGTTTCTGTATGAGTAGCTTAGTATACTAGATAGAACCCCATAATAGAATGCTATTTATATCAATGCATCGTTCAATGCACTAATTAGGGTATGATATTTATTGCAATGATCCTTGACACTTGTTTCGCAACATTATAATAAGAATCCCTTGTACACATATTTCATGAAAAGTACATACACATGTGATGTCATCAGTGATGTCATCAATGACATTTGTGATGTCATCTTTGATGTCCTTGGTGTTAGTCTTAGCAGTGCACGGTGGTGGCACGAGTTATGGTTGCTTAGTCTACCATAACTGGCGAATTTCAAGGGTTTTTCGGTTTTACTTGGAACCATAACGTCCCTTTGACAAAGTTTTTTCACTGAATATATATATATATGTTTCTTCAGTTGTCGTTTCCGCAGTTGGTGGAGGAGCACTCTTTAGTCCCCAATGAAATCAGGAAACCAAAATACAAAATTGTTCCACTTTATTTAAGTTCCAAAAAATTCCATAAAATTATTGCACATCCTCATGGCAAACAAAAAGTTTTCACAAGCCACTCACATTGTGGCCCTCCCAAGGTAACTGGCGCATAGTATATGGAGTCTATGCGTTTTGCGGTCCACTGACCGCTTGTTCACAACTAATGATCCAACCATTGTAGAGGGTTAAAATACCCCATGTGACATGTGGACAGACATAGAAAGAGGACTACCTTATTTATCTGTTGGAAAACCGTGTCTGCCATTTTGGAACGGGTCTGTTATGTAAGATGGGTTTGCTAAACCCAGGCTGCTACCCCGTATTCTGTATAGAGGCCCATCTTTTAGATAACGTGTGATGGACTCCCATTTATTAATGGTGCCAATAGTGTGCATATGGTCTATGTGTTCTAGCACATTGTTCAACATTACATTGTTAATCTGTAGTGCAAATCACAAGACTCAAAGCATAACCCTGTACAGTCACAAGCCAGATTTAAATATAGCTGTGTTAAAAAATGCTAAATAGTAATGGTAATACAGTACTATTTCGCAACACTAAAATGCATATTGCATATTACTCTCAGCATAACTGTAAAGTGCATAATATTAGCAGCATAGTTATAAGGTGCATAGTGCTTATGTTACTTAATCTAAAAGATCCTTCACAAGGCCTGCCATAGTGCCTAAAAAAATTGCGGTTATTTAACTAAACAGACACCGATTGGCCTTCGGTTTATATACACACATGGCACTCGTTCCTTGGTTCAAAGTGCAATGTGCTAGCAGAAATATTTAAAGTGCTATTCATATCTTGCTCCAAAAAGTGCAAGTGCCTATAGTTTCACCAAGGCCAAGTACCAAGATCTATATACAGACTAAAAGTAGAAAAAGGTTTAAAATCTCAATATGAACGCCCACATGTCACACCCAGTCAAAAAACCATACAAATATCAGTGTGTGTTGGATCAAACAAACCCATCAAATCCCAAAGGTGAATTAAAATGACACAGTCTCTACTGTCATCCTGATACTAGAAAAGAGAAAAGGTGGAAAATCGGAAGACTTAATACAACTAAAAGATCAAAAGGACTTAATACAACTCAAAACTCCCTTCTTATCATACTGGATGAAATCTCCTTGGGAAAATAAGTTGACTACTTATGACATTCATATAAAGGTCCCCTTGAGTACTTTGGTTAAAAATATCAGTTTCATTGCATCATAACAGTTTGAGTATTAACCCAGGAACGTATATATAGTTCCTCATATGTGTTGTGCCCACTGGGTGTTTTACTTTCAAAGTCTAGGATGCAGCAAGTTTCTTTTTGCCAAAGTTTCTTCTCTCTGTTTCCTCCTCTGGGATCAATCGCTATCTTGTGTACCCCAAAGAAATAAAAACTGTCCATTTTGCCCTCGTGGTAATCACTAAAGTGCTTGGCCATGGGGTAGTTCGGGTCTTGGTGTTGGATAGCCCTCACATGCTGTTGAATCTGAATTTTTTATTTACACTTAGTACCCCCGATATACCATTTCTTGCATGCACATGCCAATACATAAACCACAAAATCTGTTTCACATGTGATCTTCTCCTGGATGGTGATGGAATTACCCAGCACCAGGTGCTCATAGGACATGCAATTTCTTGTAAATTTACAAATGTTACATCGAGTGCATTTTCGAAAGCCTGGCTTCTGTGTTTTTAGCCACGTTTCTTTTGTGGATGGACCGTCCCATGCCATGAAACTTTGTACCAAACTATCTTTCAAAGATCGATTCCGTTTATAGCTTATTTCAGGATTCATTTTCAGATTTGCAGCCAAATCTTTGTCTGCCAGTAGGATCCTCCAGTGTCTACGGAATATTCGTTTTACTTCTGTTACCTCATTGTCAAAGGTTAGAATCATTCTCGTAGTTTTGTTCTCCTTTGTTGGTTCGACTGGCTTATGTGATCCTGTAAGAAGTTCTGATCTTACTTGCTTTCTTGCTTTCATGTATGCCTTCTCTATACATTTTTTGGGGTAGCATTGTTCAAGGAAGCCAAGTGCTGCACTTTTACTATCCAGATCATATGCTGCTAGAGTGGAGCTGTTACGCCTGATTCTTATAAACTCCCCATACGGGATGCTCCACACCAGATTTTTGGAAAGTCCACTGGTTGCGTGCAAATGGGGTATTAGTTCCAGTGGGTTTCCTATGCAGTTCGGTTGTTAAGGTCTGGTCCACAATCTTCAAGTTGACATCCAGGAAGGTTAGGAAGGTACGACTATGTGTCTCTGTAAACCTTAAATTATGTTCATTATTGTTGAGAAGTTTCACAAAGTCTATCCAGGCTTTCTCGACCCTTTCCAGATTATAAAAAGGTCATCGATGTATCTTAGCCATAATACAACATCTTCCGTGGATAGTTGATTTTTGTCCGACCATACTTCTGTTGCTTCCTAGGCCCCTATTGTCAAGTTTGCATACGATGGGGCAAATGTTGTGCCCATTGCGGTGCCTTGCACCTGTCTGAATATTCATTGTTGAATAAGAAAAAATTATTTGTGAGGCACAAGTTGATCATTTCAAGAATAATTTGTGTGTGTTCCAGGTAATTTAATGATCTGGTGTTTAAAAAGCTCTCACATGCATTGATGCCATATTTGTGTCCTATGGATGTGTATAAAGAAACGACATCCATTGTAGCCAGTATATAGTTTGTGTCCCAAGGTATGTTCTCAATACGTGTGAGGAAGTCTGTTGTGTCTTTCAAGTAGGATGGAAGAGATGACATGAAGGGAAAAAGTGTCTCGTCTATATATCTTGACATATTTTCAAACGTTGAACCTATAGATGAGACTATGGGCCTCTCTGGAGGTTTCTTCATGTCCTTATGTATCTTCGGGAGAAAATATATTGTGGGAATTACTGCATTCGGGGTTGAAAGGAACTTACAATTTTCTTCTGTTAAGATACCCTTCTCTTCCCATTTCTTAAGGAAATTGCTTACTGTATTTTCCAATTCTTGACTCGGGTTATTTAGCACTCTCTCATAGCACTTTTTATCGTTAAGTTGCTTATATGCCCCCTTAATATAATCTTCTTTGTCCATGAGGACAATATTGCGTCCTTTGTCTGAGGGCTTTATAATGCAGGTCTTAAGGGTCTGTAGTTCTTTCAGAGCCATCCTGTCCGCAACCGATAAATTGTCTTTGCATCTCGATCTTTTCTTTCTCCTAAATTTCTTTAGATCTTCAATCACAAGTGTCTGGAATGCTTCTATATTGTTCCTTAAGTTGTTAATTGGATTACATTTTGATTTCTGTTTTAACTTGCTCTTCTTCGTCCAGTCTGTTCTTATATTTAATTCTTCTAGATTTATTGTTATTAGTTCTGGATTTGTGTCAGGTTCTATTTCTTTTCCTTTTTCAAGATCAACCAAATTTGCTAATGCCTCGATGTCGTTAATAGTTATTTCAGTTTTACTCCCTTCTTTTGGTGGCCTTTTCATTGTGCTTTGGTTGGTAGCAAAAAATGTCCTTAAGCGTAGTTTTCGCACAAAATTATCGAAGTCAATTCAAGTTTGTACATAATTAAAACGAGCAGTGGGGCAGAAATTTAAACCCAAGTGTCGAACTTTTTCGTGTTGCGCAGTCAAAGTATGTTTGGAGAGATTGATGATTGATGATTTTTTAAATATATATATATATATGTTTGTAAAAAGTGTTGCAAAAAATACTTTATGAAATATAAGCATACATGTAGTATATCTTTTTAGATGCAGATGTTGAATCTGCAAGTAGAAATCTTGGAAAGTCTCACAGTAGTTTTTGATGCAGATGGCTGTGATTAACAAGAGATATGTACTCTCAGAGTTGAAATGTACATCTGAAGTGTTGCACTGAGATGACAGTGGTAGGTGTAAAGTTTTTGAATGTGATTGGTGGATGGATGTGTGCCTGTTGAAAGCAGGCAATGAGGGAGTGTTACAAACATGAAAGTGGAAAGGGTAGAAGGTCTGCCCTGTTCTATGAGGCCCGTGGACACCGTTGTAGTCCGAGGACAGCAGGTGTGCCATCCGGGTCCTTTGAGGATGCCTGGTATGGAAGGGGACTGTAGGGAATAGCCAATGAGATGTTCTGGTTGTGCTTTACAGGAAGACAGGGTAGCATGCGTTTTGTTTGTTGTGTGCAGGGAAGATGGCTGTGGCTATTGCTAGGAAGAAGATGAATGTGCGATTGGTGGGAGATTGTTGCATGAATTCTTTGAAAGGTTATACTGAATCCTGTGGCATCTGTGCTACTATTGGATTGCCAGGAGTGTACATTTGGTGGTATACAGTTTCTGGGCTAAACTGGGTGAGTTTATTATAATTTTGTCAGAGTATGGATCAATTTCAATGCCCAGATATTATTATTGTGCATTGCAGAGGAAATAATATGTGCTATGTTACTCCAGTATATTTGCACGTTGGATTAAAGGATATGTTGCACAGTTTAATGGAACTATTTCCACATGCAAAGATTATTTTTCTGAAATAAATCTGAAGGAAGTATGGAGATGTCCAAATGTGTTTTGTGTACAAATAGAAGCTAGGCACCATGTGAATAAAGGTGTACATGCTTTTTTGAATGGTTTAGGCATAGCATTTTTTCAAAATGAAAATATCATGGTGGATGGTGTAAATAATTTTCAGAGTGATGGAGTGCATTTAAATGATGTTGGGAATCACATTTCTCTTTTCAATGTAAAAAAATCTTTGAAAAAGTTCATGTGAACAAAATAAATGGGAAAATGTGGAGTGTATAGGTATAGGATATACAAATGAGAAAAAGAAAAATAACTTAAAGTACAAAAAAAACAAAAAAAGGCTCTTTTAAGAGCCACCATTGTAGAATTAATTGTTTAAATTCAGTGTAAACCTCTCCACCCCCTTCAATTGGACATGCTGTCAACAGGACAGCGTGGTAGTCCAAGGACACCACACGTGCCATCCAGGTCCTTTGAGGATGCCTGGCATGGGAAGGGGACTGAGGAAACCACAGACAGTCGCAATGTCTATGGACCCAAGGGGAACAGCCAATCCGGTTTCTTAGTTATGGTTTACAGGAAGACAGGGTAGTAGTCGTTTTGTTTGTTGAATGCTACAGCTATGGCTACGTCTTTGAGGAATTAGAGTGTATGGATTGTTGGAGACTCTTGGAATCATTGACTGAAAGTGTATTCTGTGCACTTTGGATTGTCAGAAAATCTTGGATTACAACAATTAGAGGTTTCATGGTATGGAGTTCATGAAGTGGGTAGCATTGTTCCTGTTTTGTGAGAGAATGGTTCATTTAAAGCATCGAGACATCATTGTTGTTCACTGTGGAGGCAATAGTTTGGACTATGTCACTGGAATGTCTTAACAGTTTGAAATAAAGAATGCATTTCGGAAGTTGATCGAACTGTTTCCACATTTGAACATGTTTTTTTCATGGATAGATCAGAGACAAATGTGGAAGCGTTCAAATTTACTTTGTCCACAAATTGAAAATGTGAGGCACAATGTTAACAAAGCTGCATGTACTTTTTTACGGGATGTTGGGATGACATCTTTTGATAATGCAAATATCAAATTTGATAGTGGCAACATTTTTTGAAGAGATGGAGTGCATCTGACTGATCTTGGCAATAAGATGTTTTTTTTAAATGTTCAAAATGCTTTAAATCACATATATCTCTGACAAAAAAAGCCAAACAAATATAAAAACCAACAACACAAAAAAGATTCTTTTAAGAGCCACCATTTTTGAACGAAAAACAAGTTAATGGATTTTAATTTCCCCATCCCACACCATTTTCCAGGTAGCCATGGACTACTGCACTGTCCACCGAATATGCAGGCTACAAAGGATCTTGTGATCATTTTTGAATTCCTCTTTCTTAACTCTGAAAAGCGGCTACTAAAGGAACCATTTTTTGTGATTTTGTATTTCTTTGGCTTTTTTGTTTTTTTACAGGAGATGCAAGGTAAGGTGTGGGAGGGCAGGGAGGGAAGTGGCACCAACCACAGAAATGGAAGGGCAGGTGGACATGGGGAGATGTTGGGCGGGCATAACATTTAAGGTAGGTGGCAGTGTTTCTCGTGCTCCTTGACCACTGCCTCAAAAGCACTATGAAACTGCTCTCCATTGCAGATCGGTGCATAGCAGTACAATCATAATACTGTGACCCACGATAGGTAAGGGTCAACAGTGTTCTGTATGGCCTGCGAGGTGGCCACCGGGATCCTTTGCCCCACAGGAGTGGCCTGTGTGGTTGCAGGAACAGTTGAGGAAGATGGAGTAGAGTTTGTTAACCCTCGTTAACATGCTTCTCCCTGAGAAAGGGGCATTTGTGAAGTCATCTTTGATGTCCTAGGTGTGATCCCACTGGTGATTTTTTGATTTTTAAACTAAACTGTGAGTTTGCCTAAATGAAAAGAAAATATTTGAAAACTCATTTGGGGCTTCTTTGCCATTCATTTTGGATCTCAACATTGTGAATGCTCTCTAACAATAGAGAGAGAGGAGGGGCCACTGTGAGTGTGGAGGCGACACGGGGAGTTGTCCCTGGAGTGCTTTACTTTGGAAATATATATATATATATATATATATATATATATATATATATATATATATATATATATATATATATATATATATATATATATATATATATAATATAAGCATAACTACATAACTATAGATAGAAATATAAATATAACTATAGTGCAGCAGTCGCCGCACTATAGTTACTTTGAGTATCAAGTTCAATAGGCATCATGAACATTGAATTGCTAATAATTTTGGACTTGCATGCCATATTTGGCTGATATTTTGCAAACAAAACGTTTTTCACCTACCCCCCGACCCCCACCAATCCTGGACATTTTGGGTAATATTCATAAAAAAATGAAAATGTTGGGATTTGGCCACCAGGGGGCGCAGCGATGTGAGGTCCCTCTGTGTTGCTCCTCTTGAGTGCGCTGAATGGTGTGGAAAGCCCCCCCAGGAAGCCACCAAAGGATTGAATTGACCCCCCACCAAGGCGTCGGAACCAACAGTGCACCCCCTTTTCCGGCTCCTGTGGCTCTAGACCAGTGGTCTTCAAACTCTTTTGGCCAGGGCCCCCCTGAGCAAAATTTGGGCAGGTCGGGACCCCCCAGAAATGCCAAATGGACAGTATATATTGCGCGCCGTCACCTGCTCCCATCACAGTCGCTGGGCTCCCTCATCCCACTCCTACCCAGTCCCTGGTCTCTCCCCACCCCATCACACACCCTGGGCTTTCCCACTCTGCTCCCACCACTATACCATGGTTCCCGCCCATTGTGCTCCCACCATAGTCCCTGGGTTCCCCCCATCCCGTTCCCAACACAGTCTGAGGGCCAGTGGCGGCTGGTGATTTTTTTAAGTGGAGGGGCATAACTATTTCCCCCATAAATGCCATAGCGACCGAGCATAGTGAGGGAGCCCGAACCAATAAAGGGAGGGTTCGGGGGGGGTTTCCCCCTGTGACTTTTTTTAAATAATGGGTTAAAATGTTAAATTGTAGAACATACTTTTAACAAAAAAATGGGTAAATAGCCAAACAGTTTGCAATTGGTGCTGGGGGGCACAGGGGGCAGGCATGACATTTTTTACTGGACATCTATGGTAGATGTCCAGTAAAAAGATACCATCCGTGTCACCTGGGCCCCACTGGGCCTAACACAATCAACATGATTATGTGTGTATGCAAGGCGCTGCACATTCATACAGCAATCACTCTATCATTCACACGAGCATCCATCACCATACACTCACTCATAACATAAGCATACACGCAATCAATACACATGTTTAAATAAAAACAATGAACATAAACGTACCTTCTGCATTGGCCTGCATGTGGGTGCTGAAACGCCCTTCTCTAGGATGCTCTGTCCGTATGTGCGAGGAGGCGCAGGAGCTCCCCCTCGGACATACAGACATGCAGTGCCCCAGCCAGCATTTCCAATGAGCTATGCAATGCTGGTGAAGCAAAACGCCCCAGCACTTGCATGGCTCAGTGAGCATGTGCAGCTGGGGAACTAAATTGAACTGTCAAAGAGAAACAGTGTTTCCCTTTGACAGTTCAGCCAGCTCAGGAGCACTCCATCAGCTGGAAAAAGCAGCTGAGGGAGTGCTCACTGTTATACTGGGCAGGCTCCTTAGCTCCTCCATAATAGGTGAGGGACAACTGGGTGGGCGCCCCCTGGCCATTATGGATGAGCCGCCAGGCTCGTACTGGCCTATAGGACAATGTCTGTACCAAAAATGTAAAATGCTAGTGTGGGCCAGTCAAAATGGGCCACTATTTTGGCCAATGTGGACCAGTTTGATGAGTTACTTAACTATGCAGTTATTAATTTTGACCATTGTTGCTGCATATATCACAATTTACTTACATTTTAACACAAAGCACGCCCTTGGGTACTATTGAAACAGTGGGCCTCATTACAACCCTGGTGGTAGCTGTGCCGGTAAAACCGACACGGCTGTGGCCGGAGTTGCATCCGGGTCTGGCACCCGCGAATGGGCAATTACCAGGTCATGACAAGTTAGGCGGACCTGATAATTGCCCTTTCACGGGTGCCGGTACCGGTAGATCCCCATTCCCATTTGAGCCCCATAGGGCTCAAACGGAATGGGGAGCTCGCATATACCGGCACCGTAAATAACGGTGCCGGTGCATGCGACGAGCTGTGCTCGCGGTTGCCGCACGGCCTGCCAGGTCAGACCTCCTCCCTCCTCTCTGCAAGCGGTGAACCCAGCAGAACACCGGTGAGCCGGTCGGAGCACCACAGCCGAGCGGGTGGTCCTGGGCCCTTCGCCATCTGGGCCGAGGTGAACACTGCCAGGAGGCCGACACAGTGAGACACCCCAGGTCATTCCCAGCTAATGTCGGAGCTCTGTGTACCCGTCCGCTCCGGTGGGGGCCGAGACGCACCTCACAAGACTACGTCCCCAAAGTCCCCATCATCCCGGAGTCATTGGGACAGTGAGAGGCCCTCCAGTCTTCAGTCCTCCCCTCCCATCGCAACGCAGGCAACAGAGGACTGTCTGAAGAGGCAACAGAGCATATGCCTGACAAGAGATTATCACAGGTGAGGTGGGCACCCTCATTGAACTCGGAGCATTTGGTTTCCCACAAGGTCTACGATCTCACCAGGCAGCACCCCCAGACTGTGGGGCCTAAGACTGAGGGCAACCTGCGAAGTTTCCTCCTGCAATAACGCTTGCTCCCTTGAGGAGTCCACGAGAGCTGCTGGGCCTCCCCCATGGCCACTGTGCCTTTCCGCACGTTTTCTTCTGCAGAAGCCCCAAGCAGTGGGCAGTGGTGGCCAGTGCCTCAGTGGGACATTGCCTTGGCTCTCCATCCTGAATTAGCCCAGGCAGACTCAGTGGGGTGCGGCCTGCAAACCCTGCTGTGCAACCCCTCCATCAACTGCAGCCTGTGGATACTACGCCCTCCCGGCTCAGTTTACATTACGGGGCCAGACCCTCTGAAGCAGAGCCTTCCTCCCACATCACGGAGGAGGCCCCCAGCCCATCAGAGAACAAAGGCTGGGCATAAACAAGGGGTTTTCCTGCCACCCCATGAGAGGGACAATACCAGCACGTGGCCCCGGCTCTCCTGCCCTGTCCACTCCTCGAATACCTGTGGCCCTGAGCCTAGTTCCAGATACCCTGGGCCTTTCTCTCCTGGAGTCTTCTGATGAGCTGGGTAGCACCCCTCCAGAAATTCTGCCATGACTAGCAACCCCGCCCCACCCAACACAGGCAACCGTGCCTTCATTGACAGTTCCCGATGCAGAGCAGGCCCAATCAATCTCCTTGAAGAGATCAGGGGTTTTAGAGCTGACATTGGCAAGAGACTGGATGGGCTGGATAAAAAGGTAGACAGCATGGATGAGCGAATGCAGGACCTAGAAGCTAATAGAACCTCTGTGGACCTTCCGGAGACCCAAATTGACATGCGTCTTGTCAGGTGTATCGACCCACGTTCAAGTTATTATGCTGCAACATTTGGTGCTGTGGGCTTAGAAAATCCAAGATGGCCAAAAAGCCCACATTTGCGCCAGAATCCAGGAAAACCACGCAGTTTTTGCGCACACCAAAATGGTCGCCTGACCTGCCACCCACCAGTGCGAGCGTGATGGGCCAGAAGCGCCATGAGTGAAACGTGGTGCCGAAGGAAAAACAGCAGTGCCTGTTAGCTCAAAAAGCACTTTGAAATCACCTTTGTTTCTCTGAATGCAAGCTTAAAATGCCTATTTCAGACATTGCAAGATATTCAAAAATCTTACTGAACTCCAGCAGACGTCTGGTAGAATGAAGTCTTGTGTGCATACCAAATCTGGAAAGATGAAGAGACTAAAATAATGTTCATAACAAAACTGGCTGGGCTGTGGATGTCAGCAGTTTAAGTGAAATGGGATTTAAAGCCACTAAAACCGAAATGTTTAAAATAAATGAGTGACCTACTTTTGAGTGTCACATAGGTTGCAACTGTTTAAATGTCATAGTTTTGAACTTAGAATCAGCGTTCTAGCTGCATGTGTCAAAATTGTACGTTTGATTTGAATGAATAAAAATGGGAACAAAAGTGACCTTTGGCTGAAGCCTGCCTTAAAGGGACTGACTTCTGCCAGGCAACTTGCCCCGACAGGAGTTGAAACTTGCCCAGCAATGACATTCACAGGCCTGGCCTGCCTTCTGCTGCCCCACCAAAAGGAGATTACACCTCTCTGATTGAATCAGGGGAGGAGTACCTGGGACTGCAGTGAAACAGAACAATGAACTTCCCTTTGCTCCAAGCAATTGCTAAATCAGGGGGTCGTAAATGGCTTCCTCTTGGAAGGAAATGGGAGGGGCACTGCCTCTGTGAGCCAGCTGAGCTTGGAGGAAGTGGACAAACCAGAAATTCCCCCATGTGCTTTGGGAAACCACACCCCTTTGAGCCAGAGCATAATTTTAGAAAGATGGATAATTCATAGTACATAATTGTCAAAATTATATCAATAACATCATGATTCCTGTGATTTTTCTGTGCACATTTTAAGAGGTGTTAGGACTCTGTGGTATGTTCTGGGGGTAGTAGCGGAAAATAGGGTATTACTCCAAATGTATGTATGTTAAAAATCTGACACTTCATCATCTGATGCCCATATTCCTTGCGCACATTTGTGTACATTCTGGACAAGTTTAGAGGTTGTGTTCTGGATGAAAAGGGCAGAATTCTGTCAGAAGTGAACACAACATCTTACAAAGACAGGGATCAGATGGTTTGGCGCTACAGAAAATATGTTAACTGGACATGTAATATTAGAAACATTGTACATAGATAAATATGCATTGAAGTCAAAAATAGATTTGTGTACAAAGTGACAAAGGGAGGGTTCTTTCTGTATGACATAAAAATGATGTCTCATGACACGGGATGACTCACAATTCAGTTCCCCAGTGAGGCGACAGAGAATCCTCTAGCCTATCAGGATCCTCAGAGGGTTGGGCATAGAAAGTCAGCCTTCCCACCCACTTTTAAAAGACATAAAAAGAGCCACTGAGACCCAGGTAGACATTCGCTTTGCACTTTCTTGCCAAGCACTTTGCCGGACCAGACAATATCCAGAAGGACCATATCCAGAACTTAGACTCCAGATAGATTCCAGAACTTTGAAGCAGAAGGCCTACTGCAAGATAAAAGTATTCTCAGCTGGCCTTACAATTTTGCAAACTGATTTACCCCAGACTTCCAAGGGGCACATCAGAATAAAACAACCGGGCTGTGCTGTTCGCTTCTGGCTAGAACTTTTGCCGGAATCAGAGACCCAGACCAGACCCCGGTGCCAGTACCAGACCCAGAAAGCAGAGCTGTATCCCAACCGCAGACCAGACCCAGACCAGACCGCTGTGCAGTGCCAAGAACTTTTGCCAGAACCAGAGATCCAGACCAGCAGAGCAGAGAGAACTGCAGCTAAACCTGTTGACTAGATCTGTGATGAGGCCCATTCCTTCCAAAATTAGGAGTGAGTATCCAGCCAGAGCTGTGCAAAACCAATCTCTTAGTTTAAAATAATCTAATTCAAACCATTTCCACCTATTTAGAACTGCATAGAAATCGTGTGTAAATTCTGTGATTTCAAACCTGTGAAAGTGTCATTTGTCATTTGAATCTTACTTTATTTCTGAGAATCTACCTCCACTAAATTGTATGTATCTTTTGTACCGCATGTCCTAGGAACGGGATTTAAGAATCTAAGCCTACCAACAAGCCTAAGACCGACTTTCTACTCCTTATAGTTTTTCCGTAATCGCGATTGACGCACTCGGAAAAAGTGCTGCGAATTGCAATTTGACTCAATTTTCTCCACCTGTCAAAAATAGCTGTCCTTTTGCTGCAACTGCTGAAATTCGTTTTCAACCTGATACTCCCTCATGAATCATTGCCAGTGTTGACCTGAACTAATTCAAAGTAACTGTCACCTACCCTGAATCTCCTATAGGGAATTAAAATCATTTTTAGCATATTTTCACTTCTTTGCAAATCACATTAAAAGTATTTCTGCATGTTTTAAAAGCATACCGGTTGCTCTAAGCTTGCTAGGAGGGAACGGAACTGCTTTTGATTGTATTCCTGAAAACATGTGTGCTCTCCTTCCATCTCCTTATATTGCATAGGGGGGGAGTGAATTGTCAAAAGAAAAAGTGATCATATTATCTCTTGTTGAAACCATATCAGTTTATTTCTGTGCTGCATTCTTTTCCATCATTGCATTTCCTTGAAACCATAAAAGTATTCTCTGCTTCCTTATCCTTTCTATACCAACTCCTAAGTAATTAAAGAAGTGTGCTAGGGTAATATTATCCATTGTTGATCACTGTCATATTCATAAGTGTGCTATCAAATATTAATTTATTTATAAAAGTGTGATATATATATATCGTTTTTAATTTTTCAATAAATCTTTTAATTTGCAAAACAAACCTACTTCTTGGCTCAGTGAGGTCAGGGGGATTCAAAGAGAGGGGTGTTATATAAGGGTTCATCATCCAGATTATAACTTGTCATAAAAATATATAAAGAAGGGCTTCCCTTGGACATCCCAGACTAGGCATTGACTTAGTTGGAGTGCTGAACTGAAGTCACTTAACAGTCTCTCGGAACTTGAGAGGAGAGAAGAAAAGTGTGCCCTAAAGATGGAAAATTTTGAAAATCGACAACGCTGCAATAACTTAAGGTTCTTTGGCTTCCAGGAGCGGGATGGTGAAACCCAAGATGACATCCTTAAAGCCATAAACACAGTGGTCAGTAAGTTGTTCAACAATGGCAACACTAGTGAACCGACCATTGACAGAGAACACCGGGCAGGAGGGATCTCCAGACGTCCAAGAACAATCCTGGCAAGGTTTCACTATTATTCCGAAAAGACGAAGATCTTGGAAATGGCGAGGAAGAGGGGCTCGATAGAATGGGAGAACTCGAAGATAACTGTTTACCAAGATCCTTCGGCTTTTACTCTTACAAGGAGCGGTCTATGCGGGCCCCTAACAAAATGGCTCAATACCAAGGGGATTCCCCTTTTCCTTGGCCTTCAAGTATGAGGGGTATAAATACAAACTTGTGACAGAAGACGAAATTCAAAAAGCTACACAAGAAATGCTGGGAGACGCACCATCTACAACCTCAATGGAACCTCGAGGAGGACCCCTGAGCGAATTGCAGAAGATGAATGGGTTTGTAGACAAATGTCATGTCAGAGGACACAAGAAATTTAAGAAGTTGAACCCAGCGTCCCTGCCAGACCAGCCATCATAATCCTAAAATCCCTTACCCTGTAGAGGGGATAACGCACTAGAGTGTCAAGCTGATTGGCCCGAGAGGACCGCGTACCTGTAGTCTTGGTGGTTGGTCTCGCAGAGGTCGCCAGTCTGGAGTCCAGGAACTGATGAGATAGCGGCACGAGGAATCAGCCTCTCCACCACCCAAATGAGGAACTGGGTGAAGGATGGACCAACCCCCAATGTCACAAAGGCACTCTCCCAGGTAAGCGTGACAAGAGGATGTAGGCTCAGATGGAGGGAACCATAGTCCAGGTAGAGCTTGTTGTCCAGACCATGAATCTTCCAAGAACCTCAGTGCAGCGACAGTTGATAGATAGACCAGTGTAGCAGAAAGGTATTCGTAGTAGGCAAAGGAGCTTGGCTGGTGCAGATAGTTCCAATGGTACACAGGATGAGATTCGGAGTCAGGCAAGACAGGAAAGAGTGAGGACAGTTGGAACTAGTTGTCTGGCCAATTAGAGAACTGTAGGAACGTGCCCAAGATGGAACAGGGGGAATGCAGGCTAGTGTGGGATAAGTCCCCTCTACACAATGATGACTCAGGACAGAACTCCGGAATGGGCTGAGGGAAGACTGACCCAGGGCAAAACCTAGGTAGTAGCTGGAGGCTGGCTGGCCCAGGGCCGAACCCAGGTGAGGATTGAAGGCAGGCAGGCCCAGGACAGGACCCGGATAAGAACTGGAGTCAGGCTGGCCCAGGGCAGGCCACAGGTAAGGACTGGAGGCAGGCAGGCCCAGGACAGGCCACAGGTAAGGCCGGAGGCAGGCAGGCCCAGGACAGGCCACAGGTAAGGCTGGAGGCAGGCAGGCCCAGGACAGGCCACAGGTAAGGCTGGAGGCAGGTAGGCCCAGGATAGGCCACAGGTAAGGCTGGAGGCAGGTAGGCCCAGGACAGGCCACAGGTAAGGCTGGAGGCAGGTAGGCCCAGGACAGGCCACAGGTAAGGCTGGAGGCAGGTAGGCCCAGGACAGGCCACAGGTAAGGCTGGAGGCAGGTAGGCCCAGGACAGGCCACAGGTAAGGCTGGAGGCAGGTAGGCCCAGGACAGGCCACAGGTAAGGCTGGGCAGGAACAACGAGGAAAGCGAAGCAAACCGCGTTGAGACGCGGGCAGCTTTGACTAGCGGCCTCTTTTATGGGCCGCCGGCGCCCGAGAGGCCTGGAACGCAAACCGTTCCGTTTCCGGGCGCCGGCGAACCCAGAACGAGGCTTGGAAGGCAAGCCCCCACGGCGCATGCGCGGAACCGAGAGAGAGGACCTCCGCGCATGCGCCGAAGGCCGCCGGCCCTGTAATCCGTTGCTCCCCTCCCGGCGAGTCCCCAGACGCGAACGCGCGGGTAGACTCGCCAGGAGGAAATGGGAGCGGCAGACCCCAGTCTCCCGCGTGACATGACACTATGCCCCCTCCCAGGAAGACCCGGGGCCCCAGGCTTCCAGGGAAACCGTACGTAGAACTCACGTATCAGCCGGGGAGCATGCACGTGCTGGCGCGGTTCCCAGGTACGATCACAGGCCGGGTACCCCTTCCAGTCAACCAAATAGTGGAGCACCCCTCTACGGTACCGGGCATCACAGATCTCGTGTACCTCAAACTCAGGGCCCCCCTGTACCAAAACAGAGGCCGGACGAGGAGAGGTGCGGCCATAATCATCGACCACATAGGGTTTTAACAGGGACACGTGAAAAACGGGATGTACACGCCAGGAAGAGGGTAGGTGAAGACGGAAGGCTACAGAGGACAACCGTTTGGTGATAACAAAGGGTCCCAAATATCGAGGGGCCAGTTTGACGGGCAGATTGCGGAGAGGCAGGTTCTTTGAGGACAACCACACCTTGTCGCCCTCCTGGAAATTAGGTTCTGCACTCCTCTTCCTGTCTGCCTGTCTCTTCATCCGATCCTTGGCTTCACTTAAGATCTTGTGTGCAAGTTCTTGCTGTTCCCGGATGTGTAAGACCAGACCATCAGCAGAGGGAACAGTACTAGACGGAACTGGTTGAAAAGGCATTAACCGAGGATGTAGACCAGTGGAACAGAAGAATGGGCTGACTCCAATGGAGGCATGAACAGTGTTGTTGTAGGATACTTCGGCCAGATCTAGCCCACCTTTCCAATTAGACTGTGTGGCATTGGCAAAACAGCGGAGGTACCCCTCCAAAGTCTGATTGGTCCTTTCGGTTAGCCCATTTGTCTGTGGGTGATAGCCTGAGCTTAGAGCTCTATGTATTCCCAGATGACCACACACCTGTCTCCAAAATGATGAAAGAAACTGGGTACCTCTATCCGATATGATTTTCTCCGGTAGGCCGTGCAACCGGTAGATGTCGTGCAGAAACGCTGAAGCCATTTGAGTAGCTGTAGGGATTTTCCGGAATGGGATGAAATGGGCCAGTTTGGTGAAGCTGTCCACAACCACCATTATACAGGTGTACCCTTCAGATGGAGGCAAATCCACAATGAAATCGGTGGCGATGGTATGCCATGGATAGGGAGCCACTTCGGTGGGCATTAACAAACCCAATGGTCGTCTTCTGGGAACCTTGCACTGGGCACATATTGGACAGCTGTCAATGTACTTCTGGACCTCGGTCGCCCAACCAGGCCACCAGAACTGTCGGGATATCAACTCTCGAGTGGCTCTGACCCCGCGATGTCCTCCTATGGGTGAATCATGGAATCCGTGTAGAATGCCCCTTCTAATGGCTCCTCTGGGTATGTAGAGTCTTCTTTGAAAAAACAACAGTCCGTCTCGTTCTGATACTAGTTGCCGACTAAGAAGGGACGTTCTTTCTGGATCCGACCGAGTGGCTTCCGCGATGGACTTAAGGTGAGAGGACAAGGCCAGCAGAAAATGGCGAGGAGAAATCAGTGGCTGTTCTGGACAGGGCATCCCATCTACGTTTTCCAGGGACCTGGAAAGCGCATCCGCTTTCGTATTGGAGGTTCCCGGGATATAAGTAACATGGAACTCAAACGGAGAGAAGAAGAAGGCCCACCGGGCTTGACGAGGAGTCCGACATTGCAGAGAGCGAAGATATTGCAGATTGCGATGGTCTGTCCGCACCTCCACAGAAAAGCGTGCTCCGAGGAGAAAATGTCTCCATTCCTCGAATGCGGTCTTGATGGCTAACAGTTCCCTTTCAATCACCGCGTAGTTTCGTTCGCTGGGACTCAACTTGCGAGAATAATAGGCTACTGGATGTTCTACCAACGTGATAGGATCTTTCTGAAGAAGGACTGCCCCTACAGCAAAGCTGGAAGCATCGGCCTCCACTATGTAAGGCAACTCTTCCTGGGGATGGCGCAGGATCGGGGCAGCCATAAAGGCCGACTTCAATACGTCGAAAGCCCGGGAAGCCACGAGATCCCATTCGAACGTGATCTTGCTGCTGGTTAGCCTGGTGAGGGGCGCCGAGATCTGTGAGAACTGTGGGATAAAGCGCCTGTAAAAGTTTGCGAATCCCAGGAAGCGTTGGAGAGCCTTGATATCGTGTGGATGTCTCCATTCTTGTATGGCTCGCACCTTCTTGGGATCCATCCCAATGCCTTCTTGATTGATAACAAATCCCAAGAATTCAATGCTGGGTTGGTGAAAGCTACATTTCTCCGCTTTGGCGAACAGGTTATTGACGGACAGCCGATGAAGGACCTCACGAACATGTTCCACATGCTCGTCTAAGGATTTAGAGAATATCAATATGTCGTCCAGATAAACCCAAACGGATAACCCTAACAGGTCACCAAAGATGTAGTCCATGAATCGTTGAAAAACAGCGGGAGCATTACATAGGCCGAAAGGCATAACCCTGTATTCAAAATGCCCAAAAGATGTCTTGAAAGCTGTCTTCCACTCGTCCCCACTCCTGATGCGCACCAAATGATAAGCTCCGCGGAGGTCCAATTTGGAGAAGATTCGCGCAGTATGCAGGGTTTCAAGGATGCTGCGAATTAAGGGTAAAGGATACCGGTCCTTGGCTGTTATGTCATTCAACTGCCGGTAGTCGACACAGGGTCTCAATGTACCTTCTTTTTTCTTTACAAAAAACAGGGGGAATCCTGCAGGCGATTTCGATGGCACAATGTACCCCTTTTCTAGACTCTCCGACAAATACTCCTGAAGAACTAGCTTCTCGTCACGTGTCAAAGCATATAGTTTCCCATGGGGAATAACGTGGTCCGGTAGCAGGTCAATGGAGCAATCAAAAGAACGGTGTGGAGGAAGGGGTATGTTGCCAGGTTCAGAAAACACATGTTTGAATTCGGAATATTCCTGTGGGACCAGAGACGTGGAACATAGATGAACCCCATTGCTGTCCGTTATTAGAGAAGTCGAGACGGTCCTGGTGGGAACGGGTAGCTTGCATTCTTGAGCACACCGTTCGGATGAAAAGGTCAAGGTCTGGGTTCTCCAGTCTATCAAAGGATTGTGGTGTTGCAACCAAGGTAATCCCAAAACCATCTTGTAGTTCGGTGACTTGATAACATCAAAGGCTAGTTCCTCGTAATGATCAGCAATCAGAAGGGCCAGTCCAACTGTGAACTGACTAACGGGTCCAGAAGACAAGGGAGTACCATCAATAAGCTCCACCGACAGAGGCGTGTGTCTGGAAACGAGTGGTATCTTATGTCTGGTGACGAACGTTTCGTCGATGTAATTGCCGGAAGCCCCACAGTCCAGTAGACCGGATACTTCCAGGTTCTTGTCTGGTAGTTTAATTCGGACCTTCAGGGTCTGTAGTACCGCTGGTTGCATGGGCAGACGTATAGAACAAATAACAGAAGGGTCTGAGGAAGGAATGGGACCTGTCGTTGCCCTTCCTGTATACGACAGGTCTCCTAGTTTCCCGACTTCTTCTTCTGCGGACGCAAAGGACACGTACCCAAATAATGTCCAGCTGCTCCACAGTAAAGACACAAACGCAAAGACCTCCTTCGTTTCTTCTCTTCTTCCGTCAAAGGTCCCCTCATGGCTCCTACTTGCATGGGCTCAGGTCCGGACTCGGTCGACCCAAACGAACCAGCAGGTGTGTTGGTTGTCCGGGGACCGCTTCTGTCAAGCCGACGTCTCTCAGCCTTTCGTTCGGCTAGCCTTTGGTCAATACGGAGTACTTGATCGATCAAGAGTAGAAGGCTCTCTGGTTCAGGGATGTGAAGTAACTCATCCTTGTACTCCTCTCTCAGGCCTCGACGAAACAGTGTCTTCTGTGTAATTTCGGGCCACTGGGAGTCAGTAGCCAAAAGTCGGAAACGGCTGATGTAGGTGATGACGTCATTGCTTCCCTGTTTGTAGTCCATCAATTGATTCTGTGCAACGGAGGCCAGGTTCGGCGTCTGAAATACCTCAAGAAAGGCCTTTTCAAAGGCAGCAAAGTCATTCAAAATAGGACTGTTCGTAACCACAAACGGAGTTGCCCAAGCTAATGCGTTCCCAGTTAGGTTCCCCAAGATGTAACCAATCTTGGCCCTATCAGTGTTGAAGTAGGTAGACCTGAAGAGAAAGTGTATTCTGCAGTGGTTACAAAACTCCGCCACCCGTCTAGGGTCTCCGTCGAATTTGATGGGTGTTGTATGAGCCAATGATCCCTCTCCTTGAGAGGTACTAGGTGCTCCTTGCGTTATCATTTGTCGTAATGTTTGATTCTCCTGACGCAGGGCGGTCATCTCGGCCCTGAGCGCTAGCAACTCGTTCCTCATGTCCTGCGATTCATCCATATCTGAATCAGGAGGAAGGCGTCTCAATCTGTCAAGCTGATTGGCCCGAGAGGACCGCGTACCTGTAGTCTTGGTGGTTGGTCTCGCAGAGGTCGCCAGTCTGGAGTCCAGGAACTGATGAGATAGCGGCACGAGGAATCAGCCTCTCCACCACCCAAATGAGGAACTGGGTGAAGGATGGACCAACCCCCAATGTCACAAAGGCACTCTCCCAGGTAAGCGTGACAAGAGGATGTAGGCTCAGATGGAGGGAACCATAGTCCAGGTAGAGCTTGTTGTCCAGACCATGAATCTTCCAAGAACCTCAGTGCAGCGACAGTTGATAGATAGACCAGTGTAGCAGAAAGGTATTCGTAGTAGGCAAAGGAGCTTGGCTGGTGCAGATAGTTCCAATGGTACACAGGATGAGATTCGGAGTCAGGCAAGACAGGAAAGAGTGAGGACAGTTGGAACTAGTTGTCTGGCCAATTAGAGAACTGTAGGAACGTGCCCAAGATGGAACAGGGGGAATGCAGGCTAGTGTGGGATAAGTCCCCTCTACACAATGATGACTCAGGACAGAACTCCGGAATGGGCTGAGGGAAGACTGACCCAGGGCAAAACCTAGGTAGTAGCTGGAGGCTGGCTGGCCCAGGGCCGAACCCAGGTGAGGATTGAAGGCAGGCAGGCCCAGGACAGGACCCGGATAAGAACTGGAGTCAGGCTGGCCCAGGGCAGGCCACAGGTAAGGACTGGAGGCAGGCAGGCCCAGGACAGGCCACAGGTAAGGCCGGAGGCAGGCAGGCCCAGGACAGGCCACAGGTAAGGCTGGAGGCAGGCAGGCCCAGGACAGGCCACAGGTAAGGCTGGAGGCAGGTAGGCCCAGGATAGGCCACAGGTAAGGCTGGAGGCAGGTAGGCCCAGGACAGGCCACAGGTAAGGCTGGAGGCAGGTAGGCCCAGGACAGGCCACAGGTAAGGCTGGAGGCAGGTAGGCCCAGGACAGGCCACAGGTAAGGCTGGAGGCAGGTAGGCCCAGGACAGGCCACAGGTAAGGCTGGAGGCAGGTAGGCCCAGGACAGGCCACAGGTAAGGCTGGGCAGGAACAACGAGGAAAGCGAAGCAAACCGCGTTGAGACGCGGGCAGCTTTGACTAGCGGCCTCTTTTATGGGCCGCCGGCGCCCGAGAGGCCTGGAACGCAAACCGTTCCGTTTCCGGGCGCCGGCGAACCCAGAACGAGGCTTGGAAGGCAAGCCCCCACGGCGCATGCGCGGAACCGAGAGAGAGGACCTCCGCGCATGCGCCGAAGGCCGCCGGCCCTGTAATCCGTTGCTCCCCTCCCGGCGAGTCCCCAGACGCGAACGCGCGGGTAGACTCGCCAGGAGGAAATGGGAGCGGCAGACCCCAGTCTCCCGCGTGACATGACATAGAGCTTGTTGTGAGGCCTGTACTCATGTACTCAGACTCATGTCTCCTCATGTGGAGGGGTGGGTCGGAACGAGATTATTAGTTGCGGGCTAGCCTGAGGGGTTTACAGGAGTCCACTAGCTTTACTATAGCCCAGGAGGGGAGTGGGAAGTTGTGGCTGGTTCAGCAATGCTATAAATGTTGCATCCGGTCCAGGCGCCAGTGAGGGGGGAGGGTGGGAAGATGGGGGGGTTTGTTGTTGTTGTTTACTAAGGTGTACGTTAATTTTTGCAAGATACTAGAAAGCAGGTCAGTTTACACTGGAAATCAGCCACAACTAGTTAGGTGCCAGAGACCAAGGCCTGGGGGGGAAAACACTCCAGAAAACTCCTTTTGAGGAGCCCCAGAACACGCCAAGCCTCCCCGATGACTGATACTACTCATACATTGATGCTGGGCTCACTCAGTGGAAGAGGCCTAAATTCCCCACACAAGAGGTCCATGGCGAACCATGAAATCTCTTGATTAAAGTTAGATGTTATGTTTGTGCAGGAAACCCACTGGCAGAGGGGGAGGGAACCGTCACTAAAAGTGAGGTCTATAGGGGCAACATTCCATGCATCCGACCCCACAAAAAAATAAAGGGGTGGCCCTGCTGGTGTACAGCAAATTACACTTTGTTCCGAAGGTTCAGTCACGAGATCCGGAGGGCCGATTTGTAATGGTGAAGGGTGTTATCAAAGGCTTCCCGCTCACAATGGTTTCAATTTACTGCCCAAACGAGGCTCAAGACCAATATTGGGAGTCGATAAAGAGCAAAATCCAAACCTTTGCTGAAGGATCTCTGATAATAGGAGGGGACTTCAACATGGTCATGCACCCCTAAATTGATAGAAAGGGTTTGAGCCACCACACCATAACACAAGCACAACGGAGATCTTCCATGCACTTTCAGAACGTTAATAAGGAATTGGGGGTGTCAGACTCCCACACGAGGGAACAGGGTCGGAACCCATTTTTCACATATTACTTGAAGGTCCACGACACCTTCTCAAGGATAGATTACATCCTCCTGGAATCCCCCCTCTTGGAGCGAGTGAGTGAAGTGGCTGTAGAAATAGTCCTGTGGTCTGACCACGACCGTGTGGGAGTCCAAATTGGGGTGCCCCAGTGGGTGCGGTATAATACCCGGTGGACGTGCAATGACCAGTTGCTAAGGGACAAAGTCCTAGCCCAGTCTCTCCTGAAAGAGATTATAGAATTCTTAAAAATCAACAATGGAGGTTACAGGGGTCTGGGAGGCATTCATGGCCACATTTAGAGGCATCCTGATAGGAATGGGCTCAAGGAGAAAGAGGGAAAGGGCTCTCAGGGAGAATAATCTCACGAAGATTGAGTCCATACAGCAGGGGGCTCGGGGGCCTTAAGACCCAAATGTTCCCAGGGCATTTGGCTAAACTGCAAGAATATAAAACCAAACTGAAAGCCCTTATGGTTGGCCAACCAGAGAGAAAGCTATCATTCTTAAAACAGAAAGGGGGAAAAGCCGATAAAATCCTGGCATGAGGTTGAGGGAACAGAGGAGGAGTAGGAGAGTGGATGTAATTCACTCAAGCCGAGGGGATACTCTCTTGGAGAGCCCACAGATAGCAGAGGAGTTCCACTCATTCTTCCAAGCGCTCTATATGACATAATACAGGGGGGATGGGTCAGAAGTTGACTGGTTCCTGGACTCCCTCCCGATACCACACCGCCATGACCCGGGAAGTGATAGATACAATTATTTGAATGAAGGGGGGAACCACTCCGGGTGAGCATGGATTTACGGTAGCCTTTTACAAGAGGTTTCGGTCTACCATTGCTCAGTTTCTGGCCAATCTACTGAACAGTGCATTCGAGAAGGGGTCCCTCCCTCAATCGATGTTGGGGGCACTCATAGTAGTGATCCCTAAGGTAGGAAAGGACCCCGCCCTATGTCAGTCCTATAGGCCCATCTCCCTCCTTAAAATGGATGTCAAATCCTGGCATAGCTGTTGGCCAATAGGCTTGGCCATCAAATTTCCTCCCTGGTTCATGGTGACCAGGTGGGTTTCATTCCAGGGCACAAGGGGGCAAACAACAAGTCCACAGACCTGATGCATGAGGAAAGAATCAGAGGGTTGGAGGGACACCTGTTATCAATAGGTTCAGAAAAAGCCTTTGACCGGGTGCAGTGGCAGTAAATGGGCAGCGCCCTGCAGCAAATGGGGCTCAGGGACAATTTTAGGCGGTGGATATCAGCTTCGACAGCGGCCCCACAGCAAATGTTTCAGTGATTGGTGCTATCTCCTCCCCTATCCATCTCTCCAAAGGAACGAGACAGGGGTGCCCCATCTCCCCCTGCTGTATGCTCTGGCTATGGAGCCCCTGGCAATCGCCATTAGGGAGAATCAGGGGATTACAGGAATTCCATGTGCAAAAGTAGACTTCAAGCTCTCTCTATTTGCTGATGGCATTCTATGTTACCTGACTAACCTAGCAGAGTCTCTCCCCGATCTTTGATCCCAGATACAGGTCTTGGACAGGTTCTCGGGCCTGAAAATTAACCTTCCTAAGTCCAGTGTGATGCCTACCGGGGTAGATCATTCAAGGACCTCAGGCAGGCATACAAATTGTGGTATGAGAATACCTGGGTATTCACCTCCCCAAAGACTTGTAAAGGCTGGTAGAATTGAACTATACCCCCATCTTGGAAGAAATACTATTGAATCTCCTTCGCTGGGCACCTCTCACTCTTTCCTAGTTCAGGCGAATGGTGTCCGTAAAAATGAATATCGTTTTTCTCTCTCCCCTAACCCCTCCGGAGTCATTTTTTTACAAAACTTAACACTATGTGAGTCCCTTTATATGGAAGGAGAAAAGTCTGAGAATCTAGTACACCACATTGACTCTCCCTTGTCGAGTTCAGGAGTCCCTGGTTAAATCCATTGCATAGGTTTTTTTTTGACCCGCGCGATGGATTTAACCAGGGACTCCTGAAGCCACATAATATTGGGTGCATATTGATTGGTTCTTGAATTTATGCATACAAACTAGCATCGGAGTGCTCCACGAGTAGAACATTGTTTCTAGGACTTTTTGTGGGGACTCACACAGTATAACTTCCATTGCAAGGTGACAGACATTTGTAGGCGCTCCATAAACCAACGCAAGCCAACATTGCATTTATCTGATAGTGACATAGCGTTTCAGCAAGATGACACATATTGACTCGACAACATAGGCCTTGAAAATGACCACAAGGTTGAAACACGTGTCGGCTGTACTGTGGCAACAATTCGTGGAATAAACCACAATCCTGGATTCTAAAGAACTGTGTTATAATATAGTGTTCTCAGCAATCAATATATAATCAGAGCGCGATTTGCCCTACCCGATTCTCAATTCATCTGTATACTAACTCTAGTCATGGGTAAAGTTTTTTTTTTTAAAAAGACAGTTTAAAAAATGAGATACAACAACAAAAAGTGGAATTTTACAGCTACAGTTGGGGAGTAATAGGTGTGGCCAAAGGCTATGGCTACTGGGTTACTTTAAGGAACCGAACAGTGCACTATGGAAAGTGGACACAGCCGAAGGCCATGGCTAGTGGGCCCCAACAAAACCTATTGGGGCAACATGGCAAGGGGCCTCGTCAAAAGGGGAATGGTCACTGGCCATGGCAAGTGTGCCCAAAAGAAACCTAGTGGTGTGGCCACTGCCAAAGGCCGGGGCCTCTAGCCATGGCCGAAGTCCATGGCTGATGGGCCCATTTAATAAAACTATTGGAACAATATGTAGAGTGGCCATGGCCACTGGGCACGGACGAAGACCATGGCTATTGGGACTGGAAAAAAGCGATTGGGGCAACATGTAAACGGGTCAAGGCTGCAGGCCAGGGCCAATCATCAAGGCTACGGAGCGGGAAAGAGAGATAGTGTTTTAAAAGATACAATGGACACGGCCAAAGGCCGTGCTCACTGGCCAGGGCAGATGGCCCAGGATCGTGGACCCAAAAGACATGTATAGTGGCCACCCAATTGGTCTAAAAGAAACATATTGGGGGAACATGTACAGTGGACACAGGCAAAGGCCATGGCTAGTGGCCCGTAAAAAAACGATGGGATAACAAAACCGCTGAAATTCAATGAAAAAACCTTAGTTAATGTGCAGTTAAGTTGCATAGATTTAACGCAACAAAACCCTTGAATTTCAGTGGATTTGAGAAGGCATGACCATCTCGGCGCGTTCTTGTTGAGCGCCCATGAGCACCTACATATTATAAGGGAAGGGATTCACAATGGCATGCAAACTGGCATAATGGGGGACATGGCATTTTGGAGGACATTAACTGGAAAGCGCTGAGTTAAGCTGATCATGACTTCACACGTCCACTGAATTTCAAGGGCTTTGTTGTGTTAAATCTCTGTAACTTAACTAAGGTTTGCTCAATTAGTCCTTATATCCCTCTGTATCGCTTTGTCCCTCCCTCTCTTCTCCTCTATGATGCTATCTCTTCCAGTCTTTCTCCTGTGTTTCACAATTAAACATTGACTTGGTGCTCACAGAATAAAATGAATATTGGTTTTACTCTCAGAGGGCTCATATCTGTCCAAGAATGAAGGATGTTTTAAAAGACAAACTGATATGTATTCTTGCCCAAAGAAGCAATTAAAACAAGCATTTTCAAAGCAAACAGCTTAGGCCTATGTGCAGGAAAAGGTTATCCGTTTGCTAGGCACTGCCATAATGGTACTAATGCAAGCGCGCGCTTAATGCTTATGAATCTGCTAAAAGCACAGTTGGTAAGACATGTTTATTACACCAGTAATGCATTTACAGCTGCAATTAATGTATGAAATCTCAGAAAACAGCATCATAAAAACACTGGCAGGCACTTTAGAGCACAAGGGTTAATACATCTTCAAAGAGGTAGCTCACACTCATCCCAGGAGGATGTACTTTGGGATAGGTAGAGCAGGTGGTGGTTTGGAATAGGCCTAGCATGGGCATGGGCAATCAATGTGTGGGTAAATAAGCAAACAAAACGCACAAGCTGCGTGTCCATTCTCAATTCCCCCTCCTGCTATCTTTACTCCATTGCAGTTGTTTTGAAGGCAGACTTGCTTATGACATTTTTATTACACCGGTAGCACATTTACAGCCGCAGTTAAGCCATTCGCTCACTGAAGACTGCTTAGAAACAACACAGGCAGGCCAAAGTGTGATGTTACTGCTTGACAGGGCTAGTCCCAAGAGATCCCAGAAGGATATATTTTCGGCGGGAAGGGGCAGGCAGTGGGCAGGAATGGGCATAGGGATTAGTCTGGCCAATGGCAGTAAACGGATGTGCAAATAAATAGACATCGTCCACAACCTTTGTGCCTCTTCTCAGATGTAATCTCAGTCCAAGCTTCGCATTCACTTTGACATGTTGGTGGCTCATAAGTGCCTCATGATAGCCAAAATTGAAAAGGAAATTATGTTATTTTACTTATGCTAAACAGACACTTTTTAAAATGTCATAATATTAAGAATGTTGTGCTTCTCTTGCTGAGCTAACAACATTATCAAAACATAGTACAGCCATCTAAATGATATCCTATTATACTTTTACAGAATACCCATATGAGAATGGGGAATGGGGCAAATAACACCAATAAGGGTTCCTGACTGCCTTGTATGAAATCAAACATAAAGTTGGCAACTTAATAATGACCGCAGACTTTTATGTTTGACAACTATGTATGTAATACAGAGGCTGCATGTTTGAATGACTAAGCAGATAAGGCCTATTGGGCTTGGTGCTAATTTCATTTTTCACAACAATCACTGTAACAATAAACCATTTATAACTTCGAATTACATATACTCATTCAAATGGCCTCAATATTTGGATGTAAGGATAAAACGGTTGCAACTTCTGTCGCTCCATCCTGATCCGATGACTGAGTTCCTTCTTGCTCCCCTCTTCCCCACTCTGGATTTTTGAAAAAGTGGCGGTGAGAGGTGAAGCCGGGCCTTTATATGTATTGTGATGTTTCATGTTCACCCGTAATGCCTACTGTTCTGCTGGGGCTGCACATTGAATAAGGGAGAAAATAACTCTCTTCATGAGGATTTTGAGATTACATTTCCTCATGCCACCTGCCTCTTTCTTATAGAATGAACAGAAAAACGGATCCCTGCAGCCTCTTTAACTTGCAGGCCCTGCTCTGACAAGTTTATTGAGAGCAACAGCAACTCACCTGTCACAGAAAACGCTCGTGTTCTCACGAAGCCAAAGTAAAATGAATAGGATTAATTTAATACACGTGTTTACTTTTGGGGAGGCAGGCAGACTTTGCATTCCTTTTATTTGTCAGGTTTTCAAAGAAATGTCTATAAACGGAGCTCTAGGATGTGCCAAGCAATGCAAAATTGATTGTTCTTGGAAAGGCATTATCTCTCCGCATTAGTCCATGGTCCCTCCAGCCGCAGCGTGTTTCACTCACAGGGCTCAGGCAGTTCGCCTGATTTCTGTGAATGTGTTTTTATTTAAACACTCTTTTGGAAATGTAGAAACAATCTTTTTTTTCTCTCTCACTTTACAGTCTTGCCAACATATTCCAGGACTATGATAATTATATAAGTCAACTCTATTCCTAGAATATGTGTGGAAAATGCTGCATAGTAAGCGACACAAAACACCTTCCTCTTGGGTGATGTTTAATAGGTGCAATGTTTTCCAATGTTTTCACATGTAGTGCTGAATACTACTTGTAGTGTGGCTGCCATCGACAAATATTCGGTGATATTGCACAAGACCGAAAGCTGTATGAGATTTTCATTCTAGATTCCTGTTCTGTGTGTGAGGTTATTAGGAAAGGTAATCAACAGACGTTAATGTTAAAGGTATTTGTACCGCGCACCGTGAAGTACGTGCGGGTTGCCGTGCAGAGAAGTGGTTGTGTGAGTTTCTGTATCAGAAGTGTATGCAGAAAGTTGAGGTTTTAGGATTGTGTTGCCAGGTTTTCCTTATCTCTTTGTCTTTGTGTTTCTGCACTCAACATCTATGATTATTCTGTGTGTTTGGAATTGTTGTATGGCCGCCTAGTTGGGAGGCATGTTGAGGAGTGGCAGTTTTCCTTTGTAGTACTTTAGTGGTATGTATACCTGGCTGATATGGGCATGTTCCCCCGCCCTGGGGTTGGCAATGTTTAATTTAGAGGATTCTTGTCCCTCCCTGCCAATCCCCTGTGGGGTCCTTACATACCTAAGTTTCCTCTGTGGGCTAGCAGCATGTGAACATGGGTCGTTGGGGCGTCCCCGCCCTCTGGTTAGGGAAGATTAAGTTAGTGGCCATGGGTTCCTTCCTGGGATTTTTGTTTCCCGCTGGGTCTATGCTTCCTGCTAATTTCCTTCTGGTTCTCAAAATGAGAAGAACACACCTAGATTTGAGATTCCTAGATAGAGGGAGAAAAGGCCTGGGTTCTATCAAGTGTTAGACAATGAGAAAACACACGTAGATTA
Source organism: Ambystoma mexicanum (assembly GCF_040938575.1). Taxonomy (NCBI): domain Eukaryota; kingdom Metazoa; phylum Chordata; class Amphibia; order Caudata; family Ambystomatidae; genus Ambystoma; species Ambystoma mexicanum. Next base: position 1,034,723,266 of record NC_090935.1, on the reverse strand, counting down.
GAGATTCCTAGACAGTGGGTGAAATGGCCTAGGTTTCACAAAATGATACACAATGTTAATTTTAATGTTAAAGAGTATTTATACTGGGCACTAGCACCACCGGGGTGGTCCCTGGTGCTCTGGTGGATCTGAAAGGGAAGAGGCTACAAAGGTTAGTAGGACTGCATGGGAGAAAGGCAATGGAGCTGTGATGTGCCGCCGGCAGCCCCAGATCCGTTCACACCATTCACCGAGCTCAGGTGTGCCCTTTGGATGGGAGCCGTCACATGCTGCCATGCGATGCCACGTGTGGCATGCTCTGATTGCTGCAGTGCAGTGAAGTGCGTGAGGTCCGCCGTGCACCAGAGGCATGGCTGTGTCTAGAGTCTGAGAAGTGTATGCAGAGGGAGAGATCCTTTGTAAGGTTGTTTGAAGGCATCACTATCTATATGTGGCCCATGCCAAACTTCACAATTCTATCCAGATGCGGCACACACCGAACCCCACAACTCCATCCAGACATGGTACATGCTAAACCTCACAATTCCATCTAGATGTGTTACATGTCAAACCCCACAATTCTGTCTAGATGTGGTACATGTCAATGTGAATGTTAAAGGACATCTGCACCATGCACCATCACCACTGGAGTGGTACCACAGTGGATCCGAAATGGAGGGGTGAGCTGCTAGGAGCGAGTGGGAAAAGTGCAAGAGAGCAGCGACGCACTGCTGGCAACCCCAGCTTGGCCAACACTGCTCGCTGAGCCTTGGTGTGCTCCCAAGCCAGCAGCCATTGCCCTCTGCCATGCTAGGCCATGCGTGACTCACCTTGCTGCTGCAGTGCAGCGAAGTACGCGCTGCCTGCTGTGCGCCAGAGGCTCGAGAGCTGCATGCAGAAGGGCAAGACCCCCAGGGCGCTGGTCAGTGGCACCGCCATCCAGATGCAATGCATGCTAACTTCCAAACTCCCTCCAGATGTGACGCATCAACATCTCCACATTTCTGTCTGGGTTTGGCGCAAACCATATATTCACAAGTCTATCTGAAAGTGGCACTGGGTAATGCTCTCAGGTCTTTCGGAAGCGGCCAGAACAGTTAGGGTACATTTCTTCTAGGTGTGAGAGATGGCTAAACAATACAGTTTACGGCTTAGTGGATATATATGTGGTTAACAGTTGCCAAAAGGGATAATTACATCATGCACGCTTCAAGCTAATAGGTGTTGGGGAGTATAGGTAGGAGAGAGGTGGGCCAGTTTAGTGGGGCACAATGATTGCGGTGCCCCCTGACTCCACCACACCTACTTTGTCACCGCTGGTTGACGGCTGCCTGCTTCCCCTGCTGACTCCAGCAGAAACCATCTGGAGCTGTTCCTGCAGAAGCTGTCCTTTGCCTCGGGGTCCTTCGCAGAGGGGCTGCCGGGCAGGAGGGCTGCCCTAGTCTGGAAGTTGCAATAGGGCTGTAGGTCCAATCAGCGGTCTCAGGGGAAGGAAGAGGGCATTCATTGGGAGTATGGTGAGTGGGGGGCTGCAAGGGGAGAGCGTGCACAGTAGCACCAAGGCTCTAAACTCTGCAACATTTTTTTTAAAACACGTAGGGAAGCAGAGAGAGGGGGGAGGTCCTGAGCTTACCTCTGCCTTGGACCCAGAGCTAAAGAGGATTCTGAGGCAGGGAGATGGTAGGCCAGTCCATAACATGACCGAAGGTGGGTTTTAGGCCCAATCAGCAGTGTCATGGTGAGGGGAGGCATCCATTGGGATGATGGTGAGGGGGGCTACAAGGGCAGAGCGAGCGCAGCAACGCTAAGGATATAAACCCCACACATTTTTTAATAAACATGTTGGGAAGCAGAGAGGGTGGAGAGTGAGGCCCAGACAAGGACAAAGTTGGAGATAGAACTAGTCAGCCCACTGGTTCAGCATGCCATAAAAATGTTTCTTCAAAAGGCATTTCTGAAATATTTTTCTCTGTCATGGCCCCGTGTTTGTTTGGGGAACCAGGGTTATGTTATGTTAGGCCAGTGAAATATATACCATGCACCACTGCGATTTTCATAGGCTGTAGGGATCTGGTGGATCTGAAAGTGAGGGGAGAGCATAAGGACAGTGAGGAGGGAGGGAACATGGAAGGTAGAAATCTGTTGTTTTGATGGTTGTGGAAGTACTCTGAGTCCTGCATTCACACACATTTCCAGGTGTTCTCTGTCATAAGTGAAGAGGTGTTTGTGTTCTGAAGGAACGCCTGTGTGAACATGGTGTTAGGATGCATTATTCAGGGATGGTGCAAGTTGGTTGTAGTGTTCTGCTGTTTGAAGTTTGGCTATTTTAATTTTAATTTAATAATAAAATGATGCAGGCGATTCTGTGTATGAAAGGGAGGTCTGCTAATCACACCCCTTTTCATAAAAAGCTCCATGCCAAAAGCATAGTGCAGAAGTGTGCCATTGCTGCACCGGTATCCTGAAATCTGCATTTCCTTCTCTCCAGTGGCACAGGGCGGGGTCAAAGGTTCCATGTACCTTGCGGATGATGGCCATCTTGACTCCTAGTTCTCTTTCCACTCTAAGCAGCATTTGACACAGTAGACCACGAGCCACTCACTGGCAATATTCATTGCGGCATGGGCATCAGTGAGATTGTCCTCAGCTGGTCCCAATCGTACCTTGCTAATCAACACCCGTTTGTCCAAATGGATTCCTCCAGATTACCATCCCTACCCATCTCATGTGGCGTCCCATAAGGATCCATCCTCTCCATGCGATCTTCAATTTTGACATGGAACCACTTGGAAGCATCCTCGCTCAGTACAACATACACATCTACCAATACACAGATGACAGACAACTCTACCTCAAGTTATCCTCCATCGAAGACATCCACAGGCTCAGGGTCTGCCTCTCATTGATCCAGTCATGGATGTCCAGTGCTTACCTGAAGCTCAACTCCCTCCAAGACTGAATTCCTACTTCTGGCCAACAGCATTGAACAGCTAGATATCCAGACATGGCTCTCTGATATGCACCTCAAGGGCTTCACACCCCAGCTGGCCACCTGGGCAAAGTCCCTTGGGTTTGACATCAACAGACACCTCTCCTTCTTCAAACAGCACATAGTAAGGAAGACACAAATTACTTGGTGCCAACTTTGTATCCTGTGGAAAATCAAGCCCTTCATCCCAAAAAACAACTTCAGGCCTGTTGTCCAAGCCTTGGTCCACTCCCACCTGGATGGTGGCAATGCCCTTCTGAAGGCCTTCCAGCATCTACACTGGCTCACCAGAGATGTGCCCTGCATGCTGCAGCATGACTCATCAAAGGATTCCGCAAATTCAATAACATCACCCCGACCCGCACCGAACTGCACTGGTTCCCGCTGCAATCCTGTATTATCTTCAAATTCTGTTAAATCACCGATGAGGCTGTCATCCTGAAGTACGCAAGCTACCTCAGTGAGAAACTCAGCATCACCAGAAGTAAGGACATGTGCAGACTTGAACTCTGCCGGTGCCAGAAGGAAAGAAAACAGAAGACAGACCTTCTCTGTCTATGCCCCAATACTCTGAAACATCCTTCCCATCAACATCTGATTCTTCCCCTCACTTTTACAATTCATGAAGGAGCTCAACCCCCTCCTCTTCAAGGAATGGCTCCTCCCTAACACCTAGGTCCATACACTGTCCACTCCCCACCATACCTGAGGCTGGGTGATCTGATCCCCATTGTTTCCTCCACTGGTTACTTGTAGATCCATTAATAAGAATTGCCCTCCCTCCCCTTCTACATGAAAAAACACCACCAATGACTGCAAGGCTCAACATTTTCAAGACCATCTCTGAATTTGACTTATGTAAACTTGCCCAGGAGAGCAACAAAGTTGGCTAAAGAGCAGGACCTTGTCCACTGGATTTCTACAAAGGCATCCATAGCAAGCAGGCACTAGCCTATTTCTAATGTGAATTTATGAATTGTACCGAGACTAATCAAGACTGCCAGGTTAAACTCCTTCTCAAAAGCTCCTTCAGAAACCTGAACAAGCCCATGAACTACCAACCAATTTCCAACACCCCATACCTACATGAACTCCTTGAAAGCTTAATATACAGCCACATTTTGAAACATACTGGACCACACACAAGTAGGTTTAAGGCCATTGATAGGAATGGAATATGCACTTATTTCCATCTGGGATAATTTTAAAATCAAAGCAAATAGCAACATCACTTCAGCCATGGTACTTCTATGCATCTCAGCCGCTTTTGACATTGTCAACCTCAGAGCTCTGATAAAAAGGCTGGAAGAATCTGGACTTCACAACAGTGCACTGCAGTCTATAGGATGCTTCTTCATTGACAGAACAGAATCCACCTGGATAATGCCTTTCAATTCCAACTTCCGCTGTATAACCTGTGGTGCACCACAAAGATCTGACCTTCCCCTCTGCTCTTCAACATTTACATGGCCACATTCATGAGACTCGTTGCATGGACTCCCCTGCTACATCTATGTGAACGACATACAAATCATTTTCAGAATGACCACCTACAAGGACACAGGCACTGCCATCACAAATTATTTTGCGCAAGTTAATGCCTGGCTCGCTTGCAACAATCTTAAACAAGGTCAGTCAAGACAGAAATCAAGATTGTTCCTCACCACATTGGGGTGTTGATGGAAAATTGATTCATGCTGAAACCACAAATCAATGATTTGGTATTGAAATGCTTCTATTTTTTACATTCAATCACAGGGTCTAGCCCTGCCTGACCTTACCACACAGGGCACTAATCATGTTGTTGGTTCTGTCCAGAATTGACTATGCAAACAGAATATACCTCAACATGGAGGATTTCCTCACTAAGGAACCCCAATGCAACCAAAACACAGCTTCAAGCCATCTTCTGGAACTCGACAGGAGGGAACACATTTTGCAAGCTCTGTGATCACTCCATTGGCTATCAGTCAAAAAGAGCATTCACTTCAAACCACCCCACATCGACTACAGAGTCATTTAGAGTCAAAGAGTGGGGTTAAGACACAAAAGATCATCCCTTGACAACATAGTGGAACACATAGATCATGTAATTAAATACTGCTAGAAATCAAGCAGCATGGCAAACAGAAATAAAGTGGGATCAACTTTCTCTAACTTTGTGTTGAAACACTGGAATTCTCTCCCAAAGAGAAGGTGCACAATTAAGGATCACTTGACTCTTAGGAAAACCTTGAAGACCTGGAATTTTAACAAATGGAGCAAGGCTATGCACGTTCCCAGCAACCTAACACCAATGCCCAAGAATTTCATTTTCAAATTTTCAAACCACTTAGTTGAAGCTTATGAACCAATAATACCTTCCATCTTCTATTCTACAACATGCTAAATGCATATCAACTATGAAACATGCACCTGGCAGGCCAAAAAACCCTCTGATCACATTTCAAATAATATAGCACTACACCACCACAACTGACGTACATACCACCACCCCTGGTCAATGCATAATATGCTCCCCTGTGGAAATAAACGCTTCCGTGTTCAGACAAATAAAACCAAGAAACGGAACCACATTCAGGACTTCCAGACTGCAGGCATTAATTTATTTCCTCCCTCTAACTCAACTTGCTATCCCTTTATTTCAGATCTGAAAGAGTGCCTGGTGACCATGTCACTGGCAGTGTTGTACAGTATACATAGCCGCAACATAACATAAAGGTATGACAGGTTGCATTGAGACAACGGGTACAGGCATGGTATCATAGAGATGCCAGGGTGCACATCAAGGCATAGGGCCTCATTACGACCCTGGCGGAACGGGTTAAACGGCGCCGTAAAAGGCTGCGGCGCCGTTCAACCCGTTCCACCACATTACGAGGTCCCCTCGCGGGACACGTTAAGCAAGCCTGGGAAAACCAGACGTGCATACCGGGTCCCGCGAGGGGAAGAGGGAGCAAACAACGGGCCATCTCGTAATGGTCCGTTGTTTACTGCCTCTCCCATTCCCATTCAGCCCTATGGGGGCTGAAATGGGAATGGGGATGAACCGTGTCCGTGTCCTCGAGTGAGGAATTACCGGGCCATCCGAACTCGGAATGGTCCAGTAAGTCCTTATTCCGAGGACACGGACACGGATGCGGTTTTGCCGGCAGCCATGCCGCAAATTGCGGCATGGCTACCGGCATAACTTGTAATGAGGGCCATAGAGTGAACAGTTGGATACCGGGGTAAACCAGGGAGTGAGGCAGTGTGGTATACGTTGCAGAGGGTTAGCTGTGCTTCCATTCTGTGGAACAACAGGGGGCAGAACTCACATTGTGGTATGAATTATGTTGCAGTGGAATGGAGCAGGACATTGCCTTGTAGTTGGGCCAAAGCTCAATAGGTGAGCCCATATTGTGGGCTCCTCTTCAAATTGGTGTCCCTGGTGTAACATCACAGGGCCTAGGGTTGCTGGGTGGTACCTTGGCTAAATTTGCATTGAAAAGCCAGGTCGTTTGCATTTTGCTGACAGTAAAGTGATCCTGGATTTGTGTAGATTTTCTTTGATTGGGAGTGCCAGAGTTTGGTCAAGATTAGAGAAAGCCCGTACCTTACCCTGTGTCACTTTAGGAAAAGTGCATGGTTACTATCAGTACATTGTCGCATGATCACAAGGTTCTTTTTGGTTGGTATTGGATGATCTTTCTTTGAATACATTTGGCTCCTCAGCCTGAATGGAGGTACATCGTCTTGCAGATATAAGCCAAATAGTGCATCAAATCTCAAACCCCAACAGACACAACATTGCAGCCGGCTATAAAATAAATATAAATGGCATGTCCCTAGGAGGGAAGCAGAGGTAAGTGCAGCTGTGCTTATACAGACATTCAGAGAAACAGATTCAGAAGGATGCTAAGGCCTGTAGGTGGCTTTAGCCAAGAAAGGCCTTGACACTCTGACTTTGGCACTTCGGTATAGATTTTGGGCAAAATTAGCAAAATCCACATTATAGCAAGGCTTTCCGGATATAAGTTTAAACCAATGAAACCCGGTAAAGCCCCGCCAGGATCAAATGTTCGCTTTTCAGTGTGCAAATCTGAAACGAACCATTTTCATTCCTAGTGCTTATATCTTATCTGTGCTCCGCATTTTCTGCAATTATTACTGGTAGCAGCCTTAGCTGCGCCAGCGATGAAAGGAGTCTGCAGGGTGGGGCACAGCCTGATTGATGCTGTGTGGCAAACGCAGCTATTTTGTAGTTCTGAGGTTTACGTTTCTCAGGCGTTTCGATCAGCTTCTCTATAGAAAATTGTGTCTCTGAGATTTTTCATTTGCCATTCCTTGCTTCTGGTCCAATATATGCACTGTAGCAGAAATGAATGTGCACATTTTCCGGACAATTCCCAAACGCATCGTACCCACCACCGCCAAGCCCCTCTTTCCTCTTCTGCCGCACTGTGCTTTGCAAAAGAAAACTACGGATGCCACCATTTCCTTAAAACTGGCCGTGAAGACTATGGGCCTCATTCCGAGTACGGCGCTAACCAATGGCGCTATTAACGCCTTGGTTGACGCCGTACCCGGACCGGCAGCGCCTTGGTGGTTGGCGGAATTACCGCCCCATTCCGAGGTTGGCGGGGCGGTAATTCCCCAATCCCCATTTACCCTTCCCCATTCCCATTCTTGCCCCATAGGGCATAATGGGAGTGGGGAAGGCGTCAATTACGCCACCGTAAATTACGGTGGCGTAATTAACATCAAGGTCCCTTAGCGCCATGGTATTTAACGCCTGCTAAAAGCAGGTGTTAAAAGCACCATGGCGCTAAGGGAACTCGGAGTATGGCGGTAAGGGATTACCGCCACCGCTCTCGTTAGCGGTGGCCGCTATCCCTTACCGCCATACTCGGAATGAGGCCCTATCTGTGGTCTTTCCAGAGTTAATGATTGAGCATGCAAGCCAACTGCCGAATGAGTAGCTATACCTAGATTAAACAGAAAATGTGCACAACACTTTTCTGTTTCAATTAACTACCCGATCTCATTTCTGCTTCAAGAAGTGCAGAAATATAAGCAACACATTTTTGTGTGCATTAGAAAAACACAGTTGAACGCAATTCTTTTTCACAGGAAAAATTGGAAAATAACTGGTTATGTCAGATCCCAGATCTTAAAGCACTCGAAAAAAACACGACTAACATTAACAAAAGAAACACTGACAGCAGGAATCCCTACATATAACTTGATGGTCAGAATGATCATGTACGAATGGGACGGCAGTGAGCAAAGGCCGGGTCAGCGAGAATCTCTTAGTTCCTTTCGAGTCCTTCAGGAGCATCTCCACAGCATCATTGCTCTTTGGGAAAGGACTGGTGGCCAGTAGCCAGTCTACTTCCTTACTGCTTGGAAGTACAGTGCGCTGCCGGTGGTGGCTGTAGGTGCTGGACTTATGATGGTGTGACTTTGACATGCAATAAGCTGCTCTTCAGGACCACTCTTGGGTAATCTGATAGCTGCTTTCGACTTGTAATCAGTAGGACAAATCTCTCCCGGGATGTGGTCAGGTGTGGCCTCCCTTTAATAGGGTCTGAAATCAGCATTGGGAGGCAAAGTAAATGATGGCAGTTGGTGTCATGGCCAAAAGAAGAAAATAGGCAGCAAACTACCAATGAATTGCTCAGTCCCTGCAAAGAAAGTTTTGCACGAGGTTCCCCTCTATTTACTCTGCCACGGCATTGGTGATTTTCCACATGGACTGCCGACAGGACTGGCAATCTTAGGGACTTATATATGCTGTAGCTACACAACACACACACACACACCACGCCCCCCTCCCCCTGGTTCAGTGCATCTGTGGAGTCTACTTTCCATCCAGACGACTGTTCAAACCAAAGAGAAATTAAAATAAAAGAGCTGGATGAGTGATTGTTAGAAATCAGGACAAAATAAGGGCTGATCTTTTAAAGGTTACCAAACAGTTATGATACCTGATGATCTAAAAATAAAGTTATCACATTGCAACACCTCTCAACACTAATCCCACGAATGCCCTGTAGGAGTCCTTCTGATACACTGGTCCTCTCTGCCCAGGAATGATGTTCCGCTCTTTCCCCCTTTGCATGGAATTAAGCAAGGCTTTTCACCAGATGGAACCAGGAACTGGGACTCTTCTCTACTTCTAGACTTTGGCACAGATTATAGGTGCTAATTTCCCCTCTTCTGTTCCATTCTGACTAATAGATGCCCTTTCCTTCCCCAAGCCCTGATATTGGTTATTTCCTGTGTTGAGACTGCTAATCCATCCCCACTCAGGAATTCTCTGATGAGGCAAAATGATATTGGCCCAAAACCTCTTAAAACTAAATCCGTATTAGTTTAAACTATCATCGGCCCCCTCTGTCTGGGGAATATTTCCAAACTCAACCTCCAAAGAGCTTATTGCTAAAGGCCTGGGAAGTCACACAGTGGGCTTTAGATTCAAAAGCTCTCTTGCACCTTGCGGAATTGTCACATGTTCATTTCTCTCCTCCTCTTGAAAACACGCACAGCCGCAACATTGTCAGTTGTGTCCCTGGTATACTTGTGGAAGGGGAGAATGGATTTGTGGGCTCCTTCATGTTGCGCTGTAGGATCAGCAGACACATTATTTAGTGCCATTGAATTTCCTGGAAAGCAAAATAATCTCTAATCCTTCTGCAGTCCAAGTGAATACATGAAATGTAGCATTTTAAGCCACATGGTTAACTCCTTATAGAATACCTCAGTTACCAAAGGGACCCAATGTGCTTATCCCTTAGGGGGCCTAGTGTGTGGATGGCAACATTAGAACATGGGGCATTATTTAAGAATACATCAATATTCTCCACTGGTAACTGCCCCTGCACTCAGCTACATTCCTGTTTACAAGTCACATTTGTCATCTTGCGTGCCTATTTGCATAAGTTCAGGAATAGGCTTCTTTTTCTGAACAATTGTTATGTGAAAGGACATTTGCAGTTGTGTGACAGCTGAATGACATATCTACTTTTCTGATCTAACTCACACATGCACATAATGGCACATAGGATGCGTGACATTCCTTCACATATAATCCCCACAGTGTACACATGCATATTTTACAAACATATTGGCTTATACATTTTATGTTTTATGAGGTCCTTTTTGACAGGCTGTAATCAAAGTAACACATGCCTCTCTTAAAATATGCATCTGTGTCAAATTACATTCTACTGGAGATAAGGTTTCCAATTGTTTCTTTTTTAAAATATAATTCGACAGAAATTTCCTCAAAATGTCATGATGATTGTAACACATTAATATTATTGCTTACTCTGCTTCTTTTGCAGCGTAACACTGTCAGCTTTGTTGCTTTGAGTTTACTTTGGCATTTGAATGTTTGGAATGCAGTGTATCCAGCGTGAGACTGATCTAACATTTCTTCTGTATAAGCTTTCTTATGCCTTCTTCCATGTGCAACATTGTGAACCCTAATGGATCACAGTGCATGAGGTTAGAGGGGAAAGAACAGCCAGGTCAGACCTGACTCAAGCAGGAGTTAACGTGAGTGCTCTTTTGGTAGGTAACAGCTCCTCTCCATTTTTATTCACCACCACTGTGGAGGGTGTAAGAGAAGAGCATCCGGCAGCATACACGGGTCTGCAGATGGTCCTCCTTTCACCAATAACCAATTTGACCAATGCTCAACTGCAGGGGTTTGCAACCTGTGCCTCTCCAGATGTTTTGGACTACAACTCCCATAAGCCCTTCTCATTGACTATGCTCACTAGAGCTGATGGGAGTTGTAGTCCAAAACATCTGGAGAGTCAAAGGTTGCAGACCCCTGCTCTACTGGATCACTAGACAGACACACATCTGCCGAGCAGAAAATGAGCAGCTTGCTCCATTGTTCCTTTCAATTGCATTGATTACTGTTTAAAATCTAACTGCCCACCTTTTACTGCTAGATGACATTTTTCTGTCCGGGGAATAATAGTAATGCCATCCCTGTCGGATTGCATTTTGAAGTATTAATGCCTTTTATGTGTATAGTTAACTTCTACCGTATCTATACATGCATACAGGGACATGTATTTTGTATCACCACTTTTACCACTTAATTGTGGCAGAACTGCATGCACAGTGCAAGCCCGCTTAATTAGCCCTTCAGACTTGGACATGGTCATCCACATTGTCAGAATGCTGCAGGTGATGCTGAGGAAAAGGAAGCCCACATCCTCTACAATTTATGAGTTAAGCTAGAACATCAATACAAAAACCCTGAAAACAAAAAAAAACAGCTCACAAACAAAGGAAAACAAATAGATACATTGTCAAATACACAGAGGAAGATCCAGAAAAGCAGCCCTATTCACTTCACGTATATGTGCAAAAAATACAATAAGAAATTTAGTCTGAGCATGGACAGTAAATCCCCCCACCCCAACAACCATTTGCATATATTCAATCTATTTGATACTTCTCCTTTTATCTTATTAGCAATTAAAAACTCCATAAACCTCAATCTGTATACCATATTACATTCTCAAATAGCGTACCTACCACCGACTCCTATTGGATATATGTATATGTACATTTGGTACCATTTTCTCAAAATTGCATACTGTAGGGGTATCCTCGAACTAACAGAGGAGTTGGTTGATTACTAGAGTTCATTTGCCATCACATGTCTTGAGGTATTTTAGGTTTGGTGAATAGACAGTACTGTGGCAGCTGCAGACTACCCACAAATTATTCTAACAAAGAGCAGGGACATCCATAGGAAAGGTTGGCCTACTTACCAATGGAATCCAGTGTGCTGTCAGTTTACCTTGTGTTTATGCCCACCCAGACATCCACAAGGAAGACCAGAACAACTCATCACTTCAGAGGATTGGGCCAAGTAGTCTGGACTATGGAGCACGTTGGTTGTTGTGTCCAAGTACAGGGATTGAGTTGACTGGTTAGACTGTGTAAATAGCACAGCTTGTGTGGTCTTCAAAGACACACCTCCTGTCCGGAACGGGAATTTATGTGAAGCAAGTACAGTCCCAGCTTTGCGACACTAGCACCTTTGGCAGGTTATCCCTACTGAGGAGAGTTTCAATCCCTTCAAGGAAAAAGAACTGCTCCAGTGGCTAGAGGACCGTGGAGCTCTGCTATCTCAACCCTGCTCAGAACTCAGAAAGTTGATGAACACCACGGTTGCCCCTTGCTGATAGCCCTATCAAAGGTTGTTTCAGCCCAACTGACAGAAGCACGTCCGGTCGACCCACATTACACACTCGCCCGAGCCTAACCGTGCACCCATTTCCCCTTCAAACCTCAACATTCTCTCCCTCTGTCAAGTTGCAGATTAATTCCCCCAATATATGTGGTGGCCAGGAACACTCATTTGGAACCGATGGAGTAGCGCATATGAGAACTATTACATCAAAATGAATAAAGGCATACACATTAATGCATTTACATCCCTGTCATAACAGAGTGCCTCTACAATAGTGGTTTTCTTAGAATCCTAACAGCTTGTTCTGAATTACAATTCCACAACTTAAATTGTGTTATACATCATATTCATCTATAATGTAGATGAGGTGCTTCACACTAGTGTACATAGCACGTCTTCGTAGGGCAAAGCACTATATATATTGTCTTGGCTGGTTCATATCCTTTGACCGAGTTAGCTAAGGGATTTTGTACCAGCAATTAAGGATCTCACTTTAATGTACTGAATAACACTGATGATAGCTAGATCCTTCTCTGTATAGATCGCATTTTGGGTGTCGTATAGGATCCTTTGGCTCCAGTTGGACTGCCATTGACAGTTGCATGTCTCATATCTGTCTGAAGTGACAGGTCAGCGAAACAGAGTAACTTGCCCTTTGTGAACCAATTAATAATTGGCGCACAATATCTTGGTCAACTTGCATGCTATCTGCCAGAAATGTGCATAACAGAAGGTGCTTCAACGAAAAGTCCATGAGAATCTGGTCCTCAAGGGAACTCTGTCCATCTTAGGGGCAACATTGAGTTAATGCCACATGGAGGTGTAAGCAGGCGAAGAGGGAGCAGAAAGAGGGGCAGCTTTGGAACTAGAATTATATTTGATATCAGTTGTATTGTGATCTTAAAACCCGGAGATAAAGTTAGAAACGTGCTGTTAAAATGCCAGAAACCTGCCAGATTAGCTCACTGTATCGTGCTTGGTGAACCCACATTGAAAGCTACATCATATTTCCTGAAAAGGTTTCATTAAGTTTTGCGTTTGTGTGCGTATGTTAGAGAGAGAGGCAGTGTATGTGTGTTTGTGTGTGTGTGGCAAATATGTTCTTCTTGTGCCCAGTGTTTTTTCAGTGTCATCAGACAAAGGCCATCTATTGCTGTTACACCTGCACGTTGCTGTACCATAAAACTGATCATATTATATTAGGTGCTTTTGAGATGGTAATATTAACAGAGCCAAAAATTAGAAATTGACTAGCAGCAATCCCTATCTGATTAAGAGATTATTAATACTGACTTGGCCCTGTATGTACGATAGTACAAACAAACTCTTAAACTATTTACAAGACCATCATGCAAACTCGGTAATCGCTGAATAAATTGTATTAAATGAATGAAATTATTTGCTGAAATAACACACATAGAACGAGAAGAAAGAGATGGATCAGTTAAGATATGACCACTACATAACGAATTCTTGGATTTTTAGTCCTGAATTCCTAATTTTACAGTAGGCTTCCTTTTATTCAACTGCCTTTTCTTCACTGAATGAATGAGTTAATAATGCAAAAAAAGATCAGAGAGCCCCTCTACCAAGGATGAACACGGCCAAATAATCGGTTCTCTGGCAAAATCCCAACTTGGAAGAGTCTACAACCAGGATTTAGCTCAATATACTTTCCCATTTGCATATCAGTCTGGTCCCACCCACTTGGGCAGTCCAGCATAGAAATGCTAGACAATTCTCCTCTGAACAAGAGAAGCAATAGCAACCCAGACACGTGTTTCAGCCTAGTCCGGCCTCATCAGTGAGGTGAAGCTGTGCCTCTCTAAGCACAGTGAGCAAGAGGTCAACGTCTGGATTACCGTAGGTAATTTAGGGTGAAACCCCAAGTTCCTACAAATTCAAAAAAAGGTCCGAGAGCCCCTCTACCGAGAACAAATACATTCAAATAACCTGTTCTCTGGGATGGTGCCCACTCAGGAGGGTCTACAACTGCGTTTTAACTCACTGTACCTTTCACAGAGGCGAAAAATCCATTGGTATATCAGTCTGGTCCCACCCACTTGGGCAGTCCAGCCTAGAAATGCTAAGCAATTCTCCTCTGAACAAGAGAACCAACAGTAACCCCAGAATCGTGTTTCAGTCTAGTTTGGCCTCATCTGTGAGGTGAAGCTGAGCCTCTCTAAGCACAGTGAGCAAGGGATCCATATCTGGATAACCCTGAGTAATTTATGTTGTTGTTTTTCTGGGGGCCGGGTGGATTGAACAGAATGGCAGATGTCAGATTTTTAGTCCTGGCTTCCTTTAATTAGGTGCTATTCACAATTGCAGCTTTTAAATATACATGTTCCTTCACCTTTTCATAACATGGCAGTTTATCTATTGTATTGGCTTATCAGACATCTATCAAATGTCCACATTTTCAACATTCGTAAATTTTAAAACCATGTCCCTTGATTTCTGTAAAGGAAATTAGATTTGATTACTTACCAGTGAATTTACCACGTTACTCCTTTTCTTTTTCTGTTCTTCTGATTTCCGTCTTCATACTTATTTTCAGGCCTAACTTCGGATGGCTCCTCAATCATTCTGCTTTTGAATTGATTGATGTGCACCCATTTTTCCTCAACCAGATCTCCTTTTGTGATTCGGATCTCATAGGCGACCAGAGAAATGTTATCAATATTCACAAAATACCCTTGCCAAGAAAGTAAACGCAACTTCTCCTTGGCTTGGTTTGTTTAAAAATTATAGAGATAAACCCTGTCAGCTACCTCATTCTCACTTTTTGTTGTTTTTGGGGTTATAATACATCCTCATCCTTTCAACAGACTTCTCCAGATTGCATTGGGCCTATGCAAAAGCATGCAGTAGATTCTTCCTCAAATTCTCAATGTATTCCTGAGTACTTGAGGCATTTATCAATGTCTGCTCCTGAGTTCGGTAATGCAGGTGTTAAGGTAATACAATTTTTCATCCAGTCATTCATTCAAATGAAGACCATTTGGTGGCAGAAGAAGGGGTAGATTGAATGCCATCAGGACAAGTGGCAATCGGAGGTTGCAACTTGCTGGGTGGTAGGCGATATGAGGTTTTCTTTTCACTCCTAAAAATTCCCACATGTTAGTCATCACCTCACTGGTAAAATGACTACCTCGTTTAGACTCAATCCTTCTGGGAAGACCGAATCGAGAAAAGATGCGATTGATCATCAATGTAGCGGATGTCTCTGCCTGAAAATTTCGGTCAGGAATGCACTCAATCCACTTTGTAAGTTTACTGGCAGTGTGAGTTTGTTATCTGGTCCCTAATGTGACCTGGATTTCTCCCAGGAGGTGTTCCATTTATATGAAGTCACCATGTGGAGCTCCTGTTTTGGCCAATTGATCAGCCAAGAAATGTTCAGTTTCCCAGAACACAGTATCTTGGCCTGACCTATGCTCATCTATCAGTAGATGGTCATTTTATTAGACGTCACCAGATCATCGGCAGTCTGGTTCAAACTACCATGATTTAACAGGTTATTATTTGCACACAGCATGCCTTTGTTTTTCCAATTAATCAGGTGTTCCACAAACCCATTTTGCACCCAACCCAATCATAGTCAGTGTTAATCACTTGTTCTGTGGGTTAGTGGTTTACTGCAGTGAGGGTGGCTTGATACATTTCCATCAGCTCAGCCATAACCAGCAGTGGGTTTGGGGAGATGATTTACCCAAGCATTCCCAATGCCAGCAACCAATTATTTCTCCCTGTCTATTGTAACAAGGTAGGGACACCCATCCACATAAATTGTGGATATCCCATGGGAAATTTCTTCTTCATATACCTTTAAGGGGACGTGTGGTATGCCCCCAATATTATTATTGGTAATTAGACTTTTGTCCTCAAGACAATGTTCTTCAACATAACCCTGTAAGTCTGCCAATCATTGAGCTAGAAATTTCATCTTATTTTGGCCGTACCTGACCTCCACAGGAAATCCCTACATTGACAGAATCCACATAATTCTTGAATTGGAGACATTCCCAGCCTGTATTCTATCACTTTGTAGATATTGTAACTGTTGTTGGGATGCCTCAATTATTTCACTGCCTCAGATTGGGCATCACCCCACTCCCACCGTACCCCAAGCCATCAATAAGTGGACCAAATATTGAGTGATTTCTGCATAATCCTCAATGAATTTTCCACTATAATTAGTCAATCCAAGGAGGCTTCACTACTCACACAGAGTTGTGGGGTCATTTCATTTGAGTAAGGCCTCAACCTTCTTTTTCTGGGTATTGAGACCCTCAAATGTGATTTCATGTGCCAGTAACTTCACTTTGGATTTGCACCATTGTGCTTTCTGGAAAGATAATTTTGCATAGCTTTTTGTAACTGGGTAAGAACATATATGATTTCTGCCAGATGTTCTTCCACAGTTGAGCTTTTTATCAACGGATCATCCACATAGGCCATGTTTCCTCTTTCACTCAGGTCATGCATGGACTTGTGAAGAAAAATGTTGAACTCATTTCCTGAATTGATGTATCCAAAGGGCGTACAGATCCAAGTATGTTGTTACCCCCTCTCTCCCCCCCAAAGGTATAGGCAAGCTTATACTGTTCTTTTCCCATTCACAGGTACTGTCCAGCAACCATTTGTCAAGTCAGGGGTCGAGTACACTTTTGATCCTTGGGTCTGTGGGAGCCCTTGGTCAATAAAGGGAAGAGGCCACCTTGACATGTGGATCTGCTTATTCAACTCCTGCAGGTCAGCACAAAGTCTCAACTGTCCATTACCTTTTAGTATTCCTAGTACTGGGTTGATAAAGGTCCTGACGATCTCTGTGAGTGATTACATGGATGGGAGAGGCAACCAGTATTGTCTTACAAACACAGAAGCCATTCCAGGGTCTGTTGGTATTGTTGTGGAATGAATAGTTGTATGCCCACAATCATAGGAGTCACCTAAAAGGATACTCTGGAAATCCAGGAATAACAGTCACAGTTGTTGTCGTTGTTCATCCGTCTCACAGGCTTCGGTCACACCGATCTATTCTTCGACCATCTGCCAGGAAACCAAAAATACCTCTGGTTCTGATATTTCAGAAATATCCTTCAGATGGGTGGACATATGTCTTTTGATGACATTTTCCTGGACAGGGGTTCCCATGGATTCGAGATACGTATTATGAATTCTAAATGCTACCTCATCTTCCAAGATGTCCAGATACCATCTTCTACACTGTAAGGACATGCAGAATACACCAAGAAAATGCCCCCCCCTGTTTGTTGTTGACCTTTTCTGGTTGATTACTGTCTGTTTTGTTGTAGCATTCTTCAGGAACTGGGCCTATGATTTCATTTTCTAACTCAAACGAATAGTATTGCGTATCGACCGTCATTCCAATGGAAGTGCCTGCGCCCAAAGTAATACTTTGTGGGTCCCTGTTATCCACCAATATTCGAATGGTGTTGTATTTTAGATTGGACATTGTTGTTGTATGTAGGGACAATCCTTGTTGTAGGAGTATATGACTCAAATGTATGAATGCTTGCTGATTTTTCAGGGTTTGTCCTCTTTTTATTTCGATTGGTACTGTGAATTGTCACATCTGTCCTGGGATAGTAACTAGCTGGCCAAAATGCTTTATCAACATTGTCAAAGCCCATTGGAATACCTCTCAAGACTTGACCAAACGTTGCCATTAATACAATCTAAATTAATTGCAAATCGATGGAGAATATCACTACCATGGTAAAATTCAGAAGCAACATCTGTAACAATCCAACAATGATGGTCAATAGTTTGATCACCAATTGACATTTTTAACATGCACCTGCTAGGTAGTACATGTTTTGAATTTTGGGTTTCCAGATAAACTTCCCATTTATTTGTCAAATTAAAGCAGGGAGTGGTCTGATCTTTTGGAGTCGCTGAAACAGTGCTTCGCTTACAAAGCTTTTTCGTTGTTTAGACAGACTGTTGTAAGCACAGAATCTTACACTCCATTTATCTGAATAGGGAAGAATGTGTGTTTGCACTTTTTCTGGATGCCGGTCAAATTATGTCTATGTTTTTCAGAATTCTTTTCAGGAGCACTTTGGATTTCTTTGGGACCTCCCGAATACAGAACTTCAAAGTATTTCCTTCCAACATGCTAGACCGTTTTGTTGTTACCAGGGAGATTAATTGTTCGAAATTGGGACGAGGTTCCCTCACTGCTCTGTCCTTCTATTGAAATCATGGCGATCTCTGGAAACTGATTGTGTTTTGTAACTCTTTATTTACATTTTTTAAAGAAAGATTTACAACATCAAATAATGAACAAAATCCAATATTTCACAATAATCTCCCCCCAACCACAACCCTTTTTTGGAGCAACAACTGGACATATTGTCAATTCACAAAAGAAATTCAAAACAATCATAAGTGAAATATAATAACAAGTACAGTAACATATAAAAGTCCATTTAAAAACATAAAACCCCCAAATATCAAAAAACACATAACTCCACATACACACACAAACACGTATATTCCACACTACATAGTCACCCGGAATGTACACTATTGATTCAACTAATCTCAGTACCATGGAATATATAAAGGGGCAAAAGACCCTCTTTTTTGTATGGGGCCCTGATTCTGGATGGTGAATTAGGAAGGTCAGTATAAAGAATAGAGTCAACGGCTACCAGTTTCATAGACACACAGCGGGTGCACCTGTATTACAGTAGGGATAGCTTCATAATGCGCTAATCCAAAGATCACGAGGGAGGAGAAAGGGTCGTATAACAAGGTTTAATGAATGACTCAACAGTAAAAATACAAAAATACAAATAGCAAAATTGCCTGCACAAATAAGGCAAAAAGGTCAAAGTAGAAGAAAGAATACCAAGGAAAGTAATTCAAATAATAGTGGGTTAGTAACAACCAAGTGCAAAATTCATGTACTGTTTTGTCAATAACAGCACGCTTTTATTGTCAACACTTGTGATGGGTGTTTCTGGTTCGGATAGGGAGAACATTAATTAGGACCACAGCGGCTTGAATGATTGAAACGGTTGTTGTGCGTTCCGAACTGTCATCAGGACTCGTGTAAATTGGATAGAAATTAAGCTTGGTTGACCTGCGGGTTAAAGATAACAGGACGTATTTTAAATGTGATGTTCCCGTGGAGCAATGTAGCAATGGGGGACTGGAACAGGTGACCTACCAGCAAAATTTGGTGGCGTCTTGAAAGATGAAGAGTAGTTTCTGGTGTCGCTAATATGAGCCAGTAATTCAATTTAGATACGGCAGAAGCTGGTGAGATAGAGGCTTAGTGTTAGCCAGGAGGGAGTACAAGTGGAGTATGATATAATGTTAAAAATCGAGCCTCAGAGCCTACATGGCTACGTGAGGTCTCATCTTCCTTAGATGGTGAATTAGTTCAACGTGGCTGTTTGTGATGATTTATCCAGAAAGAGCTGCCCACTATGCCCACTCAAACACACGTCCTATAAGTCCCCACACAGTCACTGTGATATGTTTATGACTAACACAAGTATCCCACTGACATTGAACTATGTGTGGAGGAAGATGTATGTATCTAGTCATTCAATGTGAGCCAAACTAAGTTAGCGGCTAATGTAACCCAGCCTCCTACCTAAGTAATAGAATTAAGCCATGTACGTTTGTGGGCTAATGTAACCCAGCTGCCCATATGTATGTACTGTAACTAAGACGTTCCGAGTTTGGAGGTAATCATGGCACTAATAGCGCCATGTGTTCTGACTCCGCCCTGGTGACAATATACATTAATATATATCTTGGAATTTTAGGAACCTGCTTGTTTTAAAAATGAAATTCAATTTGGTTGGGATATCATGCGATCAAGTGACAAGTACCATTCAGGATGACATAATTGGTACTTCACTTCAGCTTGATGAGGTGCTTTCATTGGGTCCAGAGAACCTAGTTCATGCAATCAATCAGAGGGGACAGCCTTTGAAGAAAATCATTCCCCACTAAACAAAGTGTGCCCTCTGGTGCCACGACGATCATCGGATGTTTCAGACAGTGTCACCCAATTTAAATGTCCAGATCCGCAATCCTTTCCACCCACATTTTGGAGTTCTCCTAGAAGAGGTTTGAGAGGAATTAGATGGTTCTCCCTGCTTCCTAGGTTGAGTTTATCAAATGTGCGTTAGAAATCCAGGTTGCTTGTGCTCCTGTGTCTACCAGAGATAATGAATCACACTGAAATTGTATCTGGAGATGAGCTTAGAATCTACCTATCTTACTTAGATAAGTGTGAGTTATTATTGTTTGTTTGTTTGTTTGTTTATTTAATATAGCGCAAAACCAAACCCACAGGTAGCCGGGTGCAAGCATTAAAAGGATACTTGAGAACTTAGTTACAGTGACACACACAAAATAGGCAGTAGGACAGTTCAACAACATTACAGTCTGAATATACTTACACAGTTAATGCCAGGTGTCAGAAGCATAAAGAAATAGGCAGTAGGACAGTTCAACAGCGTTACAGTCTGAATATACTTATACAGTTAATGCCAGGTGTCAGAAGCATCAAGAGCTAAGTAACAATCAACTACAGTTTTGTAGTCCTGGTAGGATCCAGTGAAGTTCCTAGATACTAGCAGTGGTAGTCGGAGGTCCTTATGGTGGGACAGGTTAACAATGGGCATAGTCGGGAGGTGTCAATCGGATGAGTGGTTCTAGTAAAAGAGGGTGATCACATTAGATGTCATTAGATCGTATTAGACAGCTGAATTTTCATGATGTCATTAATATTTTGCCCTTGACCTTAGGACAGCACCATGTATGCACTTCCTTCCTTGAGGTCAAGTTACACGAGTTGGCCTGTCCGAATAAACACACATTTGGAGATAAGATATGGAGTAGGTTTATCCCCCCTTTCCACAAACTCTTAGTTGTCATCTCTTTTCAGAGCAAAACAAAAGAGGTGATGGCTGGAATGGTTAGAATTAATCGTAACCTTTGGTGCAATTCTGGGCAACCCTCCAGACCAGTGTTCTTTGCCTCCTATGCCAGTATAGAAAAGGGAAAGACCATATGAAAATCAGACTTGGTCCCACTGCAAAAGGGGCATTCCCCTGAAGGGTTGCCCATAGCAATGCCAGAGGTTAAGATTAATTCTAAACCTTTCAATGCATCGCCTCTTGTGTTTTGCTATTCTCTTTTCACAGGATAATCTTCAGAATCATTTAGGAAGGAGGGTACCTCTACTTCTTACTTCTCCTTTGTTTTAGCATTATTCCTTAAATGTTTACATCACAAAAGAAAATGCAACAAATGCATAGCAATTTCAATAATTGCATTTTCCTCATTAAAACGATAACTCTAGATAAGGTGCAGATTTAAATCATAAACAGTTACAAAAAGTACAAGACGTTGCAATGATAAAGTTTTCCCCCTAATGATGTTGACTCTAATTAAATCTGAAAATAACCATAGCAGCTCAGCAGCATGAACATGGGGTAAAGTACAAGTACAGATCCTACACAGAGGCTAAGGAATTATACAGTACCTGCTTTCAACATCAACAGTTCATCAGTATAGGAATTTGTGATAAAACAATTAGTGTTATAGAGCACACTTTAAAACTACATTGGGAAAAATGACCAAAAAAAAAGAAGGGGAAAAAGCCCACAACCCCCAATAGCTAAATATGTCAACCCGACCTTTCTCATTTCGTACCAGGCAAGGTAACTCATAGAAACAGATACAATTGTAACATTTTGAAAAAGGAATAAATAGATGCAGCTGAATTGCCTGCCTCTAAGACATTACCTATACCATAGGCTTGATCACTAATAAAAAATAGATAGTAAACATGATGTAGGCACCTCTACTGTTTCTGGACTTTCTTGGGTTGCAATATCTGTTTTATTTATTTTATTTTTATTTATTTGCATTTACATAGCGCTCACACAGCCCAGGGGCATCCATGCGCTATTACAAGTTAACGGGCCTCATTACGAGGTGGGCGGTAAGGGATTACGGGCACCGGTAAGGGCACCGGTGCCGGTAATCCCTTACCGCCCTACTACGAGTTCCCTTTGCGGGTCCTCCCTTAACGCCTGGTTTTTCCAGGCATTAAGGATGGGACCCGCAAAGGGACTTTGGAGCTAATAACGGTACCGCAATCTGCGGTACCGTTATTAGCGCCTTCCCCATTCCCATTGAGCCCTATGGGGGCTCAAATGGGAATGGGGAAGGGCCCTGGTGAATGGGGAATTACTGGTCCCGCCAACCTTGGAATGGACCGGTAATTGCTCGATTCACCAGGGCAGAGTCGGAACACATGGCGATATTAGCGCCATGATTACCTCCAAACTCGGAATGAGGCCCAACGTCTTAGTTACAGTACATACATATGGGCAGCTGGGTTACATTAGCCCACAAACTTACATGGCTTAGTTCTATTACTTAGGTAGGAGGCTGGGTTACATTAGCCGCTAACTTAGTTTGGCTCACATTGAATGACTAGATACATACATCTTCCTCCACACATAGTTCAATGTCAGTGGGATACTTGTGTTAGTCATAAACATATCACAGTGACTGTGTGGGGACTTATAGGACGTGTGTTTGAGTGAACAGTCTGGTTTTGATTGCTTTGCAGAAGGTGAGATGAGAGGGTTCAGGTTTTAGGGCCCGTGGCAGGGAGTTCCAGTGCCTGGCGGCAATGAACGGGAAGCTTGCCCCCTTCCCTCCTCTGGCACGTTTGACTTTGGGAACAGGAAGTAGGCTGGTGTAAGGTGTTCTTGTAGGTCTTGATGTGTGAGGGATGACGACACTGTGGGAAAGTTAGAGTGGTGCTTTGTGATGTATGCATTTGTGTGAGATGGCTTACATGTTTAGGAGATGCTTTGCTCTTTTCTGTCTCTTTTTCTATATTTCCGGATTCTGGGGTCTCTCAGTGGTGACTATTCTATTTTTCTTTCCTTGAAATGTCACTCTTTGTCTCTGTTCATTTGGTTTTAGTTCCCAGTGGGAAGAGTTGTTGGTATTATTTTCTGGTCTTTATTTAATTCAGGGATCATTGTATGAGTCAGAAAGGAAGCTTCCTCTAAGTATTGGCATATCTTTTCCTCCATATCCCCCCTTTTCTGTTTCCAGTAGGACACTGCTATTTCGATGGTTTGCCTCTGGTCATTGTCCCCCCCAGGGCACCTGACCCAGACGTTGGGGCACTTTGGGAAACACTGGTAGTCTGAGGGTTGTGTTGGGCCCTGAGCATTTGTCCAATTTTCTCGGTCAATTGCTTGACCTGTCGCCCAAGTTCAGAGATCTTTCCTCCTCCCTCAGAACAGTTGGGAGGTCTTTGGTCATATCGTTGTTGCTCCCTGGAAGGGTTGATATCCCTCCTAGAAAAGTAACTTGGGATTGGTTAAATGTTACTACTGTAGCCTTAATTTCTGTGTCTTCACTCCCCTTGCTTCATGACTCTATTGCCCTGGAATCTAGGAGGAGGAGGAAAGTTATTTTGACGATTTTGAGTGTGTTGGATTCCTTTCCCATGAGAACCTCTGATTGGATTTCCCGGGGGAACTGTCCCTTGATTTTGATTTCACCCCTTTTGCTGTATATTGTATCTGCAGCCACAATTGGCCTGAAGGGTCAGTATTTTGGAACAGTGGTAAAGTGTCACTCGTTTGGGACTGGAGAAAGGGCCTCCTTTGATGGTGTTTCTGTTTGGTGATAGGATGTGCATTCTTTGAACCATTTGACTCCAGATCCGAAGGAGTGGCTTTGTTCACCTCTGCCACTTTCTGTCATACCCAGTGTCATTTTGCCTGCAAAACGACTTGTTTACAGGAAACCATGATGACTGCCGTGGTGGCAATTACATCGCCACCATTTACCAGACTACAATTCCCAGCATCCTCGGCGCAAGTAAGGTCACGTGACTATCACGTGACGCGCTTTTTCGTATTCTTGGTATGCCACGTAACATAGCTATAAGTACGATGGAGGTGCGCGACTCTGGTGCTCCTTAACTGTTGTCTTGTCGCACGTTGAGTCGGATCTAGTATCTTGCTTTGTTCTTCTGGTATTTTGAACCTGGACCGCATTCCTGATTACACTCACGGATTACCCTTACCTGACTCTGACGCCTGGCTCCTTCCCGAATTGCTTTCCTGGTTACCGAACCCCTCTCTTTCCTTCTGACCTTGCTTTTTCACAGCGTGACTTGGATTGTTTACCCTTTTCCGATTCCGACGCCGCAGGCTCGTATACTCACATTATTTCTGTTTTTCAGTATATGGCCGCCGCGTATTGTTTCCTGGGAACTATAACAACTCTTCCTTTTTTCTTTGAGTGACTTTGGGACGGTCTGCTGCTGGTCACTTCTTATCACTACAACAAAGGATTTCAATTGGGACGCTATGCTGCACAGGGGGATTTCTTTTGGACACATTTAGTTGGATTGCTCTTTCTTGGGACGCTCTGCTGCTTTCAGGAGGATTTCCTTGGGACTCATCTGGTGTGGATTGCACAATTCTCTGGACAGTAGTTGCGCCCTCGTTCGCTTTCGGGTTCGCTGTACGGGACATTTCTGTTTGGAACATTGGGACTTGTTCACTGGACACTAACACCTGTTTCCAGCACTTCAGTAGGTCTCTTGCTTTGTCATCCTACACCGCAGGTAAAAGTGGGAGAAAGAGGGCGGTGCGGTGGGGTTGCTTGCTGTTGTGCTATACATGCAGTGAACCTGTGATCTTTGTTTGTTTCCTTCCTTAGCTCTGTTGCTGCTCCTGACTTTTTACTCAAGCCCCTGGCCTGTCACATATTTTATTATCCTGCAAGCCGCGCTCTTGGGGAAAAGGTTTACTGTCTACGGTCTACTGTTCAGCTGACACGTTATTGCAAGGGTGAACAGTCTGCTATTGGGGATACTAACAGTCAACCTCCCTTGGATCATGACACTTTCGCAGTGGTAGGTGGTTTTTGGGATTGTTTTTGTTTTCTACAGGCTATTTGATCTCATAAATCCTGGTAGCTTGTGAAATCACTCATTCACGACTTCATGAATCATCGTAGTTCCTCACTAATTGTGTGACCCTGTATTTTGGGAGTGCATTTAAAAATGTTGTAATGCACTGTGCTACTGGTATTTAACTGCCCAGAAGTCTGTACAAGTGCATACTTCAACTCTTGGGCAAATACTCTCAGAGTTTGGTCCTCGCCATGCACCATATTGTATGCAGATTTACTGGCCTCTTGTAGGTTTCAGTGCTTCAAAAAATGTTTTAAAATGGCTGCCTTAAAAGTAGACCATTTATAATGGTTTTGGCCCTCCAGCTCTGCAAAGAAGTTGGAAAACTCAGGTGAAAATATCCATTTTGCATACTTAAATTAGTTCCTTATTTCAAATGAGGACATTATTTGCTTATATAACTATATATGTTCCCACACAGAATATTTGGCATTTTCATGATAAGGGGGTCATAAACCTTTGATGGATTTGATTTGTTTGATAGGGTCTTTGGTGAAATACATTTGGGATCTGCCCTTCTTGTGTCTCTGAACCCGAGTCCACTCTCCTTCAGAGTCAAAGCTACTGCTGGAGCCCCATTCCCTATGGTCATATGGGCCATGCTTACTGTTCTGATTTTGGTAAAGCCTTCTAGATGCACGGGACACAGGCTCCTTCCTTCCTTCTTTTTGCTGAGATTTCTCAGGGCAATTTTCCCAGGATCCCTTTTTAGAGGCTGTATAATATTGGATTGCTTCCTATAAGGGCTGAAAACAAATGCTGTTTCTTCTCCTGAATGACCTAGAAGTATCTCCCCAGTCTCCCTGATGGAAAGAGATATTTCAAATGCCCTTTCTGGGCCGAAGATTTTGTCTTTCTATCTTTCCAAGTAGGCTACATGATTTCTTAGCAAGATCATTTTCTGCAGTTCCAGATCCCTCAATTCTTCTTTATATTTTTCCTTGGGTCCAGATGTATCTTTATTTCCACTCTTCACATGCTGAATGGGGCCTCCCTACCTTTTATGATCCCCAGGGGCTCCCCGTCTCGCCCACAGGCTCACATCATATCTGGGGCCAAGAAAACAGGGAAAAAGGAGGGCTGGGCCTCATTGTGGCGCTGCTGGCACTCATTAAGGCTTTGAGTCTGGCCTTTAACATTGTATGGCATGTCCTCCAAGATGACCGAGCTGAAAACCCATCCAGACTACCTTCAAGATGGCCGACAGCTGTGCCCTTTCACTTCTTATAGCTTAGTGGCCTAGTGTGCATGGGTGGGTGTCTATTTAAACCCCACTTATGCTTGTTTCCTCTCATTGTGTTACTGTGCCTCCTGCAGCGTGATGCTTACCAAGGGCTCTCCGGCTCCAGAACTTGATCCTAGGAACAAGAGAAACAAGATTAGAAGTCGGGTAATATTTGAACGGAGAACAGCATTATTGGAACACTTACAGAGTTCTTCTTCGCTCCTGCCAGCTCCTGTGATCTCCGCCTGCATTGGCCCACCGGCTTCATCAAGCTCCAGCTCCAGCCCTCCTCCTGTCCCTCAGTGGATCCCGGTTTGTGAGGCTCTGGCCCGGCACCTGTAAAGATAAGAAAGAGAAAGTTAGTAAGAGCGATCAGCCGCTTAGAAGGAAAGAAAACGCACAGTGACAGTAAGCAGCTCCAAATGGCAGGCGCTCTGCGCACCAGGCAGCAGCATTGTACTGAATCCCCCATAGTGCAAGCAAAAAGGTGGGTCCAGCCTTCCAAGGTAGGTAATACGAAGGGGGGGCATTTCACCGGCCTGATACACACATTTACACATGTGTTCTTTTTTAGGGGGGAAGTCCAAAAAGCCCTGCAGCTACACCCCACACCCTGGCCTGACCTTCAACATTTGGAAAGTGAGTCCACTTGTAGCGCCCAATACTGCGAAACAGTAGGAGGTATCAGAGGTCCAAACGCTCCTGCAGAGTCCAAGGTAAGCGTAATACTACCCCACTTCTCACTGGCAATAGCGAGAAAATATCCATGTCTAATAAGAAATGCTCGACTTCCTGGTCAGAAATAGTTG
Organism: Ambystoma mexicanum; assembly: GCF_040938575.1. Classification (NCBI taxonomy): domain Eukaryota; kingdom Metazoa; phylum Chordata; class Amphibia; order Caudata; family Ambystomatidae; genus Ambystoma; species Ambystoma mexicanum. The sequence goes on along the minus strand of NC_090935.1, from coordinate 1,034,696,038 downwards.
TGAGAGGGGATGTTAGACACTTCTCAGCCTGCCTATATGACGTTTTAGGTAGGTGGAATGAGGCCTTTGGCAAAATACTTGCCTCGGATGGTTGTCTGCTGGGTAATTGTAGGGACATTCTACAGTCACTTATTTCCTGGTGTAATTTTTCATTTTGTTCCATTTCAATAATCATGTTCTGCCTACACTGGACTAACTGCACTCTTAAATCACACATAGTGGCCTGATTTCCTTTCAGCGTTTTGCTCTGGGAAGTTAACAAGCCCTTCTTATTCTGCAATTCCTTCTGTAAACATTCATTCTGGGGCTAACAATTTAGAATTATGCTAGGCCTTTCTTGATTCTTTTTTGCCAGTGCAGCATTTCTTTTTCAAAGTACTCTTTTTGTTGGACTGCCTGTTTCAGTTAATTCTCTATTTGCTCCAATTTCACCTGTAGACGCACATTTGCACATTTCACATTGACTACTTCTTGGGAAGAGACGTGAATCACGCTTTCAGTTTTTACATGATCTGAATGACACAAGGCCTAGTAAGATCTTTTGTTTTGTCCTCCTCTTGTCACTTTGTTGTCTTGTTGTGCCTAGAAATATTTGTGTACAGGCGCGTTATATATGACTTATCATATCATATCATTTTCATGCACCTGATTTAGTTTCTATATCAATTGCTGTTTCTCCTGAATTAGGGCATCATACTCCTGTACAAGTTGATCCCTCTGTTTCTTTTAACACTTAAATTATTATCAATTTGATTGGATTCATTTTGGTACTCAAGTTCTTTGAGAATTAGTTTACTATTTTCTTGTTTTAATTCTGCTATCTGTAGTTTCAGCGCCATAATGGTATCTAACAAGTCATTATTACATACAGATTGGTCATTATATTTTCCTTGTTGCTTATTCTGGGCTTCCATGCACTGACTGTAAGTGACATGGAGACTCAACAACGGTGTCACTTGGCCATACAGCTAATCACAAGCTGTCTTACTTTCAGCTTGCGTTTTATCCATGACATTGTGCTGTTGCAATATGGAATCCTAACTTTCTTTCAGTGTTTCTTGCAGCCGCACCATGTCGTCCAACTTGTTGTTACACAATTGCTTGGCGTTTAGCAACTCTTCAGAATGTTTCTGGGCTGCTTCTTGGCACTGTTCAATCGGATCATCCCTGCCTGTTAACCTGCCCTCCACCAATTGCAGGTGGAAATACAGGTCCGTAGAGAAACAGACCAGTTTTACATTCTTTTCTTTGACAGCTGGAGTCATATATACCCTCTGTAGGGACTGATTCAGCGTGCCACTTTCATCCAAAATATCTGTGCCCAAATCGGCCACTCTAGCTAACATTTCTGTTTTCCAAAGATCATCTGTGGCTGTCTAAACCCCTTTCAAATATAATTTTGAAAGAGCATTGGCTTTTGTCACAATTGCTGCTATGTCAGACATATCTCTGTTTAAAATGTATCAATCTACCTCCAACAATTATCACTTAACAGAATTGCAAACCTTTCTTACTCCTATTTGACCACTGTCACTTAATCACTTACAACTCCAAATCCTAATCAATTTCTATCTAACAATCTCTACTTCTTGGCACACCTTAGTATTTCCTTATGAGGCTGTGGTATCAATACTATTTTCGCACCCCGGGTACTCAGCATATAAGGTGGCTAGAACAGTGAGCGAGAATAGATGTTCTCTGCCCACTGATTCCAGCCACCTGGGGCCCTTCCCCGGGTGACGTCATTTTAAAACATAATTTAATGTGCAGAGGTGACAGGGAGCCCCGCGGTGCAAATGGATTTCATGCCCACTGTGGGAGGTGGACATGGCCTTTAACGGCCCACAGCACGAGCCGAGGCCGTCCCTTCACTCGGGCCTACCATTGCTCAGGCTGGCGGGCCATTAAAGGCCATGTTCACCCCCCACAGAGAACATGAAAGCCATATAATTCAATACAAAATAAAGCTTCCACGCACATTTGTGGGCTCTGAACAATTTAAGTTAAAAAGGTCTATGTCGCAATGACACTAGTTATCCCAGAAATCATATCTCAATGGGACCTCCAGTTGTGTAGGATGTTATAATCGTGCAACCTCTAATTCAGGGAAATTTCATTTTATACGCACATCAAACCAGGCACGCACAATTTCCCTTTATTGAAAAGAGTTCCTTTTATGAATCTGGCACACGCAATTTAATAACATTGATTCCTTACAGCCTCCCGCCTCTTTAGGGACAAAAAACACACAGGGTTGCACAGAGGGTACATTTATTAACAAATAAAATCAGTGAATCAGTTTAAAAGTAAACAAGTTATGCGTCCATGAAATTCCAATGCAATGATGAAAAATAATCAACACACTATTCACTCAGTTGTCAATTCTACAGTTATGGAAATAGAGACTTTTGTAACACACACATCACCATAGGTATGGAACAAGTTACTTACCTGTAACTATTGTTCTCCAGCATGGGTCTGGCATGGATTCACGCAGTCATGAATATTCCCTGTCGTCAGGCAGGGAATCCTTGGTAAAAGAAAAAAAGTTTAACTTTCACTTACAAACTGTATTTCTCCTCTAAACCAATCACTTTGCTCTGGGTCATACTGCCCTCTCCCTATGCCCCGCCTCTGGCAGCCATCTTCAGATTTGGTAAGCACGAAAAGTGGCAGTATGATCAAGAAGAGCTGCAGAGGGATAGGAGGGAGGGTTCGCATGTGAATCCATGCCAGACCCATGCTGGCGAACAACAGTTACAGGTAAGCAACTTGTTCCTTCTCCAGTATGGGGTTTGGCATGGATTCACATGCTAATGAATAAAGAATCCATAGCAGTACAACATTACACAACCATGGGAGGTGGCAAGGCTCAACAGAAGCAATCACTCTTACCTCCCGAACAGGTTCACCTTCAAGAAAACATGTTACGTAGCACTGCTTGGCCGACTCTGGACTCCTCTCTGGAATCCCTGTTGATACAGTAGAATCTTGTGAAGGTGTGCATGGACCTCCATGTAGCAGCCCTGCAGATGTCCAGCAGCGGCACACAAGACAGGAACGCCGTCATCACAACGATCGCTCTGGTGGAATGGGCTCATGGATGGCCCGGGCAGTGGTCGGTTCACCAACCGATGACAGTGCCTAATGCAGCCGTAGAGCCACGTTGAGATGGAAGCTTTGGAGAAGGCCTTCCCATGGTTCACAGGCCCAAAGTTCACAAACAGTTAGTACGTCCTCCGAAAACACTTTGTGTGTGCCACGTAGAACTTCAGAGCACAAGCAAGGTCCAGCGAGAGCAAAGTCCTTGACACTATTGCGCCACTTAAGCTACGAAAAAGTAAACAGCAGGCACACCTCAACGCCTGCTTTACCCCTCACCTTAAAGCACTAAGATTGCAAAAGAGAAAATTTGAATTCCTATGGCGACACTCCCCCACTGATGAAAACAAAGTGCAACTAAATCACATTGCAAACAACTACAAAAAAGAAATTAGAATTCACCAAAGCATCCATCCAGGAAACTGAAAAAATGATCGCATCTCTGAAGCCTTCTAATTGCAAGGGTGACAAACGCCCTGCCCAACTAATTAAGTATACTGCAAGAGAATTAGCCCCCTTCATCTCAAAATTAATGAATGCATTCCTTCTCAACTAATAATGTCCCAAGTAATTTAAAAGAGTCATGGGTTTTACCTATTCTCAAGAAAGAAACTCTAGACCTGGCCATCCCCACCAACTGCAGGCCTATTGCCATGGTACCCTTCCTTCTCAAGATAATTGATAGAGTAGCCTATCTATAAATTCAGAACTATCTTGAAGTCAACCAGCTCCTGGGCTGCCGCCAATCCGGCTTTAGACCACAACATGGTACGGAGACGGCCTTAATTGATCTCAAGACACAAACTGATGAGCTCAACGACAAAGGAAACACCTCCATGCTGCTCCTTCTCAACCTGTCGGCAGCCTTTGACCTGGTGGACCATGGAGTTTTATGCAAACACCCAGCATCGGCTGCCCACTTCTCAAACAAAGCAATAGCTTGGGTCCAGTCAATCCTTGGCAATAGAACAATGAGAGTTTAATCCACATCGGCATCGGCAGCCCCAATCCAGACAGCAGGCAGTGTTCTACAAGGCTCCTGTGTCTCACCAACTATGTATAATATATTTAGCAAGCCCCTATTTGACAAATTGGACAGACTGGATGTCACCTACACGAATTACGCAGATGACACCCAGATCCTCATTCCCCTTTTGGGCAACTTTGTCTCTGATACGGCCTTGGTAAATGAAATATACTTCCTCATTCAGGCATGGATGGCAACCCACAGCCTCTGCCTGAATGACGATAAAACATAGATCCTGATTCTTGGCTCTGCTACAAACCTAAAAAAACTAGACACCAACTACTCTGCTTTCAATATCGATGGCAATATAATCACAGTAGCTAAAGAAGTGAAAACATTAGGATTTTACCTTGACTCCACCCTAACCTTGAAAAAAACGGGAAAACTCTCTGGCATCATCTACCGCCTATACCTGTAAACTTATTAGATCATGCAGACCATTTGAAACACAATCCAGTTGCATTATCCACGCCAATGCCCTAATACTGTCCACACTATATTATTGCAACGCCCTATACCGGGGAGCCAACAAATACATCACTAACAAAATCCAGACACTGCAAAATAACGCCCTCAGAACAGCCTTACCTACTAGAGACTATATATCCAATGTGAGAAGAGATCACCACTGGCTACAAATAAGCATCAGGATCCTACTTAGTGTGCCTCAATAACGCAGCTCGCCCTTACCTTGCGGAGAGAATAGTTAGAAGAACATCAACTCGCCCCTCCAGAGGGGCTAACTCCCACTGCCTACAGATACCTAGATTCAGGTTAAAAAAAGCAGGTGGAAATAGTTTCCCGGTAAAAGCTTCCCAGTACTGGAATGCACTCCCACTTGATCTTAGAATAGACCAGTTCTACTACAGCTTTAGACGTAATACTCTTAACTGGCTACTCTCCAACAACCAGCATGACTAAACCAACATGCACTTGCCTCTAAACTTCTCCTGCTCTTGCTTGCACCCCTGTATCCCGACTCTTGTACTCGTGTATGTATCAACTTCAACTGATCTGCCGATTATGCAATCTATGTATGTATATATTTATGTACTCTCCACTATGTAACTAAACTTTAAGGGGCCGATTCATGGAACAAACGTGCGCCGAAAATCGTTGCGCAAGCAGGCGCAAGCGCAAAAAAACAGGCGCACACGCACACGTGCGATTCATGGAAGTACCTGCGCGTGTTTTCCTCGGGATGTGCGCCAAACTCGTGCATGGCGCACACGTCACTGCAACATCCCGAAAGACGTGCGCGACGCGCACAGTGAAAGCGCACAACCTCGGCGCATACACTAGAAAGTGGGCGGAACACGGGGCGTAACGCGCGGAATGGGGAACAACTCGCGAAAATAAGGGCGTAACTGGGGATGTACTGCAGGGAAGCAGACGGAACGCCCACACGCACCCGAACCACACATATTCATGGAATCGAATAGGGCAAAGCCACGCACAGCGAAAGACACGCACAAGCCGAAACACGTCCGCCACACGAAGGCAGGCGGTAGCGTCCCTGCGCATTACAAAGGTGGCAACATACAGCAATTGTGCCTGTGCTAGCGGGGCACGTGTATTTCGGGGTTGCGCGGGAAGTTACACACGCGATTGAGCGGGGTACGTGTATTCCGGGGGTGCGCGGGAAGTCACACATGCGATCTGGCCTGGGGGAGCGGGCTACGTGTATTTCAGGGGTTCGCGTGAACTTTTTCACGCGATCGGGCCTGGGGGAGCGGGCTACGTGTATCTCAGGGGTTCGCGTGAACTTTTTCACGCGATCGGGCCTGGGGGAGCGGGCTACGTGTATCTCAGGGGTTCGCGTGAACTTTTTCACGCGATCGGGCCTGGGGGAGCGGGCTACGCGTATCTCAGGGGTTCGCGTGAACTTTTTCACGCGATCGGGCCCGGGGGAGCGGGCTACGCGTATCTCAGGGGTTCGCGTGAACTTTTTCACGCGATCGGGCCCAGGGGAGCGGGCTACGCGTATCTCAGGGGTTCGCGTGAACTTTTTCACGTGATCGGGGCTGGGGGAGCGGGGTACCACTCACCGTCTGCCTTGCGTGTAGAAGAACGCGTAGCCAACACCCGCTGTGAAGTAATAGCGTGTGAACCCCAACGGATGGAAAACACACGCACCGCACGAAAAGCACGTACAGAACAGTGTAAAGGCACGCGGGATCTCCAAGCCCTGCCAGGGCAACGCCCATGCGCAAAATGTCACAGATGCGCTTACGCTGTAAGGGCCTTTGGTCCAATGAAATCGCGTACGCGTGCTGACGCGCTTACGCGCTAAGGGCCTTTCCTCGATTTTCACGCTGACGTGCAGTATTTTCACAAGCCAAATCACTCCGTATCAAGCTGGCCACTTGAAAACACACGGAAGACCACGCTCCTGCCCAGAAGGCCGAATTACTGCCCCCCAGTGCCCCGAGCAGCCTCCCACGTGCCATCTGCTGCTGCCTGCCTGCCTGCCTGCTGCCACCGTGCCCTGCCATTTGGTGCCTGCACATCAGCCATCTGCAGGGGTCCAGTTGCTGTGTCCGCCCCTGCTGGAACAGAAGACTCCCGACTCAGATAACATCGCTCCACAGCCCAGCCCCAGGACCCAGTTGCCCACCCACTCCTGCCCCTGGGGTTGCCATGTCGGGCACATCCACATCTGGCACCAGTGGCAACCCCCGGCCAGAGGGGCAGAGGGGCACCAGCTTCACTGCCACCGAAGTTGGTGTCCTGGTGGAGCAAGTCCTGGGGCAGTATGATGCCCTCTTCGGATCGTCCCGCGCCAACAAGGAAGGACGGGAGAGGATCTGGGCCGACTGTGTGGTTGCCATCAACGCGGAGGGGGTGGCAACCCGCACCATCCAGAAGGTCAAGAAGCACTGGGAAGACTTGAGGTCCAGGACCCTCATAAAGGCCCGGCGCCTCGTGGAGCGGGGCCGGGGCCGCATGAGTTCCATCCAGATGAGGGTCCTGGAACGCGTACACCCAGCGCTCCACGCCCAGGTCCTTGAGAGGGAGACCCGTCTGGAGTTGAGCGGTAAGTGGCCAAGCATTGCTGTATGAGACAGGGCATGTTGCAGTGTGCTGGTTGTCTGATACTTGCCTGTATGTGTGACATTGGCCATGTACGCATGTATGTGTGCAGGGACATCATGGTAATGCATGTGCGACCAGTAATGTGTGAACCGCACGGTTGTTGCATGTGTTTAAATGCGACATGGGGAGCCCTATGCAGATTGTACACATGAGAGCATGGCAGTGTCTGTTCCTGGACATGGGTGGGGTTGAGGGATGGGTGCTGATGCCAGGTACATATATGGTATCCATGTCTGTGTGCCTGACCTGCGTGTCTGTGACTTGTGAATGCCATGGATGCATGACACATGTCTGTGACAATGTACAGATTCACTGATGCAGCCTAGTCATCCTTGTATCCACTGTGATTGGGGTGTACGGGGCCAGATGGATGTGACTGAGGTGAAGTGTGTGCATGTGATAGGCATGACCCATGATGCATGTGAGTTCCATTACATTGTATGTTTCGAGAGTCCATTGGACATGTATGGAAATGTCCATGGCATGCACCATGACTGTCACTGTGTGTGTTTTGTCTGGACTGACACATGTGTTGTGGAGGGACATGATGGAAGTGTACTTTGACAGTGGCACTCATCTGCTATTGCTTCCTGTCTATGGGACCATTGTACAGTACCCTGATGCTTGTGTTCTATGTCTCCCTCTACGCAGCGGCTAGTGAAGAAGAGGGCGGAGACGGCGCTGTGGAGCAAGGTGGCGGGGATGCCCCCACGGCTGCAGCGGAAGGGGTGGGTGAGCCCCCACAGAGGCCTGCTACGGCGGAAGACGGTGAGGAGCCATCCAGGTTGGTGGTTTCCACAGAGGAGGAGGAGGCCGCCACTGAGGCGCACATGGGGCCTGGTGGGGGCATCCCTGCTGGTGCAAGTGGTGCAGTCCAGGGGCAGGAGGCAGCACAGGTCACCGTGGAGGGGCCTGTGCATGTTGCTGTCCCTGACCCTGTGGGTGCACCACCATGCACCAGCAGGGATGCCCCGTCCCAGGCCCGTCCGCAGGTAGAGGGGATGTCCATGTCATCTGACTCCCCTCCACCTGCGGACGAGGGGACCCCTGGCCGTATGGAGAAGGTCCTGATTGGGGTCGCGATGCGCACGGCTGTGATTCGTGATGCCGTGCGTGCTTCTCAGGAGGAGCACGCACGTCATCACGAAGAGCACCGTGCCGACGTGGCCCAATTGGGATCGTCCATGTTCGGGGGTTTCCTGCATGTGTCGGCCAATCTGGCGGCCCTCTCCTCCTCTGTAGAGACTATACGCCAGTCGTTCTCCTTGCCGTCTTCCGGCCCAGATGCCACCAGGGCCCCCTGTGGACCTGCCCTGACCAATGCAGCCAGCTCGGTGGGGATCCCATCCCTGCCACAGTCGGGAGTCAGAGGTCCAGCAGGGGTGGACACCACAGCAACTGTACCCCAGCAGATGGAGGATGTGCCGGCATCATCAGGCAGGGCACGTGCACGACGGCGTCGGTGGATTCCATCAGCCTGGATGCCGTCGTGCTGGCAGAGGCAGTGGCGTCGGAGGCAGCAGCGGAGTCAGCGTGGGAGGCATCATGGCTCGGGGCCATCAACATCGGAGGGGCAGGCATCGGCCGGAGGGCAGGAGGACCCAGGACGGGAAGTGTCTTCCGTGTGGCAGCGGTTGGGCCAGCAGATAGGTGGGGAACGGCGGCGAGCAGAAGAGGCACGGCTCACAATGGTCAGGGCGGAGAACTCCAGGCGGAGGGCCCTGAGGCGGGCCGAGTGCCTCGAGGCAATCCGCAGGGGGTTGGAGGAGGAGACGGCGTCGTCCCTGCGGACCCTCGGGGCCATGGAACAGGACCGCCTCCGGGACATCGAGCAGGAGTTCCATGATGCCCTGGCCCGGAACACCACGGAGTGAGCCGCTGGACTTGCCCGCCGCCTTTGTATATAGTTATATAGTTAGTGTTAGGTTTCCTTTATTTATTTTTTTTATTTGGTTGCGATTGGACAATGCGCCACATTTATGTATGTAGTTCAGTTTTTAGTTAGTTGTCATAGTTAGGTTTCATTTGGTTGGGCTCATGGACCCGGGATTATCTTGTAAATAGTTCTTCAATGGATTTTTCTATTTTTTGGATTTTTTTCATCGCCATGGAGCAATGGCTTTTGTTTATAATTTACACTTGGGTTACTTTTCTGACTGTGACTTTGGACACCATTTTTGTGGATTGTGCTGTGTGTTTTTGATTTTTTTCATGGACATTCTTCTTCTTTTGGTTGTTTTGCTTTGTGGTTTTTCTCATTTCATTTCCATTCAAGTTGATTTTAAATACATTTTTATTTTCATCCTTCAATGTGTCGTATCATCTCATTGCTTTCATGCATGTCATGTTGGGTGTTTTAACATTCACTTGCAGCCATTGTGTGTGACAGACATGTGTTCATTTGCATTATTTGCATTGGGTGTGTAACATGTCATTGCCTTTGATATATGGGTGGATGTGATAGTTGGTTGGGCCTTTTGGCAGGGGAGTGTCGGGGGGAAATTCTGCTGGGGTCGGCCGGGCCGTCCGCAGACCTCCGGGCAGGGAGGCCCCAACTCCTCCGGTATATCCCAAAAGAGATAGAGTATGAGACACACGCAAGAAGCAAGGTGATTCTGCTGTTTATTAGACAAAACGGCAGGGATGGGTCAAGGATCGTACGCGTCCGTCCTGACACATACCTTTACCTGGCCCCGTGAGTTTGGGGACTTGCGATAGTCCGCTAAGGAAAATTATTAAAATATAGTATTTACATTTGTATATTCTTTTCTTTCTTTTCTTCCTTTACAGAACACCTTTACGGCCCCCTGCGGCCGAGGTGCACGTAGCCCCCTGCGGCTGCGTACCCCTTGTGACGTTCTTATATAGCCGTCCTATTTTCCTTTGCTCCTCCTCCCTCTTCTACACTTGCCGTGGCCGGCGTTCTCCGTGCGCAGCCACGTCCCCCGTTTCGCCTTCCCCCGATCAACTCATTACCGTTTATCTCCGTTTCCACTCCCTTACCACAATTCTCTTCCCCACCACTCTCAGAAAGAAAGATGCCTTGTGCTTGGGATATCCTATGAAAGCCCTACTGGTGACGTCACCGATCTCTTCAAAACTACTGATAAGTTCTTAATACACTTGCAATCTACCCCCGTTAACCCCACCACTGTCTTCCTGTCTCGCCTGGAGAGGTAATCAATAATATAATCGGACTGCGCACGCTGCGTCGCCTCGCGTGTGATACGCCCCTCGACAGGAGGGCTTAACCAGCCAATTATCTTCCGTATTGGGCAACTAGCTAGCTACCGCCTACAGGGAAACGTCATCTACCTATCGAGTTTCTTGCTCGAACAATAGGGATCCTCATCTACTCATTGATCAATAAATGCCAAATCGTAGGAAACCACACACACACACACCCTTACACGTAGTCGCGACCTAGGCCAATCAGTGTCTACGAGTGGCCGCACGTGATGTTTTCGTGCTCCGCCCCCCTCTCTCACGTAACGTAGCCGACTGCTCTCGCACTCGTTCGGCTACCATTCATTTCATTGCCAACACTAAATTGTCAAACCTTCGCCGCGCACCTGTGCAACACCTCCCACCTCCCGTATTTAATTCCTCCCCCCTCCCTCACAATTTCACATTGCTTGTTGTGCGTGGCATGCTCACCAAGTTCTCTGGATGCAGGGCCGCTCGACTGTGTGCACCCCTCCAAGCGGCTCGCCACCTCCCCTCGTCTGGACCACGTCTGGACACTCGCCAACCGCGGGCGGGATACTTCTCAACCGGCTCCCGAAGGTCAATATCCGGATTGCGCTGTCCGGTCTTCTCGCAGTTCCGCGATGGTCCTGTAGTCCTCAGAAGGTGGCAGCGGCAGAGGGGGCCGCGCCGCCGGGCCTCCTCGCAACGGGAGTACCTGGAAAAATAAAAATAAAAAGCAGATCTTAAACAGATCTCAGCAGTGCCTCCAACTTGTCGGGGGGAAATTCTGCCGGGGTCGGCCGGGCCGTCCGCAGACCTCCGGGCAGGGAGGCCCCAACTCCTCCCGTATATCCCAAAAGAGATAGAGTATGAGACACACGCAAGAAGCAAGGTGATTCTGCTGTTTATTAGACAAAACGGCAGGGATGGGTCAAGGATCGTACGCGTCCGTCCTGACACATACCTTTACCTGGCCCCGTGAGTTTGGGGACTTGCGATAGTCTGCTAAGGAAAATTATTAAAATATAGTATTTACATTTGTATATTCTTTTCTTTCTTTTCTTCCTTTACAGAACACCCTTACAGCCCCCTGCGACCGAGGCGCACGTAGCCCCCTGCGGCTGCGTACCCCTTGTGACGTTCTTATATAGCCGTCCTATTTTCCTTTGCTCCTCCTCCCTCTTCTACACTTGCCGTGGCCGGCGTTCTCCGTGCGCAGCCACGTCCCCCGTTTCGCCTTCCCCCGATCAACTCATTACCGTTTATCTCCGTTTCCACTCCCTTACCACAATTCTCTTCCCCACCACTCTCAGAAAGAAAGATGCCTTGTGCTTGGGATATCCTATGAAAGCCCTACTGGTGACGTCACCGATCTCTTCAAAACTACTGATAAGTTCTTAATACACTTGCAATCTACCCCCGTTAACCCCACCACTGTCTTCCTGTCTCGCCTGGAGAGGTAATCAATAATATAATCGGACTGCGCACGCTGCGTCGCCTCGCGTGTGATACGCCCCTCGACAGGAGGGCTTAACCAGCCAATTATCTTCCGTATTGGGCAACTAGCTAGCTACCGCCTACAGGGAAACATCATCTACCTATCGAGTTTCTTGCTCGAACAATAGGGATCCTCATCTACTCATTGATCAATAAATGCCAAATCGTAGGAAACCACACACACACACACCCTTACACGTAGTCGCGACCTAGGCCAATCAGTGTCTACGAGCGGCCGCACGTGATGTTTTCGTGCTCCGCCCCCTTCTCTCGCGTAACGTAGCCGACTGCTCTCGCACTCGTTCGGCTACCATTCATTTCATTGCCAACACTAAATTGTCAAACCTTCGCCGCGCACCTGTGCAACACCTCCCACCTCCCGTATTTAATTCCTCCCCCCTCCCTCACAATTTCACATTGCTTGTTTTGCGTGGCATGCTCACCAAGTTCTCTGGATGCGGGGCCGCTCGACTGTGTGCACCCCTCCAAGCGGCTCGCCACCTCCCCTCGTCTGGACTACGTCTGGACACTCGCCAACCGCGGGCGGGATACTTCTCCTGAAGGTCAATATCCGGATTGCGCTGTCCGGTCTTCTCGCAGTTCCACGATGGTCCTGTAGTCCTCAGAAGGAGGCAGCGGCAGAGGGGGCTGCGCCGCCGGGCCTCCTCGCAACGGGAGTACCTGGAAAAATAAAAAGTAAAAAGCAGATCTTAAACAGATCTCAGCAGTGCCTCCAACTTGTCGGGGGGAAATTCTGCCGGGGTCGGCCGGGCCGTCCGCAGACCTCCGGGCAGGGAGGCCCCAACTCCTCCCATATATCCCAAAAGAGATAGAGTATGAGACACACGCAAGAAGCAATGTGATTCTGCTGTTTATTAGACAAAACGGCAGGGATGGGTCAAGGATCGTACGCGTCCGTCCTGACACACACTCATCGTGGGGCTCGCAGGCCCTTTTTACCTTAGTATGACGCGCTACTAGCGTCACCTTAGAAAGTTTAGCAAAAAACCTATCTCCACTCTGGATTGGTTACTCGAGTGGCAGGGTTAGTATAGCATACGTATAGAGAACGGTGTTAGTGGTTGAGGGTAAGTCAGGTGATATACTTGGGTTGTCCCTTCAATTTGATACATGAAAATTGTTACATGAAGACCCCTGAGGATTGGTCAATATTAATGGCGTCAGTGATAAGAGCCCCATATTCTGATTGGTCCACTCGCGAGCCTCCCAGTCTGGGACCATCGCTGTTCCCAGCTCGCGGTGCACCTGTCATTTGCAACAATGTTTCACTATAGGTAGGTGCAGACAATGTGAGGATTTATTCATATGCTGGAAGGCCGACTACTCCCACTGTCGCAGATGCTCATTGAGCCTTTTAATTGTATCTGCTTGTGTTTTGAAACGTGGGATTCAGGCGCCTTCTTCCTCCTGGGCTTGGCATCCTGTCAGGTTTGGCTTTGTCATGTGAGGTGGGACCGTGTTTGAGGCAGAATTCTGCACAATTAATATTGTTTTTTTCCACTGTGTGCCTGGTTTAATTTGCAGGTGCGACCTTGACGTCGGCTTGCGGCGTGCGAGATTGCAACATTGTACCCTTGGCTGTGTGCTTTCGCCGGGCTCTTTCTGCAGGGTCAGCAACCGAGCTTTTGCTTGCGGCCTACTTGGGCCTGGTGCATAGGTGGAACCGTTTGATGCAGAGCGCTTTAGGTTACGGTATCATATTGCTCTATCCCCAGTATCGTGTCTTCGTTATATTCTTCATTATGGTACATGGTTTTAGAAGAAGCGTGAGCAAGCCTTTTTAGATAAGTTCATTATGCGTCTTGCGTTTCTGCATTTTGAGAGCCTATGTGGAAAATAATAAAGATGCACGTCCGTGGGTGTGTCCGTCGCCTACGTCATAGCACTGAGTATGTTCTTCGTGTGGATTGGTGTGGGAGTGTCCGGTGTGTATGTTTTGCACAGGCGTGCTGACCGTTGGCTAGGTCGTCATGGCATCTCTAACGATGTGTTGGTTTAGTCGAGTTGATCTATGCCGCAGGTGTCGGCATGGGCAGGGCGGGCTGCTGGGCAGGTGGGTGGGCACATCCGTATGTTCCTGTACCAGGGTATTTGGTCGTCTGGTAGATAGGCAAACTCCTCTCGTGGCGGGTGTCTAGGCCGTGATCCTCTAGGCCAAGCGCGAGAGGGGATTGGCGGGAGCCTGTTCTTCCATTCTCCCACTTCAGGAGGATGGCCATTACGGACAAGATTGGGGATAGGTGGGACCCAGGTGCAGGGGGGCATGGATGGGACATGGGTGGGGGCCTGGTGGTGGGTGCCCCACAGTGCTGGGGGGTGGGGGTGGTGGGAGACATGAGTCGGACATGGGTGGGGGCCTGCTGGCAGGTGCTCCACAGTGCTGGGGGATGGGGGGGTGGGGAACATGTGTTGGACATGGGTGGGGGCCTGCTGGCAGGTGCCCCACAGTGCTGGCGGGTGGGGGTGGTGGGAGACATGAGTTGGACATGGGTGGGGGCCTGCTGGCAGGTGCCCCACAGTGCTGGGGGGTGGGGGTGGTGGGAGACAGGAGTTGGACATGGGTGGGGGCCTGCTGGCAGGTGCCCCACAGTGCTGGGGGTGGGGGGGTGGGGAACATGAGTTGGACATGGGTGGGGGCCTGCTGGCAGGTGCCCCACAGTGCTGGGGGGTGGTGGGGTGGGGAACATGAGTTGGACATGGGTGGGGGCCTGCTGGCAGGTGCCCCACAGTGCTGGGGGGTGGGGGGTGGGGAACATGAGTTGGACATGGGTGGGGGCCTGCTGGCAGGTCCCCCACAGTGCTGCGGGGTGGGAGGGGGTGGGGAACATGAGTTGGACATGGGTAGGGGCCTGCTGGCAGGTGCCCCACAGTGCTGGGGGGTGGGGGTGCTGGGAGACATGGGTGGGGGCCTGTGGAGGGTGCCCCTGGTGGCTGGGGGTGCAGGGGGACATGAGTTGGACATGGGTGGGGGCCTGCTGGCAGGTGCCCCACAGTGCTGGGGGGTGGGGGTGGTGGGTGACATGAGTTGGACATGGGTGGGGGCCTGCTGGCAGGTGCCCCACAGTGCTGGGGGGTGGGGGGGTGGGGAACATGAGTTGGACATGGGTGGGGGCCTGCTGGCAGGTGCCCCACAGTGCTGGGGGGTGGTGGGGTGGGGAACATGAGTTGGACATGGGTGGGGGCCTGCTGGCAGGTGCCCCACAGTGCTGGGGGGTGGGGGGGGAACATGAATTGGACATGGGTGGGGGCCTGCTGGCAGGTGCCCCACAGTGCTGGGGGGTGGGGGGGTGGGGAACATGAGTTGGACATGGGTGGGGGCCTGCTGGCAGGTGCCCCACAGTGTTGGGGGGTGGGGGGGTAGGGAACATGAGTTGGACATGGGTGGGGGCCTGCTGGCAGGTGCCCCACAGTGCTGGGGGTGGGGGTGCTGGGAGACATGGGTGGGGGCCTGTGGAGGGTGCCCCTGGTGGCTGGGGGTGCAGGGGGACATGCGTTGGTGGGCAGTAGTGCAAGTTGACATGTGGGTTGGCTGGGGGGCATGGCCATGGTGGATGGGGTGCCTGCAGGACATGTGCAGGGTAGGCCCCTGTGGTGTGAGCCACCTGCAAGGGCCGTGGAGGGTGTAGAGGGAACACCTGGGAGGGCCCACACGTGCAATTCACGTGTGGTGCTCCCCGCGCACCCCTGTAATACACGTACCCTGATGGAATCACGTGTGGAACTTCCCCCGCACCCCGAAATACACGTACCCTGATGGAATCGCGTGTGGAACTTCCCGCGCACCCCTGAGATACGCGTACCCTGCTCGCACGGGCCCAATCGCGTGTGGAAATTCCTGTGCACCCCTGAAATACACGTACCCTGCTGAAATCGCGTGTGTAACTCCCCCTGCACCCTGAAATACACGTACCCTGATGGAATCGCGTGTCGAACTTCCCGCGCACCCCTGGAATAACGTACCCTGCTGATTTCGCGTGTGAAACTTCCCCCGCACCCTGAAATACACGTACCCTGATGGAATCACGTGTGGAACTTCCCGCGCACCCCTGAGATACACGTACCCTGCTCGCACGGGCCCAATCGCTTGTGGAGATTCCCGCGCACCCCTGAAATACACGTACCCTGCTGAAATCGCGTGTGTAACTTCCCCTGCACCCTGAAATACACGTACCCTGCTGATATCGCGTGTGGAACTTCACGCGCACGCCTGAAATACACATACCCTGCGGAAGTCACGTGTGTAACTTCCCCTGCACCCTGAAATACAAGTACCCTGCTGATATCGCGTGTGCAACTTCACGGGCACCCCGAAATACACGTACCCTGATGGAATCGTGTGTGGAACTTCCTGCGCACCCCTGAGATACGCGTACCCTGCTCGCACGGGCCCAATCGCGTGTGGAAATTCCCGCGCACCCCTGAAATACACGTACCCTGCTGAAATCGCGTGTGTAACTTCCCCTGCACCCTGAAATACACGTACCCTGATGGAATCGCGTGTGGAACTTCCCGCGCACCCCTGGAATACACGTACCCTGCTGATTTCACGTGTGAAACTTCCCCCGCATCCTGAAATACACGTACCCTGATGGAATCGCGTGTGGAACTTCCCGCGCACCACTGAGATACGTGTACCCTGCTCGCACGGGCCCAATCGCGTGTGGAAATTCCCGCGCACCCATGAAATACACGTACCCTGCTGAAATCGCGTGTGTAACTTCCCCTGCACCCTGAAATACACTTACCCTGCTGATGTCGTGTGTGGAACTTCACGTGCACCCCTGAAATACACGTACCCTGCTAATATCGCGTGTGGAACTTCACGCGCACCCCGAAATACACGTACCCTGATGGAATCGCGTGTGGAACTTCCCACGCACCCCTGAGATACGCGTACCCTGCTCGCACGGGCCCAACCGCGTGTGGAAATTCCTGCGCACCCCTGAAATACACGTACCATGATGAAATCGCGTGTGGAACTTCCCGCGCACCCCTGAAATACACGTACCCTGCTCGCACGGGGCCAATCGCGTGAGGTACTTCCCGCGCACCCCAGTGATACACGTAGCCCGCTTGCTGTGCTGGTACAGAGTTAGCGCAGCCCTTTGCGCTGGATTGGGTATATTGATGGCTTTTCCCTTCGCGGGATGCGTTCTTGGGGGCGTAACTGGTGCTGCTGCAGGGTCGCTGCGCCATTGTGCGCCGTGGCTGGTTTTGGTGGCTGGAATCCATGAATACGCTGTGCGCGGAAATGGATTTTAGCGCACGCGGCTGGTGCAGGGATTCGCACGCGCACACTGTGCGCCCGCCGCGTGCGCCACTTGTGCACTGAATTCTATGAATTACCCCATAAGTATCCTTTGTACTCTGTTGCGCCCAATTACCTAAGCGTTTGGTGCACCCTACAAATTATTAAACAAACAAACAAACAGAAAGCCTTCTACAAACCAGGGGCTGAATATCTTCAGGCAACATTTCTCCCCTATGCTCCTTCTAGAGCACTCTGCTCTCAAACCTGACCATCGAAATTCCCCGGTCGATGCTCTCCATGTGGATCTACTTGCAGAATTCTAACATACCACCAACCCTTGGGATGGTTAATGTAGATGAAGGGTGAAAATCCAAAGTTGCTCAGGTGGTCCATTAGTCTTCAGGGCTTTGACTTCATCATAGAGCATCGGTCAGATACCCAAACTAACAATGCTGATGGTCTCTCCAGAAAGTATGACCGACTGGGACCAGAGAGCCATCCAGGAGTGAATTATATCATACTGTACCTTAGGCTGGGGGGAATGAGTGTTAGAGAGATGTATCTGTTTTATGCTTGATCCCATCTACCCCCTGTGAGACCCCAAGCACCTCTTGCTGGACATATGGACCTTTTTCTTGTTCTCCTGAATGATGGGAGTTTTCCCTCTCATCCATCCGGTTTGCTCTGACCATGGGAACCCTATTCACCCTAGTTTATTTGAATATATGGAGTCATGCTTTCCTCCATACCTTTTTTAAAGGCATCTGTGTTTCACTTTTGCAGCACCCAGCACCCTAGGTGCAGTGTTGCTGGGAGCCCTTTGGGCCCTCATTGTTGTTATTTTATTTTCCTGTTTTCTGTCCTCTTACATTTTTTTGTTTGTAGCCTAGCATTGATGTGGCATATGGTGGTGCGCTGGCCTCCAGAGATGGTGAGTTTATTGGCAAGGTCGAGTGATTTTTTTTATTTATTTTGTAGGTGACACTGGCTGTCTTGAACATGGTGCACCATGGAGGCCTAGACGTGCAGATCCTTGAGGTTGTGAGGATGTGGGTGAATTTTCGTAGTCCTGTAATGAGGCATTCAACAGGGTTTTCATCAGATTTCATGGGGGCCAAGGATGCATCTGGGACGCCTTCAAATAAGGTATTACCACTGTCCAGGTGGATGATCACCAGGGCTTGGACAACGGTTGTAAATCTGGGGCAGGTATGAAAGGCTTAACGTTGCAGAGGAGTGCACGCTGGTGCTTGGATCTTCTTGGTGATATGTGTTTTGAGAGTTCACAGTTGACAGAAAAGCCAAGAGATTTAGCACCAGGTTAGAGTTGAGGTGTGATTCTGTTATGCTACGGTATGTAAGATTTAACTCGTAAGTACTTCAAATAATTTCACATTCCTTGCTTATCTCTAAGCATGTCATATTTTTCTATCAAAAACATGTTGTGACTATCATGCTTTTTCGATATTGTGGACCATGTTAGAATTTTTTATATTTTTCCTTTAGTTCATGTTGTGTAATATATTTTTCCATATTTTATTTTTATTACAGAAAACATTGTACAAACAAAACTTGTTCTGATGAAGATGCATGAATTGTAGCTATCATCCAGAACAAACAGAGCACATTCCAACCTGATCTCACTCATAGAAACATGTAGACATGGTTTGTTTTTGCCATTAGCTTATGGTACACGATAAAATAGCTTGTGTACATTTCTCGTTTTGTTTTGTTTGGTGTATCATGGTACGATAATCTTATATGTTTGAATTTTTTTGTTGTGAAAAATACACTGGGCCTCATTACAAGTCGGGTGGTAACCCTGCCGGTGCTACCAGGGGGTTGCCGCCGGACTCATAATATTTTACTGGCGCCTGACTTCCCGTGCTACTGGGAGATTCCAAGTCAGGTGGCCCGGGAAGTCAGACGCCGGGAAAATGTAAGTCCCCATTCCCATTCTCATAGAGACCCATAGGACTCTATGGGAGTGGGAATACGGAAGCACCGGCACCGTTCGTAATGGTGCCGGTGCTTCCATGACTGTTCTGCCTACCGAGGCCACTGCGCCAGCCAGGGTCAGACCTGTCGGGCACAGCAGGCATGGCAGGCAGACACGTAGTTTGCCGGTCCGGAAACAAGGGTGCTGGTGAGCTTACCATCACCCTTGTTTCCGGACTGGCAAACTTATAATGAGGCTCATTGATTTTTGATTTAGTGGTTAAGAGACCCACATATTTTTATCTTACAGCCTTCGATTTCTCAGTTTGTTTTTTGGACTTTGCACAGCTCTAAAAATGTAGGTTCATTGTTTTTTGCCACAATGCCAAACCATCTACTTCTGTAGAGGAAAGACTTTGCAAGTCAGCATCAAAGCTGAAAACTGGCCAACCTTGAGCTAGTTCTGGCATTTCAGCCAACATCGCTTTGCATTCTGCGACCTGCATTTCGGTTGTCCTCATAAGTGGTATGCGCCTATAGTGAGTTACTGCATGCACTATAGAGATCTGCGGGCCCCCGAAGGTCATTCCTTTCATTGCATTTCATTCATGCCAGCGGTGGATACAGGGAATTTGTCTTGCATGGCAATTAGTGACACACACACAACTGTGCTACATAAAACCTCTGTGTGGAAAAGCAACGTGTGAAGGTAGCCTGATTTTGGGCTGTAGTGGGTTACTTTCGGGTGCTGTAACCTGCTTTTTTATATTTGTCCTTTTCACTGAATTCCTATCATAACTAGCATTGAAAAAGACAACAATGTTGACTGTTATAAAGGTAGTAGTGTCAAAGCCCGTGTGCACGGGCCAAAGTGCAGGTTTCATTAACAAAGTATGACCACTCGTTTCCTAAGGCAACAGCACCCCCTAGCGGTGACAACAGGTGAAGCTATGTGAATTGGACCACTATATATCCTAAGGCAACGGCTCCCTCTAGCGGAGCATTCTGTGCGTTCGGGCAGTCTATAGTGCGCAGGACTGCATCCGACAAACATACACTGATATACGCCTATTATTAGAGAGATGAAGTAGGCCTTTTCCAGGCACTGCAACATATGTTCAGGCACTTACACCATTTTCCAGCCGTTGGGTAACACCATAAAGACATTGCCTGGCATAGGCCTATCCCATGCCTACACTAAAGACAACACTAGCTGCTTTGCCAATGCTTGATGTATACTGCCAGTAGGCTGGTCAAGTAACTTCCCCCCCCAAAGGTTTAAACAGAATGTGACCATGCCTTTACCCTTGTTAAGAAGGTTTGGAGTTCTCAGTGAAGGTAATAATTACAGATGCAAAAACATGAAAGAAACTGGGAAGTGTCGAGGCACATTCCTAAAGATATGCCAAAAGCAATGGATTTCCAATACTTTCTTGAAGTCTGGCTTAATGCTAAAATGACCATCATCTACAGACCCAATACAAAATGCATTTCAACATCCACATTCTCCTCAACTCAATTGAGAATAGCATCTGCCCCCAAGTGAGTTACGGAAACGGTCACGCACATGATCTCTCAGACCTCATTGTAGTCAGCACGGAGACACTGCATGAATGATTTGCCGACCAACCACTGATCTCATTAAACAGATTCCATTCAGTGAAACACCTTGCTGGTCCTCCAGTCCCGACCTGATGTAGATCAACTTCTTAAACTATATATATATATAAAAGAAGAAGTCCTGAATGACTGACTGACTTACTCATCAATGCCCAGCCCAATCCATTTAACATAGTAACGTGATATTTGGAAGGGACGTTGTTTCCATGACGTAGGCACACACCAAGGAAGGATTTGGGGAAATTCCATCCATAAGGCGATGAAGGTGGTTGGGGGGGGGGTTGCGGGGGTTTGACTGACTTATCAACACCCAGCTCAGACCATTTACGTGAAATTTGGAAGATACATTTTTTTCATGATGTAGGCAATCGAGAAAGGAAGGATTTTTAGAAATTCATTCCCTAAGGGGGCAGAAAGGGGGGAAGAATGGGGGATGATTTTTTTCTGAGAATACCTATATCTCAATACCCGAAGATGTTACAGACGTGAACATTGGTACTTAGATTCTTCTTCAAAAATAGAGAAACACGTGTTTTACAATTTTTTCGAAAATCCAGTTAAGGGAGGTGGAAAAGGGGGCTGAATTTCTTTTGAAGGATACCCATATCTTACAAATCAAAGATGGTAGAAAAGTAAAAATTCACCTTTTAAATCTTCATTTTATTTATTGGACATTTGTATGGTGCATACACACAAGTGTTTCAAGGTGCTACAAGACAATGGGGGGACAGAGGGGAAACAATAACAGTGAGGGACGGTCCTATTAGGCCTTGTGACATTCAGATCATGCAAGTGCAGTGAGCATAAGTGCAGTTGGGAAGGTACGGGTTAGGGAGGAAGGTAAGGGGAAAGGAGGGGGAGGAGAAATGCAAGAAGGAGGGGGACACATGGTTGGGCAAGTGCTGAAGGTGGCCCGGGAGTGTAAAGTGCCAGGGGAATGAGGGGTAAGGGAAGATAGTGCAGGGAGCGGGCATACCAAATACAGGCTGGTCGGGGAAGGGGGCCAGAGGGCAAGTGCTGGTAGGGGTACTGTGGTAGACTGGATGAGGAGGGCCTGGCTCAGTTAAAGGTGCATAAGGGTCCAGGTGCCAGTCACAGTGGCGGGGGGACAGATTAGCAGAGAAGGGGGAGTGCGAAGGAAGAGGTGAAAATGAAAGTCTTCAGAAGTTTCCTGAATTTAAGGAGATCCAGCTCAAGTCTGGGAGGGCGGGGAGGCCGTTCCAGAGGGAGGATGAGGGAGGATCCTGCTGAGGAAAAGAGATCTACCCCCCACCCTCCATTTGGAGAAGCTTCTGATCAGCAGAGAGTTGGAGCTGGAGGACAGCAGGATTCTAGCAGGGAGGTATTTAGCAAGAGACAGTTGGATGCAGATTGGTCCCAGACCCCAGTAAGCCTTATGGAGGATGCAGAGAGTCTTGAAGTTGATCCTAGCCGCAACCAAGGGCCAGTGGAGAGATTTTAGGGCAGGAGAGATGCAGTCCCTGAGCTTGAGGCCAAGGATAAGTCTTGGGGCCTATTCTGGATTAATTGAAGAGGGCGAAGGAAGGAATTATAAAGTATGTTTCCAAACTGCTTATTAAAATTGGTAACAGAGAGTATCCCGTATTTGAGAGCAAAATTGTCATTGCTTCCGATTTAGGCACACCAGATTGCGAATGAAAGCTCTCCACAGAAATGTGATTGGAGCTACGTTGCTAACCGGTTCTGTCCAGGGGTAGTCTTTGTTCCTACCATGAATACCTCTTATACCTTCAGAATATCCATTTGAATTCTAAAGACTTCAGTTCCCCTTAAAGGTTTGTTTCACCATGACCATCAACAAATCTCAGGGGCAAACCTTAAAGGTAGCAGGGATTGACCTAAGGGAAGACTGCTTCTCGCATGGGCAGTTTAATGTGGCCTGTTCCAGAGTGAGCTCAGCTAACTCTTTGGTAATCCTACCACCTGAAGGGAGAACCACTAATGTAGTTTACAAAGAACTACTCAAATATTTTGTTTGTAGGTTGCAGATTAAAAATAAGTAATGTTTTATTTTTAAGTCTGTCTCATTGTCAGTTTGTAATTACAAAATTAAAAGCGTTCTGGCCGCACTTCAATAGAACAAGTATCTTTGTTTTGTAGTCAATATGCCCGACTAACGTCTGCAATAAACATTGCTTATTAAGACATCAACCTGTAAATTTTATTTCATACAGTTTTGAAACAAAACCTTGTGTGTCTTTTGAAAACAATTGTACCGAATCCCAAAATCCACACAAGCGCAGCTTGTCCCATATACGTGTGAAATCAAAGGCCCCAAATCAGAATTACATGTCCATGGGCATGGAGTCAGAATTACAAGAAACACATCAGAGCCCCATCATAGTTAGGGATTACAACGATGATAACCTCAATGATGATACCCTGAGATGGTCGTACAAAATGAATGAAGCATGTAAGAGTACTGCAAGGAGGAACTCTATTTAGTGTCTAGCATAAATGCCTCCTAGACCTCCTTCTCAACAGTGGCAAAAACATGCTGGAGCAATATATGATGGATCGTTGCTTGTCTCTGGTTCAATGAGGGATCACTGCTGTTAATTATATGCCTGCAAAAGTCACCTGCTATATCTTAACTTTGCCAGCACGAAGGATTTGTGCCATGGAAATGGTTGTAGAAAGGCAGAAGAAACAACTGGTCATCATGCTGGTTGCGCAAGATGCTTATGAATGTGTCACAGCCCTTTAACATGCCTTTTGTGGCAGGGTTTGTCCTCTGAGCTCAGATGTAGAAGTGTAATAAAGAAAAGAGTGGATTGGCGGCCCAATGGGTGTGCGGGTGGATAGGAGCATAGATCATCATCAGGTTTAGGTTTATTCGAACATCTATTCACAAAATCTTATAACATAACAGTCAACAACATCAAAATCATAAAATCCTGATATTGCAAATTACAGAGTAATAGAAGAATCCAGTGTAACCTCAGGATCAAGTAAAATCACTAAGACCTAAGGGTATGAGCATTCTGTTTAGCAACACATATTTAGGGGCTATAGCAGGTGGGAAGTATATAGTATGAAGGATGGCAAAAAAAGGCCTGCCTGGATTGTTTGTCATTTTGTTCTCTTCAGTCAAAACTAGCGCAAGTTTATATTTAACTGTTATGAGAGCTTTAGGAAGATTTCTGAAGGAACCTTCTGGACACTATAGAAAATGTCCAGGAGAAGTGCCGTTTAGACTTTGCTTCCCTTGTCATCTCTGACAATTCGACCCTCTTCCAATTGCCAGTGCTGGGGTGAGTATCTGATGCTCTCTCTGGCTGATGGACCAAATCCCAACATCATGCGACTCTCGGACAGTGCACCTCCTGTGCTCCTACAGAAATAAGGTCAAAGGTGGTTGCATAAAATGAGTAGGGCTGGGGCTTGTGTATCAATAGCCAGATGGGTATGCGAGGTTGCCAAAGGATTGAGCAGATAGTGGGTAACATGTTGGGATGGCCTGCTTTTAAGGGACATTTCCTCCATAGAAACGACTGTGTGTGCCCAGAGACATAGTCAATTGCATTTTGAAAGGGGCCCTTTTCAAGCTATCTTGACTATGAAGAATCACTCCCTTGCTAAAGTTGCATCATAAGCTTGAAGCAATGTAAGCCTTGGTTCTGTTGAAGTTGAAGCTAGACTATTGTAATAGCATCTACATTGGAGGCCCAAAAGTCCTGATGTAACATCCGTAGGTAGTTCAAACAGGTTGGTTAAGATGATCCTGGATCTGGCAAGAACAGAGGGTCTGTGTGGGCCTGAAGAGCTCTTATTAGTTGACAGTAAAACATAGATTCACATTGAAAATCCTTTACCAGGTGCACCAGATTGTCTGGAATAAGGACCCATTCTACATCATCAATGAAATGAGGCATTAGTCCCAAGCAAGATCTCTCATATCCTCTAAAACAGGTCCCCTGTGTGTGCCTAGACATCATAGTTAGCAGCAAGGAGGTATCGGACGCTGAGTGATTGGTCCTAAACTATGGAATAATCTTCTGCAAACCTTGAGAACTAAAGCTGACCTTATTCTTGTGATGTGGGACACTGTAGGAGCACTGCCCCACAGCATTGGGGGATTTTTGCCCATTTGTTTTGCCTTTTCTAAGTCTCACTCCCCTGGGAGATAACATGTAGCTACGCTTTTAGGTGGTTCCTATAATCTCATACTCCCAAAGAGATTTAATGCTGTAACCTCAGAACACCCAATTACAAACTTGATGAGGGCCACCCATTGCTAGCCCACCAGCTAAGTTGCATAAATTGGCTGTGTCTGGTATAAAGAATGTCATGACCACTTAGCAGTGCCCCCAACTTGTATGCACCAAACCCCTCAGACCTTCAGGACTGTTGGCCACTGGGACAAATGTTACTGTTGTGTACCTCACCCTTGCTACCTTTTGTCTCCTCACTTCTGAGTCTGTATTCCCTCCCTCTTTCCCTGGTGCTCTGTAGTGAATGCTATATTTGCATGTAACATGGTATGAATCACCCAATAAATAACCTAAATGAACAACAATATCAGTGACCAAAACGATGACAATCTTTGAATATAAACTACTTTGAACTGAACTAAAAGTAATCGATAACTGCAACACCACCAATGAGATCTACAGCATTTCCTGTCTATGCAATACGATCTATCTAGGGATGACCACACAAGCAGAGCATGTTCGTTCTCAGTAGAGGGAGGGGCTCCCACAATTTTGTATAATTTTGTATAGTTGCAGTTTAACCACAAGTTACTCAGGGTAATCCAGACGTGGACCCCTTGCTCACTGTGTCTTAGAGAGGCTCAGCTTCACCTCACTGATGAGGCCTGACAATGCCGAAGCTCGTGCCTGGGGTTGCTGATGGTACTCTTGTTCAGTGGAGGATTGCCTAGCATTTCGGTGCTGGAATGCCCCGAACGTGGCACCAGACTGATGTGCAAATAGATATTTCTCCTCCGTGAAAGGTACAGTGAGCTAAATTGTGATTGCAGACCTTCCTGAGTGGGAAACCTCCCATGGAACAGGTTATTTGAACCGTGTTCATTCTCAGTAGAGGCGCTCACACAATTTTGTATAACACAAGCAGCGCATGCCTGAATTGGAGAGCATAGATCTCAGTTACCTGCTAAAGTTTCATCATAAGGTTGAAACAATGTAAGCCTTGGTTCTGTTGAAGCTAGACTATTGTAATAGTATCTACATTGGAGGCCCAAAAGTCTTGATGTAACATCTGCAGGTAGTCCAAACTGATTGGTTAAGAGTTTTATGAGACACATAATCATTCTGATTCAGATCAGAAATAAGTAGTTTTGGTGGTACTCCAGTTCAATATTAGAGTTACCAACAACTGGAATATCATTCTGAAATAGGAACAAAACCGGATTGTGCAGTTAAACTCACATTAGACTGGCTTGATGGAAAAGATTGATTGGCAGAACCTACTCACTCTGATTTAGTTCTGTAGTTCATCGTGATGTGGTGGGCTCTAAATTATTGTATTAGCCCTTCCTTTTTCTTTTGGACTTTTATAATTATGACTGAGATTTAGCTGTGTAATCTACTCTAATGTAGTGGCGGCTGGTGGAAAAATTGATGAAATAGCCCTTTTAAATTTTGGCTGTTAGGTGGTTCTAAAGCACAACCAACAAGCCAACACTGATGCATTGCATTACAGCTAGGAGGGGCACCGGATCTGTGGAGGGACACCCACTTGTGGGTGCTGTTTGTTTATTTACCCACCTATTCACTGCCAATGGCCATGCTAATCCCTATCGTCATTGCCACATGCTTCCGACCCCTTTCTGCCCAAAACATACTGTCCTAGGGTCTCTTTGAGCTAGCTGTATCAAGCAGTAACATCAGACTTTGTGCTGTAAGTGCTTTCCTGTGCTATTTCAAAGCAGTCTTCAGAGAGTTCATTGCTTAATTGCAGCTATAAACACACTACTGATCTAATAGAAATCTCTTAACCAAGTGTTCCTTCAGCCACTTGATTTACAAGCATATGTGTTCTTGCACCGAAGTCCTCTTAAAAACAAAGCAAAGCAAACAGTTTTGGTTTATGTATATGTATTACATAGGCATTTTCCAGGCACTGCTATTGTATGTCGAGTTACTTGCACCATTTTTGCAGCTGTTACCATTTTATGGCCAGGTAGTACCATTATGGTAGTGCCTGGCAAATGCCTATCCGATGCCTACACAAAACTCAAAATGCTTGGCTTTACTAAAGTTTGTCTGTCCTTGGTGTTTAGAACTGGGGTCAGTACTAAGATTCAATTCTGGCGTCTACTCTAATATGGTGGCTCCCATTTGGAAGACAAGGCACATTAGCCCTCTTTGCAATGTCAGGACTTGAACCATAGGTATGATTCAGAGTGAAGGTAATGGGATGGCTCTCACCCTTAAACGTTGAGGGTTAACACATTGGTGTTTTGTCTTGCTCAATGCTCATGCAACAGGTATGATAAGCCACATAGTCAAGGATGGCGTTTTGCTTTGTTTCCTTCCTATAAGCCAGATAAGATGATTGGTATGGCACCCTTCTTTGGGTAATGTAGCAACTTTAGGTCCATCTCATTCACTGATCTTGTTATTACTTTTTCAGAAGAACTATGGTGATTCATGTTCACCACTTTTACTGTATGAAGCACCCAGATTTGCGTGATCATTATTGTAGGAAATAGGAAGCCTCCACACTACTGAGTGAAGGAATCAGGGAAAAATACTTCTGGTTTGGCAGTCTAGGTAGATAAACCTACTACAATGTCCCCCTTTGCTTCCTTGACAGAAGGAGAACTTCACCTAAATGGGTTTATATTATTGATATTATCTTCAAGTGCAAGACCCTCTGCATTGTCCACAAGGATTTGCGGGTCCTGGGACTGCACTACCTCCAACTCTCTCTTACTAAGTATCTCCCATCTCGAGCTCTCCGCTCATCCACCTCCAACTGTCTGAGGGTCAGCACTTTTCCAAGCAGAGAGTTGGGGGCAGATCTCTTTCTTCAGCTCTGGCATCCCTCTGGAACAGCCTCCATGCCTCTCTCAAACTTGAGCAGAACCATCTTCGGTTCCGGAAGCAACTCAAGACCTTCCTCTTCGCTTTCTCTTTTTCTCGTCTTCTCCCCTGCTGATGACCTGTATACTCCATGCACTGGTCACTTGTCCACCCTCTGAACTGGGACCCAGGTCCCTGCCTGTCCAGTTGCACCTTGCACTGCCTTTCGGCTCCCCCAGCACTTGTGTTCTGTATCTGTAACCATACAGTCCCCTCTCTCTGCGCTTATGAGTCACCCGTTGGCTGCACTTTCTGATTACCTGCACTTAGCCACCCGCTGGTGGCTGCACTTTTGATTCCCTGCACTTCTCCATCCCCCCTTTTTTGCACTTCACCCCCTCCCATTCCCTGCACCTGCGCGATCTGCATGACACAAGGCCTAGTAGGATAATTGTTTTGTTCTCCCTCTGTTTCCCCCTCCTTGTCTTGTCACACCTAGAAACACTTGTGTACAGGTGCGTTATAAACGCCAGGTCATATCATATCATATAGCCTTAGAGAGGCTGTTTTCACAGTAAGGAAACAACTTAATAAAGCCATACCACCCATTTTATTTCCATTATGCCAAAAGAAGGCACTAACCCTGCATTAAGGCACTGCTTTAGGATTTACACTGTTCATCCAGCGATGTAGCAATGAACACATAAGTAATAGATGGAATACAAGTTTAGAGGCTTAACCTTTTCTTTGTCTCTTAATTATTTCTTTAAGTGAGAAATAATTAGTGGTCTAAGATGCATCGATTGATGTCCAAAATATTTAGGATTTTTAGATTGTATTGACAAATCTAAAAATGTTATACGTATTAGAGAGGACCTGCAGCTACACATGTGTGGATTAGGTCATTATATATCTTTCAGAATTCCCTCTTAAAATTACGTGTCCTCATTCTCTTAATTAATTGCTGAGTATGAATTTTGTTTTACTTTTTTACATTCTTATAACTAAGCTGTGATTGATATATTCGCATTAGCTATTTGGGGAAATGGGTTGTCCTTTAATTTAAGTGATGACATGTGTGACCATTCTGCTAGAGTGGTTCTGAATTGTATGTCATCACACTGGTTGTGATCCCTAATATAGGCACTTAGATTATGTCAATTATATCTATCCCCAAACATGCCACCTACATTGAAGAGTAAAATTATACTTTTACAATATCCCATGTTCTCCACATGAGCAATACTGTGGTCTCGATGACCGGAAACCACATATTGACATTGGGTCTCATTACGAGTCAGGCGGAATGGGTTAACGGGGTCCGCTAATGGATGCGGACCCGTTATTCCCATTCCGCCTGATTACGAGGTCCCCTCGCGGGACCCGGTAAGGACGTCTGCTAAAAGCAGGCTTTGTTCCCGGGTCCCGCAAGGGGATCAGGGAGCTAACAACGGGCCGGTCGTAATCGCCCCGTTGTTAGCTCCCTGCACCCATTCCCATTGAGCCCTATGGGGGCTTGAATGGGAATGGGGAAGGTCCGGGCCCGGCTTCCCTGAGGGAGGAATTACCGGGCCCTCCTAACTCGGAATGGCCCGGTAATTCCCCATTCAGGGAACCTGGACCCGGTTTTGGAGGCTGTCATGCCGCCAATAGCGGCATGGCTACCGCCAAAGCCGTAATGAGGCCCATTGTTTAACCTTATGTTACCCTGTGTGTAGATTCAGTCAATAGATACACATGGGTGGCCTGGTAATTAGATTAAGATTAATTAAAATAACGCAGTGCATCAATCACTAGCTGCTGCAAACCTCTTTTTTGGTAATATCTATCAGTAGATCACTGTTTGATTCCCTTTTTAAATTTTAACATATGTCGTTTCACATTTCACTGATATATTATGGTCTATTTGAAGCCTTAGTTCTAACTATTTCAACTGTAATATCTACAAAAACATGAGAATCGTACTAGGTGTTGCTGACACTCTATCAATTTTCATGTCCTGTAGAAGGCTGAGGAAAGTAAATGATGCACCCACATGCCGAAACTATAGAACACCTTTCATTTTTATTTGTTATGTATGTTGGATATTGATTACATTTTTCATTGAATCAAATGTATGCATATTGTTCACTATGTTGTGTCAAAGCGAACAGAACCTGTTAGACACTAACAGGAGACTCAATGATGCACTCCTATAGGGACGTAACTCATTCCAGATTGATTGTCACACAGGTGTTCCGGGGCGTGCCCCAAAAGGAGGTGGACGACCCAAAACAGATGTTGGAATTAAATAATATTTTTGTTAACAATCATCATTGTTCCGAATTTCAAAAGAAACATCAATAACTTGCTAGGAGCTGATTTACTAAGTCACTAAACGGTATCAGAGTGTCTCACAACAAAATTGACACCACAATAGTGTACTTGTGCATAATTTGTAGTTTAGTAAACATAAACATAAAAGAGGAAAGTCAATTTCAATTAACAAATGACAAACAATTTTCGTTAACAAGTGAAGAACTTGCATATGGTTACATTGTTCCTGTTAGCTTTTATACATAAACTAAAATCGAGATAATGAGGTATATAGTTGTGTTTAAATCTCACACAATTGCATCATCATAAATATCTTCATTTAAATCTAATAGGCTCCTCGTGATGTAATATAGTTGCCGACACGTTTCAGATTTTAAAGGGAATCCGTCTTCAGGGCTTAGTGCCTATTATTCGTTGCAAAATTAAGTTCCTGTGTCCTTAATGCGGTCTCTGTGAGGGACCTGGAAGTAATGTATAACATCTTAGTATCAAACGTACTCCTAATTGTGTTAGACTATTAGTATTTACATGCTGACCTCAGGGTCTCGGTGGCCAGTGCATGAATTAGTGCTCAATCATCGTAATGACAGACACCGTGGCTGGCTTCAGGATCTTATTGAGGTTTCTGAAAGCAGCTCGTGGCTGCTGTTTAAAGGGTAGAGCGATTGAAATTGGTCCGATGAAAAACCTAGAACAAAAGGAGCTGTTATGTAAGTAGTGTAAGCCAAACATGGCGCTAGAGCTAATAATGCTATAGGTGACGGCTCTGACAGACTACAACAGTCTGTGCATATATTGAATATGAAAATCCACGTTGCTGGATAAGGAGATATATTCCTAAAACGGATCTCCTTGGTGACATGACTCATATTCATGATAAGGGCTTACCTTTTTAAGCGTCCTCACAGCCCACTCGTAATCGCCGACCACAGCGTTCAGTCGCGGGTGAATGTGTATATGATGGTTGCCATGGAACGCCCGCGCATGTGCGTATGGGTTCCTGGAGCCCATCTTGGTGTGGAAACATTGTTATAGCAACATCCCACGCTTAAATACAAGACGGTAAAAAGAGAGTGTACATCTCGGGCGACACTTGTGTAAAGTAACTTTATCATATGCAATATTAGTGGTACCAGGGAGAAGGGCATGTATCCGAACAATGTCGGTCGGGTGCCCCTTCCCTGTGTAATTCAAGACTGAGGGCTAGTTCAGTTGAGTGTCAAATACCCCAGACATCACAGGGCCAGGTGTGTGTAGACTGTTGTGCTCTGATATCAAAACCAGGGGAGGTTGGTACATCTACTGGGTCACATATCCAATGCATATATGATGCTGTGTTGGAGCTTCATTACACGTGTGACATTGGCCTATTCTGATCGCCTATGTAATACCGAATGTTCAAAAGCAGTTTAACACTGTGGATGTCCCTCACTGAGGAGATTCTACCGTTGTCCCCTGATTCTCAATTTTATCAGAAGCCATATGATGACTGTGATGAAAAATGAACACGACAACGTGAAAACCATTTAAACTCTCTTGATTGGATGGACCTCCTAGGAACCCCTCCATTCAAGTGGTTACTGCCACTTCCAATTTAGTACAGCACATAAACCGTATTTGGACCAAGATGTGGCGTAATTCAAATACAAGTCCATGGGTTCATGTTCAAAAACATAAACAAGCCAAGTCACCCAACAGTTATACAGCCCATCAGGCCCGAAAATCAACTCAGTTTTGCTGCTGTACATTGAAGCATTAAATAAACCTTGTTCATTGCTGAATTGTGTATTGAGTATTGATACATAGTCCATGGAGGTTAACATCCCTCCATAATAAGTGTCTCACTATCACTTGTGCACGCTGGAAGGGAAATCAAACAAAACACATAAGGTCAGATTCACAATTCATTCTTCTAGGATGGATGCAATCCAAGAGGTCTATCCAAAGCACCTCTCGTTGCAGTAGTTTCCTGTTCAGATCCCCACCCCTGCTTCCTAGTGTGACATTTTCAAGGATTACACATTTTTATTGTGCAATGGTGTGGCAGGCTTCAAGGAAGTGCATGGCCACCAGTGATTTGGAATTTCTTGTCCTTATATTAGATTTGTGTTCCGTCCACTGGATTTTTGCTTTTCTTGTGGTCATACCAACGTGATAAAATCCACAAGGGCATTTCAACGCATATATTACATTTTTGGATTCACATGTGGATGAATGTCTCAACATGATGGGTTTGCTGGAATGTGGATGCGTAATGGTGTTGCCAGTGATTATGTTCCCACAGTGTTGGCAATTGAGGCATGGTTGCGTGCCCTCGAATGTCCTGCTGTTGGATTCGGATGTACGTATCTCTGCATTAATCAGACTACTCCATAGGGATTTGCTGTTTCGCTATGCAAAAGTGGGTGGCTCTCTGAACAAAGGTTGTAACGTTGGGTCCATCTGTAGCATTGGCCATTTTTTTTGATGATCCCTTTGATCTTATGGCTCTGTATGGCTCTGTTTGGAGTGTGTTGTGACGTAGACCAATGTTTCTCCTTGCTTCGGTGGTAGTTTGGTGTGAGAAGTGTGTCCCTCTCAATGGCGTTTACTCTTGATGCTATGTCTGAAACAAGAGCAGGGCGATAACCCCTTTTCTTAAATTTCATCTTCAGGGTATCTGATTGCTGCCTGTATTCATCCATCTCTGAGATATTCCTCCTGTAATGAAGGAATTGACTCAAAGTCAGGCTTTCAATTGTACATTTAGGATGGAAACTTGTGGCCATCAATAGGCTGTTGCGATTGGTGGTCTTTGTGTATATTTTAGCTCCCAAGGAATTGATCTTGTTGTAAATTTCTACGTCAGGGAAGTGAATGCTTGTCTTGCTTGTGCAGGTCGTGAATTTGATGCGTGGATGCATATTATTCAGCACCTCAAAAAAATCCATGAGTTCTCCATCTGGACCTGACCAGATACCAAAGACATGCTATGTTGTGTCGGAATATAGTTGCCCTATTCCCTTAGTTCATTTTGTTTACTTACTGGTAAGATTGTAAAATGTGTTTTTTCACAATTTTCATTTTCTGTATACCTGTGATGAAATATTCTATTTTTGTTTTTATGGCTGTCTTCTTTTCATCCAAAATAAACATTGATTGATTTTATATGTTTATGTGTAGTGCCAGATTGTTTTGAATAACCTGTTTTGTAATCTTTCAAATTTAAAATGATCAAGTAGCATTTCATTATTGATAATTTTAGAGAAATGTTGAATTCAAATTGAGTCTAATTTTGTAACTGTCAATTTCTAAATGTGGGTGAGCTTGTTGAAAGCAGGGTGATTATGCCTAGTGAAAATTCTTGTATAAATCAAAGTTTTCTGTTTTCTCAGTTCTCCATAGGGTTTATTTGGGGTTATACCCTCTCTTTTAAGGGGTGATGGATTGATGGCTACACTTGGACATGTGAGGCTCTTCCGCTAACTATATCTGGCATGTAAGATTTTCTATGGCATAAGATGTCTGTGCTTACTCTATGCATTTGGGGATGTACTTCACTATGATGGCAGCAAATGAGTATATGAAGCAGTACTTGCTATACCTGGAAAGTCCTGCTTTTTCTGGCATAAGAGGAAAGTACTTGAGTGTTTGAGGCTGCACATGGTATTTCACTTAAACATGTCAGGCTATATATTACATATGAGGCTCTATTTGGCATACAATGAGCTTAATTGAGTATTGAGGCTGCATGTGTTGCATGGTGGGAGCAACTGCACATGTGAGGCACCACCTTATACGTCATTGCTTTGTCGGACATATGAGAGTCAGCTTGGATAAAATGCCATTTCCTGGATAGTTGAGGATGCACAAGCAACATAACATATACAGGCCTATTGATGTGAGACTGTACCTTACATATGATGGCTACCCCTGGCATATTTGTTTTATTTTTATTTTATTTTACATTTATATAGTGCACAGACAGCCCAGGAGCATTGTGGCACTGTTAATTGTAGGAGACTTAGTTACAGTAAGCATGTGTTCAGTGCATTGGAAGCATGTGTTATGTTATACATAAAACTGTACACAATTCGCCGTATCTCGGGGAAGGGATGGACGTCATATCAGAAGGTGGGGTGATCAGGCGAACAAGGTGGTTTTCATTGCCTTACGGAGGCAGTGAGTGATGGTTTGGCTCGCAGGGCAGTGGGGAGGGCATTCCAGTGCAGGGAGGCTAGGTAGGGGAAGCTGGCGCCACCTACTCTAGCTCTTTTTACCCTGGGTACATTGAGCAAGTTGGCATAGGGGGTTCTAGTTGGTCTTGTGGAGGAAGCAGGGTGGATTCTTTGTAACAGATATGTTGGTGCGGAGAGGTGGATGCATTTGTGGGTGAGGGTCAGGGCTTTGAAGATGATCCTCTCCTTTATGGGGAGCCAGTGGGATGCTCTTCTGACAGCAGTGATGTGCTCCCTTTTGGAGATGCCTTGTGCTGCACGTAGGGCGTTGTTTTGAATTACTTGTAGTTTCTCAAGGTTTTTTGTGGAGGTCCCTAGGAGGAGAACATTGCAGTAATCCAGCCGGGATCCAGTGATGGCTCTAGCTATGTTTGAGCAGGTGTCATTGGAGAGGGAGGGCCTGACTGCATTGAGGAGTTTAGCATGGTAGGCAGTCGAGGAGGCCCTGGCATTTACTTGCCTAGTCATGGATAGATTTGAGTCTAAGTAGACACCTAGGGTTTTTACTGACTCGGATACTGGAATTTTGATGGAGTCGATGGTGAAGTGGCTAAACTGGTCGTCAAGTTTTTTTAGAGTGTCAGGGGAACCTACAAGTAGGAGTTTGGTTTTGTCTGAGTTGAGGCAGAGACTGTTGGCAGCCATCCATGTTTGGATGGTGTTGTAGATGATGTTGAGGGTCGTGGAGTCAGTGTCATAGTTCCCTGCAAGAGTGAGAAGGATCTGAATGCCATCCCCCTAGTTGGTGTAGGAGATCCCCATGGCGTCAAGGATGAGAAAGAGGGGGCGAGTAAAGATGTTGTCAAGGGTGGGAGAGAAGCAGGAACCTTGCTGTACACCACATAAAATGATGGTAGGTGAGGCGGTGGCTAGATCAGAGAAGACCTGCATGGTCCTACCTTGTAGGAATGAGGTAATCCAAATACTGGCTTCTGCTGAGAAGTTGGCTGTGGATGTGTGGTGATGGCATAGGACGTCATGATCTACGAGGTCGAATGCGGCAGAGAGATTGATGAGAAGAAGCTGGACAGGTTTGCCTTGGTCTGTTGGGACTTCATCTCTAATAGGATATCCTTACTTGGTTATTCAGGCTATGCTTGTTACATCCTGGCAGCACTTAGACATCTGACGCTGTACCTTGCATATGATGATTTCATGTGGCACGTGAAGCTGTAACGGGCATAATATGTCAATGCCCCTGTATAGGAGGTTTTCCTTAGCATATTATGACAGCTATTGAACAGATGCGGCTGTGTTCAGCATAGGATTAATATACACGGCATGCCATACTAAAATGGGAATATGTTATCAGTAACTCCCCTTAGGAGGCTGTATGAGTAGGAAGTCAGGTCTATGATGATTCTGCTGCCTTTGCTCATGGCTTCTTACCATTGCAGCCATGGCATATCAAGGAAACACCCTACTTAATATATTGTGGCTAACTAAAATAGCACTTATTCCCATGTCATCAGAGGTCACATAACATCACTTCCTTGCACGTGGTTGTGGTCGGAAGTCATAGCTGTCACTCAATCTGCTGTTATGGATTGTGTCATGCCACTCCCACAAGAATGTCGGTGAATTAAGATGCCTGTAATGGGCATCCTGATTTGGGCTTCATTTCGAATGAGATCCCTGCCATGAAACCCGTGCATTCTCTGGATAAGTGGCCCATGGCATCATATCAGTCATGGTGGAATCAAACGAGTACAGTCAGTGCGTCCAATAGGAGATTGGGAGCCTTATTAACGTCAACCGTGCATCGCTCGGATTGGACACCCAAGGCATTGCTCTCGCTGCCAATTTGATAAAAGCAACATCAGTGGAGAAGTGCCGGCTCCTTTTTTTAATGTGCTGACTGAAGTTTTCAGAACGAGGCAGTGCTTTCACCTACAGTCATATATCATGGTGAAAATGCAAGCTGTGTAATAGGTTAAAAGCATTTTGATGAATGTGTATGAAAATGGCTTACACACGCGCGCGACCTTGTTATGTACTCTTCTAAAGGCACAGTTAATGGCACCGGTCCCAGATTTATTCCATGTAAGTATTGCCTTTGAGGCTAACAGTTCAGCATGTGCGCTACCCACAGGGTGTTGAATAATGCACCGGCCTTGCTACCTTCAAAGGACAACTCGCTTTTGAAATATTCTGTGATCTGAATAACTGTGAACCCGAAGAACCATCAGGTCAGACAGGCCTGTTCCTGGACACAAATGCAGCCACTGCAGCAGAAGGGAAAAGCAGAGCATCGCTGTTATTATTCTCCCACTTCTGTTTTCTTGGCAGAATTGCTAGAGTGCACTTGCCAGAAAGGAGAAAGCATCCTGGCGTGCTCAATGCCTCAAAGGGGTGCCTGCCTATCATTTTCAGTTAGATAGAGTTGAGTCAAGTGATGCAACTGGAGTCTGATGGCCCGATTCTGAGCTCTGGCAAAAACTGGAGTGGAAAGGTGACGTTTTCCCCTCCGGTTTCCAGCACCACCATTCTGGGGTGGGTGGAAGGTTTGGAGGGGAGCTGTCGTGTTTTCCAGCAGCAAACGCTGCTCAAATCTACCCCTGTGGGGCCAGCATGTGAAAAAGGATCACTTCAAGCATTTCACAAACTGATAGTTACTTTTCTGATTTACGAAAGTGTCCTTAATCTTTCAGTAAATTAGAAAAGGTGTGTGTGCTGCCTTCTGGGAAATGTTTAATTATGAAGGGAAAACGTGTACAGTGGATGTGTGCGTGTTGTAACTCTGTTTTTTGGCATGCAAAATCAAGCCTTACCAAGGAGAATGCCCTTGGAGTGCTTGGCTTGCATTCCAGATGTTCACCAGTGCCAGTGTCACGCCGTAAATCAGGCACATGCAAACGCCATGACTTCCATGTCAGTACACCACATTTTTTCTTTTTCAAAATATGGTGCTTTTGAGAAACGCGTTGTTACTGCTTGTAGCAACACAGTTCTGTTTTTACATAGACCCCTTCATTGTGAGAGCAGCATGGGCACCAGTGTCACTACGAGGATTTATGCTACGCCTATCACTTTTCTTATTTACTAAAATCTTACTGAGCTTTCAATAAATTAGAGAAGTGGTGTTATCATCCAGGTAAAAGCCTCTCTTTTAAAGGAAAAACATGTGTACAAATGTTAACGACCGCTCACAGGTGTCGTATTTCAACTCCTTTTTTAAAACATGCAAAAGAAGGGTTCTGCAAAGGAGAACGCCTTTGGAATGTCTGCCCCGAATTGATGGTAGTCACTAGAGGAGTTGTCGGGCCATAAATCAAGCATATGTGAAAGCAGAGGCTTTGATGCTGGACGCTGCAATCTTAATTTAACAGAATATGGCGCTGTTAAGAAAAGTGTTGCTCTTCCATGGAACAACACTTTTCCATTTTTACATGCACCTCAGAATCAGGCCCAAAATGACCTGTTCCTAGTTACTGTACTGTTCAATTTCTGAGCAAAATCTGAACTAAGGACTATTTCACTCCTGGCACCAGCGTACAGACTGCATCTAACTATCCAAAATGGCGATGCCACTCCAAAGAGAATACATTACTTCTCTATTTCCTTTGTTGTCGGGAATTTAAAATGCAATGTTTACCGTGCTCTTTTTGGCTACTAGGACTTATGTTTGGGATAAAAGAGAGCTACAGGGCATGCTGTGCTGCAATATTTAGGATGGAAGCGAAGTGTCACTGCTTTCTGAGGTGTTGGCAAAGAAGGAGAAGCTACACCAATGTCTTCTTATGAAGCTGGCTCAGTTGCATAGCAGTGCCACGAAAGCTAAAAGGCAGCTCATGTGTCCTTCTACCTTTCGTGTTAGGATGAGCGGTATCAAAGCTTCTACGGCATTTAGTGCAAAGCGCTCACTGCCTCCAATCACATATTAGCCTCTGGTGCGAGTGCACTAGCTAATGGCATTGCCCGGATCATGGATTTAACAGCCGGTGCAAACCTACGATCTGAGACTTCTCTTCAAAAGCTGCCCTGGCAGATACCTCTGCCTGCCGGTACCCTGCCTCTTGTTGCTTTCCATCCTTAACTCATCGTGGAGGTCCTACTTATTATATACACTGCCAGTCCTACTCACGACAGCCATGCCCCACAGAAAATGATCAGGTCAAGTTTATTTTGGAAATACACTTCCATAAAATACATATTGAAAACCACATTTATATATACAAATTACAACATGAATACTGATTACAACTCCATAAAGGTCGCAGAAAAGGCCACATAATCACGTACACATTTGCTAAAATGTTTCCTTCTTATCTCACATGTACAGATGGTTCGTTTCCAATATGGCATCTCTACAACCAGCCTAATCCTTTATAGACGGGGAAGCTGGCAACGCCTATGGTGCAAATGAGCATATTCCTTGAGGAATACATTGCATTCTATCTTCCGTTTTGTATTTATCCAATTAAAGTCAAACCATTTCTTTTTTTGTTACCAGATAAGGGTAGCCAAATATCAAACCCTCAGACGTTCCTTACATTCCACAAACCTTACAACTGGCAGCAGGTTTTTATTGTGGTGAATAATCTAGATGTCCACATATAAACCGTTTTGGGGAGGTCTTAATATTTTTAATAATACTAAAAGTTTCCTCAACAAAATGTGTGACTTAAGTGATGTAAAGCCAAAATCAGATCTGATGGACTCCAGAGGTGTGGACCCAGCATGTTTTTCCATATATAAACCTCTAATTTGATTAGTTCCACCCAGTTTTTAATCTGCCATAATTCTAACCCATACGCAAGGGTCAGGACTATTTTCATCTTTCAAAATTGTTCAGAGGAGTATATAAGAATTTTCAAAACTTGTCGGCTATATACTTAACTTGTGCAGACAATGGCTTTTCTTTGGCGCTCAATCTGTCAAAGGGCATTTTCTAATTTTCTATCAAAGAGATACAAATCTAAGTAAATAAATGACCTGGCACACTCTGGCCTTACATTTTCAATGTATCAGCAAAACATCAGGCATTTGCGACATTCTCAATTTCTGACACAGCAGCGACCTCACCACTGAATCAAAAACTGCACTTGAATCGAGACAGGCAATATGGATCGATTGATTCTCTTTAACCCCGGCACTATTAAAGAAAATATTAGTACTTGTAATATGGTACCTGTATTTTTTCTGAAGCCCGTCTGGAATGTGGTGTTCTACCAGAACTGATGGCCCAGTCTTGGAGATCCCTCAACATCAAGCCTGAAAAGAGTTTGCTCGGCATGTTTGAAAGGGCAATTGGTCTGTAATTCACCGGGTCCTGTCCATCTCCCTTTTTGCATTTATGTATTATGAACAAAGTGTGATTGGAAAAGGGCATTTTACCTCTGTGTGTAATATCTTTTAATAAAATATATATTGTTTTGCCCAAAGTACTGGATTTGCTTGAAGGGTTGTGTTTGCTAGGCTGTTAGAGCCCACATCTCTGACGTTGTTACACCTAGTAATCAGTTCCTCTATGTCTGCACTTCCAAATGGTCCCTCCCACATCATTGGTTTTCTCCAGTCTATACTTTCACCTTGATTTCTTTTATCTGTATATAACTTGCATCAGGTTTCTTCTAAAAGGGAGTTAATGAATGTTCTCTTGCCTACCTTCAGAATAGTTTTTGACTAATCTCCAGAATATACTTTTATGTTTATTCCCAAGATCCTGTAACATGATTTGGTTGTCTTTTATGGCCATCACAACTGTGTATCTTCCCCCAATTTGTATATTTTTGCACCAGTTTCTTTTTCTCCAAGAAATGTAGCCCAGTGATGACCATTGTCTTGAGGTTTGGAGAAGCCTGGCATAGACTGTGACCCATTGTACATGTGAACATCATTTAAGATGTCTGGAGAGCAAGAGTTTAGATCACTGCCCAGTACTATATTTTGTACATTCCACTCCATTACCCATTGGGTAAAGATGTCATTTAGATCTTGCTGAACTTCATTAACCCCATATTCTAGCGGGTTGCAGTTCACATTAATTATTAACATGTCTACATGAGGACCTTTATCCTTCCAGGACATCTTAATGACCAACACCTATTAGACAATACATTATTAATATCAGAATTCCAGCCCCTGCGTAGTTAGTGACTGAGCAAAAATCTATTCCTGCAAGCAACAGCCATTGTCATATATGTTTCAAGTCTATGTAACAGGGATTGGTTGTCTAGGTTCAATAAAAAGGTGTGACTGTACAGAAACAATGACACAAAGTGCTTGTCTAGTTCTCTTTATTGTCTTGGAATGTAAGCCTTTGTTCTCTTCTATGTGGTTCTCGATCCCTCTGGAGTGGGTTGAGGTGCTGGTGCCTGGCTGAGAGTGTCTTTAGCATTGGCCTGAGTTCATTAAGCCCAGGTGTAGACCTCTCTTTCCTCGAGACCATCTTCCGGTGAAAGGAGAAAAATAGAACAACTGTCTGAGACCCCTTCACTTACATCCTGTTTCCTTCTTGTTCTTGTTCAGTGATTGATTTCCCGTATCCCAGGATCAGCCCCTTGGACTCTCTGGCTGTCTGCTCCACTCTGGCGTTTCCCTACCGTGGGGTTGATGTGTCTCTCTCCATGTTTCCTGGCAGGTTCTATCAGATGTGGCGCAAGCAGGTGTGTTGTGCTCTCTTTTTCCTGTGTTCACTGGGTCCATCTAAGGCATTGGGGTGCTTCCCCCTTTCATCTGCTATCTCTGATCTCACTTCTTTGTGGGGCTATGATGGAGGTGGTGGCATATGTAACATATAGCGTATAGCTCTATACATATGCCACTATATGCTATATGCAAGGCATATAGCGCTTTGGATTAAGGTGCTATATAAAACAATAAACATATAAACAAACATAAAAAAATACAAATATGTTCCGTGGTGTATGGTGACTCAGATGCAGTTGTGCCCAGGTGCTGTGATGATTTGTCACAGTGCACAGTACCTTCATCTTCTCTCTCTGGGGAAGGTGTTTCTCTGTCTGCAACCCCGGTTCCTCTGCTGTGGTTCCAGGACCTGCACAGGCTTGTTGTTCTCTAGGCCTCCTTTGAGCCACAATTGGATTGTCCGCCAGCTCTCCTGTCTGGTCCTGGTCCGCATCCTGAAAAACATTCACATTTTCTTTGATATCAGGGCATCAACACTCCATTCTGAATAATGGTACTAACCATTGCTTTCCCAGGGCACTGTGACAAATACAAAAAAAGCAGAAGTGAATAATGTCATTCGTGAGCTCAATTTGCGTGATCAGGTTCAAGTAAGCAAGAGGCCTTCCCACTTCCGTTAGTGCCGTGTATCTTTTTAGAGAGGCCTTCTGGTCTGCCTCATTCCATGGGATTCCCATTGCTCTGGCAAAGCCATAACTCTTAGAATCTGCTTTTCTACTGCTGGGATGAATGAAGGCCTCATGAATTAGCCCTTCTTCTCCACTTTCCAAACCACATTCCTCATATATCTGACCCCTGGAGGTTTCTCATGGTTGGTTGGGACATACAATTAATCAACGATATCTCTGCACAGGGGA
The DNA here is from genome assembly GCF_040938575.1 of Ambystoma mexicanum. Lineage (NCBI taxonomy): Eukaryota > Metazoa > Chordata > Amphibia > Caudata > Ambystomatidae > Ambystoma > Ambystoma mexicanum. The sequence goes on along the minus strand of NC_090935.1, from coordinate 1,034,654,243 downwards.
CCTACACGTTTTTCACACAGGCCATTGCTCCCCTCAGTAACAATCCAATCCAATCTACACAGGCCTAGTTATGTGCAATAATGTCAGCAGAGGAGCTCCAAACTCCAAGGGGTGTTTAAAAGAAAATAATGTTCAATTGCCTCAAATTGCTTTCCCAAACTCAGGCCCCAAACCTCATGTCCATATAACCTTCAAAGATGTACTACCCACCTTCCTTCATATGGCTGTAATTGCCTCAGAAGATTACTTCATTTTGGTCTGGGCATTTGCTACTTTGTGAGCCTAAGTGAGGTTATCTGCAAACCAGACCCAGAGATAACCGTAAACATCTACCCTACCCAAAGGGCTCATCATTTACCAGATGCCTTACCTTCAAACATTTCCTCTGGCCCAACAACACCATTTTTGATTTGGCTGAGATGATGATCAGCCCATTGTCAATGCTAAACTTAACACAAGCACCAAACAACCTGATGAGAGCCTTTTCCATTTTTGCCAGGATATTTCCAACATCAAGAATAATGGAGTATGAAGATCCTGTTGTTTGTGGGATGCCAGTGATGCAAACTGAAACTTTTCATCCAGTTCGTTTACATAGAGAATAAATAATAAAGATACTAGAACACAGCCTTGACGGACACCTCCCGTAGCAGGCAAAGAAGAGATTTGAGCTTTCGTTCAGCCAACAATCACAATGTGCAGAGCTCTCTTTCCTATCTTTATTTGGTTGTGATCTTAAGTTGGAAAATGTTTTCTTCCATACAACCCAGTTCATTGTTTCATCAAAGAGAAATGTTTAGAAATGCACAATTTGCACCCTGGTCATGGTAGGGGGTCTGGGATGTAACAAGTGGTATACAGCCAACTGTCTACAGGAAGAGTCCTCACTTCACTCTAGCCCTACCTCAGATTGACAGGCCATTGACAGCTGGAGGGGTGCCGCTCCCCCGCCCCCGCCACCTGCAGGCCTTTATTGCCATAATCATACACTGGATTACACAGAAAGTTTAGATATGTATTGGAAGATAATTGTGTCAAGAAGACAAAGCTAATTATGTGTACTGCTTGTTTATTTAACTCTCCCTGGCTCATCCCAAGGTATTATGCTTCTATAACACGCTATAATTGACTTCTGGGACATGAGTCTCACTGTCCATTCAAATGAATAGCTTTGCCTCTTTTCCCTCCCCACCCCCTATTTGTCTGTTTCAGTTCTCTCTGAAGGGCAGGAGCATGAATTTTGATGTGTTTTCAATTGTACAAGTGTTCCCCAGAAGTTTGTATTTTTGTCTATTTCAAGCCGTATGTGATTCCTACTAGCCCAAATGCTGTCTTCAGAACAAGGCAACACCAGAAGAGACAGGGAGTAGGGATTGGAGTGGGACATCTCTTCACATGAACATCATCTTCCTGGAAAACCTGAAGGAAACCCTTATTCAAAAGCCATAAAAACACACAATTATTGATAATCAGGAAAGCAATGTCCTCCATAAAAATAACAAGATACTGTCATGCCTTAATTAATGTGTCAGTACACCATCTATGCATATTTCAGCCTGGTTGACATCTGGGATATTGGAACCATTCTCATGAATGAGGGAGTCAGCTCAAGGTCGTTTTCTGGCGTGTTAGTATCAGCTGGCTAGAGCTGTGTTCGGACCAGTGCGGAGGCTTGGCTTGCTGAGACATGGTAATGGGTACATTTGTGACTGATGAATGTGGCCAGTGATAGAATGGGGTCAGCTAATGTGTCCACGTATCTGTCAACGTTCTTTCTGTTACATTTCTAATATTAGTACACAGCGAGAGTCAAGCAGAATGCAACACGCATTCTGATTGGCTCTCACCGTGTCCTTACCCGGCCGAGAATCCTTCATTCTTGTTCTCGGTGGGGGGCGTGGCAGCCCCTCAGCCAATGAAGATGCTCGAAGCAGGGCCATCCCTGCTCTGAGTCTCCCCACGGCTGAGAGGCTGCCTTCGCCCCCCGCCGCGGACTCAGGAAAGCTTTTTTTTTTTCCTTTTTTCCTTACCTCCTCCCTGCGCTCCCCACCCCACTTACCTTCTTGCTCCTTCGTCCCCAGTGGGGGACGATGGCAGCCTCCAACCGTGTGGAGACTCGGAGCGGGGCCATCACCCCTCCGTGCCTCCACTCGGCTGGAGGCTTCCATCGTCCCCCAACGGGGACGCAGGTACGTTTTTTTTGTTGTTGTTTTTTTCTTCTTCTTCCCCTCCCTCCCTCCCAACCCCACTTACCTTCTGCTTCTTTTTTTTCAGAAGCGGAAGAGCTGGGAAAACTTGTGCTCCAAGCGCGTCCGCTCCCGAAGGCTGCCATGGAAAGGGAAAACGGACTCTGTTTTCCCTTTCCCGGTGGCCATTTTCTTGGTCGTTTCTTTTTTTTTCTGTCCCGAAACGCAGCGGCTTTTAGTGCCCCGGTCATGCAGATATTGCGGGGCGGGGTAGTAATAGCTATATGACCCTCACGGCGGGGGCAATACCGACTCAGGTAATGCCCCGGGGCCCATAGTTATAGGCCAGAGCAAAGCCATTTGCAGGCCATTTTCATTTGCGGTTTCTAGCCAGAGAGATGGCCTATTCTGGGACTTGGCAGTGACAGTCTCTAGCTTGTCAGTAGAGGTCCAAAGCTTAGAGAGTGCAAATGTTAAATTGAAGGTTTTCTTAGCTGCCCAAACTAAGGTGTTAATAACTTATCCTGTAGATAGTTGCTCAGTACAGGTAAGCATTGTCCAGCAATTTCTTGATACCTGTGTGTTGGGGGTCATCTCGAAACTCACCAAAAAATTACAAAAGTAGTCAAAAAGGAGTGTACGCCGGTGCAAGAAGTAATGCACTTTTATTCAGTGCACAGACGCAGCTGGGACAACTATATTCAAACATATGGAACAGAACTGCATGAAAAGACGCTGTCAAAGAAATGCCCCTAAATTTAAAACATGCATGCAATGCAAAGTAATTAGCATTCGTGATTATGTGACATGAAAAAACCTCCACACACATCGAGGTTCGCACTTTGAACCTATATAGAAAAACATAAATTATGTTCAATAATTGGGTCCACAAACCTTCCCACAACACCCTCAATTACAACATGTGGTGTCACAATACACCCCAATTGCCACAGCACAAAGTTTGTTTGTTTGTTTATTTATTTATAGCACGCGCCAGACCCGAAGGTATCCAGGCGCGAGTGCAAGAATACTTTAAGCTTACAAGTTACAGTTACACATTTCAAGTAAATACAGGATACATTGACAGCAGGAAAAATGATTTCCCTAAAAACTTTGTACACGGGGTAATATACAGGGTTATATCACAGATATTTGTACACAGTATACATTGAGAGACAAAAGAGCAGGAATAGGCTAGGGGAGGAGTATTGAAGGCAGGTTAACAGATGGAATAGTCCTGGTGTCGGTCAGTTACAGGTCGTTTTCTTTGAGCCATTTAATACAGTTAAGTCTGAAGTGTGGATAGGATTGGTCAGACCTTAACGAGGTAGGAAGGGAGTTCCACAACTGGGCTGCTTGGGCAGGGAAGCTGTTCCCTCCGGCAGTGCTCAGTTTAAATGGGGGCACAACTAGCTGGTTAGTATATGCTTCTCTAGTGGGTCTAGTGGAAGTTCTTCTTTTGAACCTTTCTGTTTGGTATTTGGGGGCTAAATCATTAATACTTTTGAATGTTAGTGATACTGTTTTAAGTTTAATTTTGTCCGCTGTAGAGAGCCAATTAGATTGTCTTCTGACATCTGAGATATGCCCTCTTTTTGAGAATCCTAAGGCGGCTCTGAGGGCATTATTCTGCAAGGTTTGGATTTTTTGCAACATGTATTTATTAGACCCTTCATAGCGTGCGTTACAATAGTCCAATTTGGATAATACCAGAGCTCTTGATAGGGTGAAGCATCTGGTAGTGGACAGGAATGGTTTTGCTGCTCTAATCAGCTTACAGGTGTAAGCAGTGCTAGAGGCCATTGCACTCACCTGCTTTGTTAGAGAGAGGCAAGAGTCTAGGTAAAAACCTAATGTTTTTACCTCTTTTATTACTGTAATCGTATTGCCATCTATAACAAATGATGAATAGTCATCGTTCAGTTTTTTGATTTTTTGTGTATTCCCCAGGATGATGAGTTCCGTTATGTCATCATTCAGGCATAGACCGTGACGGACCATCCATGCCTGAATGATGAGGTATATCTTGTTCACCAAGGCCAAATCCTGTTCAAAATCCCCTGAAAATGGGATGAAGATCTGAGTGTCATCTGTGTAGTTCGTGTAGGTGACACCCAGAAAGTCCAGATCATCCAACAGGGGCTTCGTGAAAATGTTATACATGGTAGGAGAGACGCAGGAGCCCTGGGGAATGCCACATGTGCTAGGTACAGGGTCAGCCGCTGCAGAGGCAGTTCATTGAAACATTTGAGGCGATCAGCGGAACTTTAATCATCTGCCCTGGTCGCCTCATCTCCATTCACATGAAAAGACTTACCAGCAGGCCACAATCGGAGCCTTGAACCATGCACGTACTACTACACAATTGTTGCATTTTTGGGACACTCTAACCTTTTCCCAGAGAAAATGTACTAAAGGGAAATTTGAAACCCTTGTGGTTCTTTTCGGCTCCATTAGAAAATCATATTTTAGAAGTGAGTTTTGAATGATAAAATGGTCATGCGTACATTGCTTGCTGGCGGAACCTGCAAGCTCTAATCTACAACCTCGAAATATAACAACCATTGAATATTTCTTTCAGTACTGGCCTGGGAAGTCACCAGTCACAGCAGCGTTTTCCGCACAGCACACAAAAGGCTAACACATGTTTTTAAGCTTTTAAGGCCTATTTACTGCATTTCCTCCTACCACTAAGTTTGATTATACGTACCCGTGCCCCTGCATTTATGAATTAGTGTTATTATGGATTTTATTTCACAAGCATCAGAATGAGCCCCCTTCCCATTTAAGGTGCTACTCTCACAGCTGATAAGTGTGTTCCTTTATACCACGTTGAACTTGCATCTTTATTACACCTGTTTGGTAAATTTACTTTTAAACCACATCATTTTGTTTTGTATTGGTTTCCGAGATTGGGCTCCTGATCAGGTTACTGATTGGGCTGGCATTGGTTTAAGGCTTAGATTTTGTTTTGGATAAAGTATGTTATGGCTTTGTTTCATTAGAGATTTGATCACCCTAAAATGAGTCATCAGTTGAAGAACCTTTTTTTGACATAAATTGGGGAACAATCAATGTCCTTTCTTATATCACATGGTGCCAACGTTTAAATAGCAGTCTATGAAAACCTGTATTACATGTTGAAACGGTTGGATTTGGAACCTAACTGTGCAGAACAAATGCAAAATGTCTTGTTTCAAAGAGCAATTAATGAGGAGATTACAGATGAAGTGAAAAATGTCATTCTTCTTCAACCTTTTTATGACTTTTACTGTGGGTCCTACAAACAGATTATAGATTATAAGAGAGAAACAAGAAAAGGCAGAAGTTGAAGAACTGAAGGAGAACTCTATCCCTACATGGTGTTGCCGTGAGACGTAATGAGGGGCCTAAGTTGACTGAAGTTGATGAACTAACACAGATTTAATAAGTATGTGGTCCCCTTTCGCAAGATGAGGAGGGACAAAAGAAGCTAATAGGTTTGTATTGGAATTTTGGAAGGAAATTTGTCATCTAAATCTTGGGCCGGTTACGGGGGAATCACTTTTTGTGATGAAGAAGAGCATGGGATAGGAGTTTTTCCCTCAAGTACCAAATCAAACTAAGTGCACTTGTACTGCTGGTATTGAATCTTTGTTAATGTTACCAGTGATACTTTTCTTTTACCAACAAATGTAGGATACCTCTCCATTGTTGTATACAGTGGCTTAAGATGTGCGTATAGATCAAACATTTCATTGCTGGTACTTCAATTGTTTACTATCAGAATTAGGACTGAGAGATACATAAGAAAGAAGTGAAAGGGTTAACCATAGGATAGGTACTATGGGTTCTTGTGGTGCCCAAATCATAAGTGGATATGACTTGCACTGTGGATGAACACATTTATGCCCCTGAACCCATGCTGAACACTCAAACAATGACACAGGGGTTAATGCACCACAATTGCAAAGTGCTTGTGTCTTTTGATTCCCTTTGATGTTGGGATGCTGTGGTTGTAGTGTATTCAGACCTATATTAACTGGACCTCTGCAATTGTGAGTCATCATTTTGTGAACAGAATTATATGTATAAGTATGGTATTGGCTCCTGGAGGCCAAATAGGGTGAACCAAAGGATCATGATGGAGGTTTGATGGACAGTAAGTGCAAAAGCCTCAATGAGCTCACACACGTATTTTCAGAAGCCATTTGAGCATGCTCTACCCCCCTATTGGTAGTATGATTGTTCAATAACATGGAAACAGCTTATGTGGTTCTATTTGGATGAAAGTATACACTGTATAAAAAAGAAAGAATCTAATTGTGGGACATAATGTTTATTTTCATTCCCCAACAGATCGGCTGGGCGTACATATTATGACAATGAGGACTTGTCATTCTTCATCTTTAATTAGTGATATTCTGTAGTCAATGTCAATATGGGGCTCTTTATTTGTTGCAAGGTTTTGCTTGGGCTGTATTGATATCTACAAATCAGATAAGGAGATACATGGAAGACGACTTTCAGAATCCAGTTTGGTAATGCCATGCTTCTCATAATGCCATTTGGGTTATGAAGATCACCTGCAATTCATCTGCGATTTGATACTCTTTTTAGACATTTGAAGGAATTCCTGATTATGTATATGTATGATATTTGTATCTATTTATTCATGGCAGAGGATCTTCTGGGTTAAGTAGAAGTAGATTTGGAGAATTTAAGGAAGAACCAACAATTGGAAAACCTTGAAATGCTTGAGTTTTAGAAAGAAATAATAATGACACCTGTTGGTGCATTGAAAAAGTTGTAGTGAACCATGTGTTTCTGGTTAGGTTAGCTTTAGGTATTTAGTTCAGAAATCTCCATTAACAAAAAGCTTAATACAAGACAATTTCAAATGTAAATAGTAAACATCATACAACTGTTAACATTATTTTAGAGACAGATTTAACAAATTCATAAACATTATAGATAACATTTCTATCATTACATTTCCTGTGTTTCGCAATTATGTAATCCACCGTCATCGACAACTAGAAGGTTGTATTATATTAGATGCTGTAAGCGTTTTGTGACTGCTTTGGACATTTAACATGCCCTGTCTGTTCATCGCATCAGAACTTATAGTTGAAAGGGGAAATCAGATATTAGTGTGTTACTTTGTCAAGGCCACTGAGACAAATATGTAGGTTATTCTACGCACTCTGGAAAATAGATATCCTTCTTTCTGCTTGTATTAAATGAACTAGGGATGGGTGAAATGGCCTAGATTTAAATGTCTCAAATAGATAAGAGTGCCTGTGTTCATCACCTGACTTGGATTTTGCATTTTTTTTTTTTTTATAACTTAATTTATTTGTATTTTGTTTTATTTTATTTTTGTGCTATTTAATTTAAGTTTATTCTGACACAAATCCATTATTATGACTTAGATTTTTTCACACCAAGAGGAAACAGCGGTTTGAACGGATTCAACCACAAACAAGATGAAAAAAGCATTGGGACGATGCTCAATCAGCCCCTTTTGTCATGAGCCAACTATACAAAGGTTTGACTCCTTCAGACTAATTCAAACAACAACATTTTTAGCCAAACCATTATTCAAGTGTAGCATCTACAAATGCAGCATGATTGTCTTCAGATGGTTCCTTTACAGCATAATGTTTCTGCTTCTGTTCCTTTTTTGACAAATTACAACAGACTCACACCTTAGTTTTTGAAAATGTATGTGTGACAAGAAGAATGTGAAGAGAAATCAGTTGGCCAATCATTGCCCTCATTGCCTGTTATGAGACAAATGTCCCAGAAATGTGCCAACATGTTATCTTGTACTGTTATAGATGTTCTCTTTCCCTGGCCTAATCTCTAAAGAAGGGTGCTGCCTGGCTCCCTAGAAACAAACCCCCTCTCATGTTCAACTCTGTCTCTTCCACAGAGAGTGAGGCAATACCATTCAATGGCCTCCATGTGCATTTGTTACGAAATGAAGGATCTCTTATTTCAATAGTATCCACCAGTACTTTACCACATGTGTCAGGCCACCTGTCTCTTTTGTTCCAAGGAACAACCTTACATGATCAAAAGGCAGGTTATAATATTTCTTTCATTTGATCCTTTGCAGCTATGAATTCTTGTTTGGGTTCCTGACAAACTGTGCAGCTCCTGTTTCATGCCAAAAACCATTCCAAATTTCCCAATCTTTACTCGTCTTGTGGTACCATTTACCAATAAAGCACATGCTCCCCGTTCCTCTATCTGAGCCCACATTTAGCAGCTCTGTCTGAGCTAGTAGCTGTCAGGCGGTGATTTCCAATTCTCCTGCAAAATCATCTGAGATGAAGTAGTACACTCACCCTTACATTCACTGTCTTTAATTTCACCTCTGGTGGTGGATCCGCTACCATCTCAACTGGTAGCATAGTCACACGTGCTGTGGAAATCACCCGCTGGGCGCGATCTTAAGTGAAGTTAGTTCATCAATTCTTTAATAGCAGCACACCAGATGAAAACAGACAGGGAGAACATACAGGTCTACATGCAATCCCAGACTGTGTGAACCATCGCCTAAATCAACCCCCTTTTTGCACTTTTCATTCCAATGAGTTCAATGCACTGGAGTGGAATATTCTATGACCTCAGAAAGGAACATTTCACTCTTTTCAAACAAACACAATACCAAGCTCTATGGAGCCTGTCCATTCCACACTTACAAGGTTAGTTCTAAACCTCCATCAGATAACTTTCTCATGCATATAACAACCACAATTTATTATTAATATCCTCCTAACAGTGGTCACTGGGAAGCAACCTTGTCAGTGCAAATAATATAATTTTGGCAATAAAGCATTCCTCAATTAATTGTGCTGGTGCATCAGGTTAAAACCTGTGAGTAAATACATTGTCAATTGCAAAGCTATTCATTTCCATTCAACCTGCCTTCAGATTATTCAAGATGGATTCTCTTTCTCTGTTAAATTGAGGCCTAGTTCGTTGGTAAGATTATCTGCACAATTTGGAATTTATGTATGGCATTCTGATGTGACTAGAGCACAGAAACTTTTCTTTGAGGGGATATGGTGTCTAGGGCCATATGAATCTGTAATGCCATTCTGCAGGAAGCCACTTCATCATGCATTAACGATGAAAGAGTTTATGATTTGTCATTTGCTTCATTTTCTAACAACAATGACAATTTAAGAATCATATTACATGTTAGTTTGATACCTACTCTTCAAATCAGATATGCCATGCCTTCAGCAAATATCTTCCATCCTGATTCTCTTTTATATCTAGGGGAGACAGTAACTTAGTAAAGTGCCTAATGGCAGGTATTACATAACCCATGTAACAACTTCTGTTCCCATTCATTAGAGGCCAGCTGACATACGTTCTGTGATAAGTTTAGATTCAGTGAAAGACAACCTTTTGTCAAAAGAAACATTATTTCCAACAGAGTATTTGTAAGTACTGCTTCCCATGAGGTTGGTGTAGCAAAGAAGACCAGTTGCAGGAGTTGATAGTCTGATAATAGGTTTCCTATGAAGGCCATCAGAAGAGGGAGCATTTAGTAGACCTGAACAAGCCTACAGTGCATAATGGCCTGTGCAAGGGTTTGGACCAGAGGATCTGGAAACTAATCTCCAATAACCACAAATGTCTCCCTAGTTAAAAGGGACTGGAGCTACTGGAAACCCAGAGTGGATTTAATGAGGAAGATGTGCACATAGTTCCTGATACAGGAATATTGCCAGGCGGCATGCAGGAAATGTATCGCTTTCAATCCACGGATTTGCATTTGGGCCCTGTGATGGGTGGCAAGACTTGTTAAGTCTTAAATGTTAAAAGCGCTGATAGCTAATGACGACAACACAACCATTAAATATGAAAGGCCCATATTAGATACAGTTTCAGTTTAATTCCAGGTGAAATATCTTAAACACAGATTAATTAAAATATTTAGATTTTCTACAACGATTTTCAATGTGTTGGTAGGCAGCATACATGTCGACACACAATGTCGACATGTATGCTAAAAGAAACACAATGTTGAAAGAAACACAATGCTGACAGTAAACAGAGATTGTCATCAGTGTGAGCCAAAAGGGAGCACAGCAATGTCTTCAATTGTTTAAATATGACCATACATGCACACCAAAATTAGAATTTTAACAGTGAGCAAGAACACCCAAATGATACATTATAGAAAGGTAGATAGAAGTATATGTTGCAGATATGTTCCTTACAAATTTGCATTTTGTGCCTTACAGTCTCAGTCACTTCAAAGGCTATCACTTTATAGGCCAATAGGGTTATTCTATTATATGTTGCAATCAGTAATGAATTCTTGAAGGTGCTCAAAAATACTGTGCTTAGTGAGGATGAAAATAATATTTGCAACTAAATGAATATTCAGAACTTTGGAAAGCAGAGGCTGGTTGCTGCTCTACCTCCATTTCCATATCAGCATTCAGTGGTGGTGAGACTACACTGTGGACTAAAGCTGATGATGAATCTTGTGATGAAGGTGTATGACGACCCTGAATAACCGATGAAGCTGTGGTATTTTTTATTTTTTATTTTATTGGTTTATCAAAAATCTTTAAAATATACTCCCACAAATCACATTTAATATTTTTTTTTGCATTATGTATCATCTTCATCAGGCACATAATATATCACGAGAACACAAGAAAAAAAATGTCATCTAAACATGCTCTCATCAAAGAGCACAATGTGCTGGTCAGCTCTAGCTTTTTTGACCATCAATGGATCTTCAGCTTTTTCCAGCTTTATTACCATGGGCCTCATTACGACCCAGGCGGTAATCTTCCATCATTACCGCCATGGCGTAATGAGCGTTTACGCCGTGGGCCGATGGCGTAAAGAGCGCCACATTACGACCCATCGCGCACGAGCATTACGCCATGGCGGTAATGCAATTAACGCCATGGCGGAAAAGGCCCCTACCGGCATCGTAAAGCGAGCAAGGTGCACTTCCGCCACCGTAAGTAGCGGCCACCGTAAGTAGCGGCCACCGTAATTAGCGGCCACCGTAATTAGCGGCCACCGTAATTTGCGGTGGCCGTAAAAAGCAGGACCGGAAATAGCGTCATCGCGCCGGAACGGGAAACAGCACGTCGGCCATCTTTAAAAACACAATCCATTGCCATCCTACCGAACAACACCAGATCCAACCCTGACACCTGTCCCAACCAATCACCCACCCATCCAACTACCCAAAAATGCCTAAAGCTGTTAAGAAGGCATGTGACCGCCAGCGCCAGGAAAGATTCAGCCGGGCGGAACTCTGCATGCTTGTGGAGACCCTGCAAGACAACGCAGCTGTCGTTTTCTTCCCTGAAATGACCAGGACAGCAATAGGGAAAAAGAAGGCCATCTGGGCCCTGGTGGCCGAGCGCGTCAGCGTAGTGAGGACCGTACCCCGCACACCACATCAGTGCAGGAAGCGCTGGGACGACCTCCGCATACGGGTCAGAGCGGTCATCTCTGCGAACCGCAACCTTGCAATGGGTACCGGTGGAGGGTCGGAATCCCCACTAAAACTCCAACCGTGGGAGGAGATTTGTGCAACCACGATTGGCATGGAAGCCATTGAAGGCGTCGGAGGGATGGAAAGGGGAGCTCCGACATCAGGCGATGAAGGTAGGTGCCTCAAACAAGACATGCCATAGTCACTGCAGTCCATTCATGTGTAGCACAAGGTTGCCCTAGAGTGTAAATGCAACACATTTCCACACTGCCCATAGCCACATGCGAGCACCACCCTGTATACACTGCTGGCACCCGCATACCTGCATCCACATTCCACACTAAAAGGAGACAACCTGCATGGCCCTGCCTGAAATCTGCCTCATCTACTGACCAGAATAATGTCTATCATTGTCATTCCAAAGTCCGCAGACCCATCAATAACACCCTCCCTCCTTTGCTTCACCACAGGCACAGATTCACACCCCGAGGACCAGGACACCCCTGTGACGAAGAGAGCCAAGAAGGCCAATTATACCGTCCCCGCACCCTCGACCTCAGCTGCAGTGAGGCAGACCCCAAAACAAGCAGGACCCACTGCAAGCATACCGGACGTCCCACCGGCAAGCACCCCTGCAGTCAGCAGGCCAGCAGCAGCTGCTCCACTTCTACCAAAATTGCCTGCCACAGAAGGCACCGGGTCAGCGGCCAGCAGCAACATGGGTGAGACAGCTGCAATAGCTGCATGTTCAGACTCAGACATTGAGGAGCACGAAGTCCGAAGCCCCACTGACCTACTACATTCCCCCTGTTTGTCAGACGCCAGCCCCCATGAGGATCACACACAGGGGCACACAGAGGTAGAGGAGTGGCCTTCTACCCCATGCCCGGTCCTCGTCCACAGGAGGGGAGCAGCCCCTCCAACACACCACCAGCACTGGCCATGGGCCAGCAGGGGCAGCAGTCCCTCGAGGACATCACAGAACGGCAGCAACAACTGTCCACGATGCTGGCTGAGCATGCCGCGGAATGTGTGGGGGCTAGGGCAACCATTGAAAAGGCCACGGAGACCCTAAGGGCCGAAGTTGCGCAGAGCACTGCCACCCTGAGGGATGCCATGCAGGCCATGTCCAGGGACATCTGTGCTGAAATTGCCGGCCTGCGTCGTGCGCTCACTGAGCTCACCCACACCCTACAGGACAGGCATGCACGGGGCAGGCAGGGACATCCTCCACTGCCAGTTCTGCACAGAGCAGCCCCGTCCGACGTTCCGGGCGTAACCTGTGCTCCACAGCCTGGGGCGCCCCGGGGGCCGGGAGAGGGGGCTTGTAACAGCCTGTGCCCACTGTCACAGCCATCTGTTGACACCTACATGGGGTGTGTTGGGGTGTGCAGGGGGGAGGGGGGAAGGGGGTGTGTTGGGGTGTGCAGGGGGGAGGGGAGAGGGGATGTGTTGGGGTGTGCAGGGGGGAGGGAGTGTGTCACGACGTTTCATAGTTTGAATACACTTTTTTCTTTCCCAAAATGAAATGTGTGGACATTTCCATTGCGTATGTGTGCTTTATTGGTGTACAGTCCACAGTGTGCATGTCCCAGAGACACACAGTGCCCCAAGTGCAGTCTCCATGTGATTCACACCAGCCGTGCGTGCTAGAAGCAGTGGTCGATGATACTTAGGCGCATTGCACGCCCATCCTGTGCGTCGCCTCCTCCATGGGGTGCCGCCCCATCTGCACCCTCCTCATCCTCATCGTCAGGTGGTTGCAGTTCTGCGCCAGGGGGCAGGGGCACATTCCGTCTGACGCACATATTGTGTAGCATGACACATGCCATGACGATCTTTGCCACCTTCTCATGGTGGTACAGGAGTGCCCCACCAGACCTGCTGAGGCTTCGGAACCGTGCCTTCAATAGGCCGAATGTCTGCTCTATGACCACACGAGTACGTGTATGTGCACGGTTGAAGTCCTCCTCGTGCTGGTTCTGCGGGTTACAGACTGGTGTAAGGAGCCACCTCTTCAGGGGATAGCCTGCATCACCTGTATGTAGGCGAGAATGTATGTGTCAGTCATGTCGTCTGATCAAGAACATGATGTGCCAACATGGCTTGCATCCAACTGTTACTTTGGCTGACTTCTACATGCACTAATTGATTCACACAATGCAACCAGTATATGCTCATGGCTCTCATGGCCTGTTTTGCATGCCATCACCCAATGTTTGCAGAGGGGTTGAGTGCATTGTGAGTGCCCATCCTCTGTCTCCGTTCTCTGTGTTACTCACAGCCAGGTGGAGTATGCATCACCCCCCCCTTTCAGCCAGGTGGAGTATGCATCATTCCTCCTCCCCTTTCAGCCAGGTGGAGTATGCATCATTCCCCCCCCCCTATCAGCCAGGTGGAGTATGCATCACCCCCCCCCCTTTCAGCCAGGTGGAGTATGCATCATTCCCCCCGATTTCAGCCGGGTGGAGTATGCATCATTCCCCCCCCCTATCAGCCAGGTGGAGTATGCATCATCCCCCCCCCCCTTTCAGCCAGGTGGAGTATGCATCATCCCCCCCTATCAGCCAGGTGGAGTATGCATCAATCCCCCCCCTTTCAGCCAGGTGGAGTATGCATCATCCCCCCCCCTTCCAGCCAGGTGGAGTATGCATCGGTACGTCATTCACCGGCCCACTTCCATGACATTGGACTCACCGAGTAGCCAGGATCTTGGGCCTGCATGTGGCTCCATGTAGCGTGGTATTGTGGAGTTCCTCAGGACCATAAAATCATGGGTTGATCCGGGGAATCGGGCACAACAATGTGTGATGATCTTTTTGGAGTCACAGACCATTTGCACGTTGATTGAGTGGAACTGTTTCCGGTTGCGGTACGGTACCTCCATGGCACGTGGAACCACCAATTCCACATGGGTGCAGTCGATGGCACCAATGCAACCGGGTATGCCGGCTAGTGCATGGAAACTCACTTTGGTGTTTGCAATGTCCTGGGCAGTCCGTGGTAATGAGATGTGGTCGTCTGTGTGCTTGAGGAGGGCATTGAGCACTTGGATGAGTGTTCGGGAGAATAATGGTTGTAAAATGCCATGCAAGTGCCCCACTGTGTGCTGGTAGGTGCCTGTGGCCAGGAAGTGGAGTACAGACACTACCTTCAGTAGGGGGGGGGGTGGCGGTTGGAGTGTCTATCATGCTGACGATGTCGTTGTGTATCATGTCTACGATGGCGGTGGTGGTGTCCCGGTCCAAACGGTACAGGGTGTGGATCTGCTCAGCAGTGAGGTTGAATGGATTGGCTCTGATGCGTGGGTTTGGGGGCTGCCTGCGTGGTGGCACTGGCTGTGCTGGTGGGGCTTGCTGGGCCTGCCTTGCCCTCCTTCTCCTCCTGCGTCTCCTCTGTGCTGCCTGTTGTTGTTGTTGCTGTTGTAGCACATGCATTGCTATCAGGTCCTCCAGCCCCAACATTGCTAGTCGTATTGGTATCATTGTGGAGTGTGACTGGGTGTGGGAAGGGGTGGGGTGTGCTCTTTGTGTACTTCCTGAGTCTGTATTGCCTTCACCTGTGCTGTTTCTGTGCACCTGTGGCAGCTGCATTCACTTTACATGGCCCTTTACGGTTGGTTCGCGATGGCGTAATTAGCACTATGGCGGTAAGGTACTTAACGGGCTGGGTGATGGCGTTAGGTGCATGTCCGCTTGGGTCGGCATTTGCGTACCTTTCCGCCATGGCGCTAAGTACGGTGTGGCCGGTCGCGTGCGCGCACCCTTAGCGCAGTTAGCGGCAGCGTTAACTACGATGCCGTTAATGGCATCGTAGTTAACTGTCACGGGTCATGATCGGACCTGGCGGAAAACGATGGCGGTAACCATTTACCACCATCGTTTTTCACTTAACGCCAGGGTCGTAATGAGGCCCCATGTCTTGGAGAACATGTGTCAATGCTATAGTCCGTTTTCCATCAGATTCTTCGAATAGTACTGTCCACCAATCTTTAGCACAAAGAGATTGCCTTTTGTTGATTAAGCTTGCCAAGTGTATTGTTCTTTCAGAATGGAGAGCTGGACAAAAGAGCGTTAAATGCTTCAATGGTTCCTCTTTGTAAAGGCAGAGACTGCATATGATGGCGTCTGGGCGATGTTGCTGGAGGATGCTGCTTCCACAGGCTTAGTACAAGTTAAGACGAAATTTCATGTATAATACCATGCGCTTCTGGTCAGGAAATTTGTCTAAGTATTTTCGAATACCATTCAATACTTTGGCTTCGCATGGAACGTTCTTCATTATTCTGTGCTTGGCCCTTTGTTCTTCAGTAAGGTCCCAATCTTGAATCCAAAGTTTTTTTTTTTACTAGCTTGGGATTAATTTGTAGTGTGTTGAGGTCAGTATTTAGATTTTCTAAAACCTCCTTGCATTGATTTGTCCACTGCGACAAGATGTACTGTGTGTTTCCGCTGCCTGGATGTTGTAGAATGTTAAACTGAGGTAGAATTTCTTCTGTGGTCATTTACCGGTACAGATTGAGCATATTCCAGCAAACTCTTGCATTTATCGATGTTAGGCTCAATTTGTACCGAATACACGCTGTAGGGATCCCTTTTGGGAGACATAATACCTTAGACCAGAAGATATTTTCCAGCCTGGCCCATGAGGTATAAGAACATCTAAGAGCACACTCGGCTCCGTATATTAACGTCGGAACCGCCTTTTGTTGGTAAAAGGCGATTACTAGCTTCATGGAAAATGTTCCATATTTTTTATTTAGCATGGCTGCTTGAACTGATAATTGCTGGCACTTGATTTTTGCATTATCTGCCCATGGTGCATCTGTCAAGCTGGCATACCTAGATATCTTGATTGGACCACTGTTTTCCTAGTTTCTTTTTCCAGCTGCCATTGATATGTTTTTCTTGAGCCTTTCGAGTTTCTTCTCAGATCTTGTAAAGTTAAGATTTCTGATTTATTTGTATTTATACAAAGACCATTAGTGCACACATATTTCTTGAGTGCATGAAGTTTGCACTGGAGACCTATCGGAGTAGCATCGATCAAAATGAGGTTGTCCGCATAGAGGAGCCAACTCAAGCGGGAGCCGTGGATTTTTGGAGGAAATGAAGAAACGCTGTCTATTGTGTCACCCACATCTGAAAGGAACAGGTTGAAAATGATCGAAGCCAGAGGACACCCTTGTTTGACACCACAGTATGTTTTTATTGTGTCAGATAGGGTTCATGCTCTATCTAACCTGATCCTGATTTCAGTACCAGTGTGTAGTTCTTTGATAGCAAGGAGAAATCTGGCTGGACAATTCCATTAATGCATTTTTGTCCATAGAATTTCTCGATCAATGCTGTCAAAAGCATGAGATAGAACAATCATAGCAAGAAAGATCTTTGTTCCAGTTATAATTGCCTCCATTTTGATGAG
This sequence comes from Ambystoma mexicanum, assembly GCF_040938575.1. Lineage (NCBI taxonomy): Eukaryota > Metazoa > Chordata > Amphibia > Caudata > Ambystomatidae > Ambystoma > Ambystoma mexicanum. The sequence goes on along the minus strand of NC_090935.1, from coordinate 1,034,637,161 downwards.
ATTAATGATAAGAAGGTTCAGGCCACAGCCTACACCCTTAACAAAACCCGATTGCCTGGGGTCAAAATGCTGAGTGGAAGAAATCCAATTTTGAAGTTGAAGTTGTGGATGGTATGCGTAGATCTTGCCCAATACATCCAACACAGCGATGGGTCGATAGTCCTTCGAGTTTGCTCTGTTGCCTTTTTTAAAAATCAGCACAATGATGACACATTTTCCATGAAAGTGGTATTGCACATTCAGTTCGAATTTTGTTGAATAGTAGTGTGCAAAATTCCATTCATTTTTCTGGATGGAGATTTATCATATGATTAATGAAATTTAAGGTGTCATCTTTATCAAAGTTGATATCCCATTGCCTAAGAGAGGGAAGAAGCTGCTCTTTAATATGTTCTTTTTTACTGTATAATAGACTGTAATGAGTTATCCATGCACCAAAGAAGCTGTGGTATTTGGCACAGCAGGATACACAGGAGCAGGTTTGGATTAAGGTGGTCCTGATGACGCTATGTGGCCAGCAACGAGTCAGGCAGAGGTGTGCATAGATGAAGTAGTAAGCTGTGATGCTTCACCCGGAGTCTGCACCTTCTGGCAGGAAGACCCATGTGCCCAGGCTGGATGCCCCTGGCACTTGACAGTGACCTACATCATGTTTAGAATCTGGAAGGGTCCTTGCCAGTGTGGCAGACGTGCTTACTTTCTCCAGTGCACATGCAGGTAGTCCAATTCACCTGATTTGAAGAAGTGACATGTCCATCAGCAAGTTCCGACAAACATTACTTTATACCTGAGGATAGAGAAATATAGTAGCATTTACAAGGGACTTCCAATAGTTCAAAGTAGTCTCATTCTCCAAATGAAGGTTCAAACCTTTTGAAGATGGAGGAGGAGTCATAGCCAGATACATAGCGTATCTGGTTACTATCTCGTGGAGTGACAGACCTTAATTCCGGTTGGGGTTATTGAGAATAGGAAACAGAATTGATGGCAGAGACACTGGCCATCTGAGACCTGTCTCTTGACACATTTTTGACAGGTGAACTTTTATATCACCATTATGGTGTTCTACATTGCTACTGGATTGGGGATGACAGGCACAATGAACATGCTGGGAAATATACAGCGCCTTGCAAATATCAGTGATCACTTGGCTGGTAAGGTGTGTACCTCGGACACTGTGTATCATTGTAGGAGCACACAATCATGGAATAAACACCATACACATTTTCTTTGCAACAGTTACAGAGTCATCCTTTCTGCAAGGGTACATTTCTACCCACCTGGAAAACATATCGACCACCACAAAGCAATACTCATAGGATAAATATTTGTGTAAATTAATGAAATAAATCTGAATATTGGCAAAAGGTACTTCTGAAGTAGGCTGTGCAGAAGGCACATGCGTTACAGTTTGTAGCATATTCTGGGCCAGGCAAACAGAACAAGCACTAGAGAAGCACGATCTAGGCACTACCAGGTAGCCATCCGGACTGTTCTGCAATGTATCATATCATCATACATTACAGTCTTCCTAAGACTGGCATGCATTATCTTGCTCAGGAGCTAAATCCTGTAACACTACCAGGTTAGAAAGGGTAGGAATTAGAGACTGATTTCCTGCAACGCATATAAGGATATCATTAGGAGCCACAGGCACTTTCAGGTCTGCAGTTGGAGCTGATTCATCAGCAAAAGATTTACCATATGCAACCGGGCAGTTTGTGGGCACTACATTTGACAATTACAAGAGAGAAAGCATAACACTGCATCTAAAAATGTGGAAACTTAAAAACCACACATATGGGTGTGCGGGATGACAACACATTGCTTCCACAGTATGCTGTGTGTAACACTATAGATATAGTTTTTGGAAGCAACCAATTTAACAACCTGGCCAGAATGAACAAACAGTAATTGATACACTTCCACAACATCAAACTGTGTACAAACTGCATACCCCAAAATGATTTTTACTTGTGAATTTCATAAACAGCAGCCATCCACAAACAATATCATCCCAAGGTTTTGTAGTCAACTCTGGGAGTCAAAAAGTGTTTACAAATTAATAGGTAATAGGGCCTCGTGTCACAAGGAATCAGGAGCAAAGAAGCAGAGTTTAAAATAGAGCATTAAGATACAGTAACATTAGCAGACAATAATACAAAATTCTCATACTCAGAAAAACATGGATTAGAAATGTACTGTGCCTTCCCGTTCAAAATTAGTGCTATGGCCACATGAGGGGCAGCCACAGTTACAGAATAGCCTAAGACTAAGGCATCCGCTCTTTTTACTGACAGCGCAGTGAAGGACACAGAAAGTAAACAAGGCAGCTGCAACTGGATCCAATGCTTCACTATAATAAGCAATAGGAGGATGTGTTCCACAATGCATTTCAGTGAAAACTCCCAAAGCAAAGCCATCATGTTCAGCAAAAGAAAAGGGTTCAAGACTTTTGATAATTTGCCAAACCCAAGGCTGGAGACTTTGACAGCTCTTGATTGAATTTAATTAATGACTCCTCTGCTTTTGGTGGACAATGGAAGGGGTTTCAGGAGTCAAGTCAATTGTAAGGTTCTATAGGGGTTTCACAATCGAAAAAACACTGCTGTTTGTCCATTGGTGGTCTTAACCGTTATTCAAGAAATCCTCTCATTTGTTCTAGTGTTTGGAGTTTGGGTACCTGGAGAATTACATCAATTCAGGCTTTCAACAAGTATCTTTTTTTCCACCTGGGAAGGGCCTCAGTATGAGTTTGGTGGTAAGTGGCAAAGTTAGCGGTAACTCTGTTACTGCCAAATTTGCCACTACGCCGAATTACGAGTGACCCAAAAATCATCGGTGATTCCTCCTGCAGTTACCTCCAGTAGAATTACCTCCAGCACTAAATCCACCAAGAATCAGCAGAAACAATAGGCTAATTCCTCCAATGCAATTACCCCCAAATATCAAAAACCCATTTCCACAAGATTACAAGTTCAAAAACATCAGAAATTCCTCCAAAAATCAGAGGTATTTCCTCCAAAAAAACAGCACAATTAAGGTGGAGGTAAATGCATGCAGGTGTTACAAATCAAGGTCCAGGTGTACCTGATCCACTCAGTTGGAGTATAAAAGGCCCACCCCCACCTCCAACACACATCCAAGCAACATGCAGCCACAAGCAGGCATAGATTACGGGCCCCACAACCTGCTACTCTACATTGAGCTACAGCAGCATGCTGAACCAGAGCAGGGAAGGAGACAGGCGCAATCAAGGCGTAGGAGAGACATGCAGCGGAGGGCACCAATACCACGTGTCCTACCATCCCCATGGACACTCACAGAGAACCAATTAGTCACCTTATACAGACTGGACCGTCCAAACATCGCCGATCTGCTCACCTTGCCACAGGCACAATTGCAGAGTGCCATTTTCATCCGAACAGCCACCTCCCCCTGCTGATGTTTGTGTCTGTCCTACATTTCTGTGGCACAGGTGCCTTCTAACACACAGCAGAGGCATTGCATGGCATGTCTCAGCCCACATTTACAAAGGTGCTGGACCAAGTCCTGGATGCCCTAATGATGCACGCACATCAGCAAATCTCCATGCTCATCACCCAGGCACAGGTGCATGCTGGCAAGGCAAGGTTTTACAGCATAGCACATTTCTCCAACACCATTGCAGCATTGGACTGCAACCATGTGGTGTTGGTAACCCTCCCCCAGGCAATAGAACAGGCATACTGCAACCGGAAACAAAATCACTCAGTGAACGTGCAGGTGATTTGTGATGCAGATCTCACCATCAGTCACCGCTGTGCCGAATATCCTCATGCCACAAATGATGCACTGATCCTGTGCAGCAGCACCCTGCATGCGTACATGGAGAGGCACAGAGGCCAGCACACCTGGCTTGTGGGTAAGTAGTACTCAGACCTGACTGCCAAAAGCACTGACATGAATCTGGGGCACGTAAGCAGTAGTAAAGTGAATGTCCCATAATTCCCATGATGCAACAACAATAATACCCAGAATAGGCCAGGCTCCCTGACAGAGCCACCCCAGGACACAGACCTGACACATGTGATGACACAGGGCATCCAGCCATGCAAGGCAGCACCACGCAAGCAGGTCAACGTACAACCCATGTAAGCATATCCATGTACCCTACATGGCATACTGCCACAATAGCTGACCAGTGCATTGCCAATGCCACATCAGTGACAGACTACACATGACTTCCAACTCCCACAATGCATATGACTGCATGGTAGCCATGTTGCCCATGTCCCAACAACCCCGATGCACACAAGGTGCCCTGTTCCCATCCACTGAGACATGCACATAGGGGTGTGTATGTCAAGACCATGCACTTGTTCCCCAGACCACACACCGTCATGTTTCACCCAGTCCATTTATGTTTTGCAGGAGATGTTGGATATCTGCAGTTGCCATGGATAATGACCCACGTGCGAAACCCTGCTACACCACAGGAGATGGTCTACAATGAGGCACAGAGGAGAACAAGGTCAGGCATTGAGAGGACATTTGGCCTCCTGAAATCCAGGTTCAGGTCCCTACATCACACAGGCGGTGCACTGATGTACAGCCCTGAAAAAGTGGAGAAAATCATAGTGGTCTATGCCATGCTGCACAACATGTGCATACGCAGTAATGTAACAATGCCTGCAGATTAGGACAATGACCCCCCCCCCTTTAGCTCTCATGAGGAAGAGGCTGGAGGAGGGAACAGGGCACCCAGGACATACGTGGGGAAGCAAGAGTAGGTCGGATGGCCCACCAGGAGCTCATAGATTTTTAAAAACCAACTACCACCCCCAATTCCCACCCCCAACACCAAGTACCACCTCACACCTCCATCCCCAACACCACTACCACCCCATTTCCATCCCCAACACCAACTACCACCCCTACCCCCACCCCCAACACCGACTACCACCCCCATCCCCAACACCAAGGACTACTCCCATTAGCGCTTGCACTAAACCCCCTTGTCTGCAGGCCTGGCAGCATTTGAGGCACGCCGTTGAGAGCGCCTGGGCGGGGAGCTCTGCTATGATCCCTCAGTAGGGGTAGCAGACTGTGAGCTCCCCTGTACGCTTCTCCGTAGATGTTCCATGCTTAGATGCATGGCTCTGGCTATGGTCTCATGTGATGAAGACATTTGTCCAGCCAGCTCCCGGACCCTCTTGCTGGCGAGACACAATCTTGCTTGGAATGTAACTGAACTTCTGTAGATATAGTTGATTGACCGTGGCAACCATCTCATGACCCCCTGGATGCAGTCACGCATGGCCTCAGCATGCCCCAAGTGTTCCTGTGCAATAGCGCGCATTTCTGCCTGCCTCTGTCCCATCTGCTCCAGATGGTCCCAGATGGCCTGGAGAGTGGGGGCAGGTACTGGCGGTGGTGTTTGCATTTGGTCATGTAACTTGTGCTGAGCATCCCAGGCCTGATCGTCAGATGAGTCCCCTGCATAGTGCAGGGCATGGCAAAAATCATGGTGGGTGCATGGTGTGTGCGGTGTGGAGAGGCTGCGCAGGGGAGGCACCCTCATACTGGTCTACATCTGTGCCAGCAGTGGCCTGCTGTGATTGCTGGCTCGCATCCTCACCCTGACCCACCTGTGCATCTGCAGTCGGACCCAATGTGGCACTGTCCTGGCATCTTTGTGGTGACACAGATTGCACACTTGGGGTCTGTGTTGGCTCCATGAGCTTGTCTGTCTGGACGGCCGGAGTATCTGTCGGTGGACTGATGGACTGGTGCCTCTTCTTGGGTGGTACACTAACACTCCCTGAACTGCCTTGGCCTGGCTGATTGCTGGAAGAGCTTGGTGCTGGTGTCGTGGAGGAGCCAACATCCTGTGACACTTACTGAGTGTCTTGAGTTCCTGTAGGAACAAATTGACATGTGCATCACCACATTGGTTCCAAGATCCTTTCATTGCACCTCTTACTATGTCATCACTGTGTGTTGGGCCTCCTGGGGGGGATGGCATCATCTGTCAGCCACTGTGTACATGGTATACAATGCATCTGGACGGCCATGTGTGGGTCTGCCAGCTTTATCTGGAGGTACATCCAAGGGATTATTTGGGCTATGTGGTGTCCTGTAAAGTGGTGCATCCGGACTATTGGTGGCAGGTATCTGGTGATGCAGTCAGGTAGGAGGAGTGCATTTGGTTGTGTGTGGGTCAGGTGGCCATGTTGTCAGATGTGTACTCCTCAATGTGTCTGTACATGGGCCATACACAGGTGTTTCGTGCTCTGAAACACCTGTGTATGGGCGCAATACAAATAAAATATCATATCATAGTAGCTGAGGGCCTTGTGGCTGTGAGGAATCTATCGGAAATTGTGCAACCATTGGCAGAGACAATTGCATGGTTGCATGGTGGCTATGTTGACTGTTCAGGAGGAGTGTCATGTCAGGGTGAGGGTCCTGTGGCTATTGGTTGCTGCCATTGTGGCCTGGGGCCTCACATGGATGGTGATTGCTTGCTGGGGTCACACTCCTTGCTTGCAAGCATGACAGTGTGGGTGTTTGAGCATGTCTGCAGGGTTGTCCATGCATTTATCATAATTATAGTTACCGCCATTGGTGTGTGCGTGCACCGGCCAGGTTGTAATTCAGCGGTAATTCTGCTGAGACGCACAGTGGTAATGCTAAATGCACCTCAGCTGAATTACCGCCAAACTCGTAATGAGGCCCATCATGTCTAAGATAAGGGATTCAGGTGTGACACAATTAAATCTTTTATTTCAAGGCTTTATGTCCTTTCAAGGCAAAAGCTGATAACAAATCAATAGAATTCTGCTGACAAACATTCAGCAAGGGGGATGCCAACAGAAGGTCATCAAAATCCAGTACCAGAACAGACCGCCCTTTGAACACAAGTGAGTAAAGATCTTGTTTCAAAATCAAGAATACAAGAGTTGGGCTCTCAACAAACCTCTGTGAAAGTGTTGTCAATTTCAATTGTAGATTTGTATAAGATTTTAAATATTGACTATCAGGATACACAGCTATAGAGAAGAATGCAGAGCACAACATGTAAATTGTGTTGCGGTTGTAGCAATGTAAGATAAAATAGTTGTAGAACTGGGAACAACAGGGAAATTAGACAAAACTGCTGCATTAAGAGCACAGAGATCCAACACAAATGAATAAGTTCCTTCGTCGGTTGTTTTCACACAGAAAATATGTATATTGTAAGGTCTACAAGTAAGGGCAATAATTCCTTGCTGAATCAAAAACTCAATGATGGGCTTTATTCCCTATTCTGCCTCTTGTGAAAATTGATATTGTAGGATACACAGAAGAGGATTGCCTGAATTTAGAGTGATACTCACAGGTTCCAACTTCAAGATGCGCCCAGCTTCATTTGCATGCATGGACCATAATTGTGGTGGAACTTGGTCTAGCAGGCCATGTTGCAATAAGGGAGTGTCATTCATCCCATCGTTGGCCTGTTACATTTGAAGATTCTTTACAACACAGTCAAAAATTCAATTTCTTTATGTACAAGAACATTTAAATAAATACCATCAGGAGCACAGTAAATAGCAGAACGCCTTTTATATAGCAGATCCCTTTCTAATTAATTCACAGGTGTAGAGGGACTAAGTTAAAAGGGCATGATACCCAGAAATGGGGCCCAAAGTAACAGACATAGGTCATGTGTCTGGGCGGGGTTTTAATTGACCTCGAATACCCCCTGAATTCACTGCTTCATCTGCACAAGGAGTATCTGGATATTCAGAAGCTTTCAGAGTAGAGTGAGATTTTCCAGTAAAAACCAGACATGAAACACTTTACAACTATAAGAACACTATACATAAGAAGCAGAAAGCTCTAGCAGAGTCAGTGGTGAAGTAATGTTGCTGCCCCTGGCTATCCTATTGTGCATCAAACAAAGCAGATGGTGGAGGTGGAAATAATTGCCGAACATTTGGAGGAGGAGGTGGTCAGGCAGTCTGTTCAACTCTGGCATTCAGACTTACAATGGTAAAATCTCTTACAATAATTACACTGATCATTGTACAAATGCGACACCTGTCTATCTTGAGTTCACCCTGATCCTATATTGACAGGAATTCCTCTTCCTTTATTCTTTCCTCCGTTCTGGCAGGTTGGTTCTGCTCTATGTGCCACCCTCCTCTGCTCCTTTTTGAATGCAGAAATGCTGAAACTGCAGCACCATCAGTCTAGTCGCTGCAGTCTTTTTCTATCTTTCTGCTTTTTCATGAAAATGCTACACAGCTAACAATACCCCAGTCAAATATTTGCCTTTCCAACCAATTAGTACTCCCATAATACCTTCTGAGACTTTGGCTGCAGTCTCATTGCAAATTAATAGACATGGTTTGCTGTGTTGTGTCTGTCACATTAGGAATCCCTGAGTACTAATCATCACAGTTCTGGTAGGTCCCCCGGTGCCAGATTCGGACCTCTCACAATAAAGTTCAACACAAACTTGCAAGGGGGCTCCCTTCCCCAAGCTTATTTCACTTTGGGTCACCCTCTGTTGGGCTCGGACCACTTTCAGATGCCGAAAGACTTTCTAATGTGCGTGGTTTACTTTTCAGACAACATCTGGACCACTTCAACTCAAAACCTATGGTTAAATTTTCACTTTCCCCTTCTCTCTGTCAGAAGCGATAAAGCGAATGAACGGCAAAAGTGAAATAAAGAAGTTTAACTCAATTTCCCTTTCACAGAGACTTTCGGGGGGGCTACTTCCTTTCACCGGACCACTCCGTTATTTAGTATTGCTGATTTCGCAGCCGTCTTTGACGGTTACATGTGATTTCTTTGAATGCAAAATAACTAATCCAATTACAACTAATCCCAAAATAAAGAATTCCAAAATAACAATTCTTTTTTTGTTGTTTTTGGGGGGGATTCTCCCCAGCGTCCCCCATTTTTTTGCTCCTAATACTTTTCCCCCACCCCCAAAACCACTATTCCCACTACAAATCCCTTTTTAGCTTTTTTCCAAATTCATTATTTTGGAATTCATTATTTTGGATTTGTTGTAATTGGATTAGTTATTTTGTGGTTCGATATAATCACTGCATACCGTCTTTTACTTCAAAGTTTATTCACACGTCTGCCTTTCTTCGCATCTCATCTACACGTGTGCAGCCTTCACTTGCGATATAATGTTGCTACTTCCACTTGAACACACGCCAGTCTCTCAGGTTGCTTGCCCACTCACCGGCTGTGTGCACCTCTTTCTTGGTTTTGCGATATCCACTTCACGAGTTTACCCGGCAGGGTTACTTCGTTCCTTGAAACACAACGCATTTCTCCATGCATTTTCCGTGGCCTGACAGAGGCAACAAACTCCTGTAGGGAACTATTGAGGTTTTTGACCCTCTGCTCTCCCCCTTGGTCTGTCGCTCTGCTTGAGTAGGTTTGCCTTCGCCCCAGAACTTCTGCTCATACTGGTGTTCCACGTTGCTCAGAGTGTGTCATTGGGTTATGCGCTTTATTTGTGTGAGGAGAGCTAATTGGTTTCAGGTGTATGCACCTAGAGTCAAGTGCCTGACTTTGTCTGACCCAATTATTGGCACATGTCTGGTATGATGTGTGAAAGTTAATGTTGTTACTCTCAGTCACCCTATTCTTTGGCCCAGTGTTTGTGTAAAAAGGGGGTGGGGAGCTGAGACTTCAGTGAATCCTAAAGAATAGGAGGGGTTAGATAAACAAAAGAGGTGGGGAAACCGCGTCTCACCATCGGTTGCCTCACCCCCACTCCTCGAAGACCCCTCACCCAGGTGATCCTCCTGCACTGATCCCCTCCCTAGGAACTGGATCCAAAAGTGATGGCCTTGTCCTGGCCACCTGGATGACGAGTCTCTGAGGACTAACGGGTGAGACACCCTTTGGTTTCCCACACTACCTTATGTTTAGATCTCAGATCCAAGGGGAAAACATCAACTCCTTTAATCCCCTCCCTTAAGTGTAAATCCTCTCATTCAGCCAATTGGATTGGATTAATTAATGAAAGAACAAACAATAACATTATGGATTCCAAGTCCTAAAATGCTCTTAGTACTGAGACGAGGAAGAGGGGCCCAGAGTGAGTAAACTGCAAACTGTTGTGAGCGGTCCAGTTGTTGTAATGACCAACAACTGAGCGGGACCTTTCAACATTTAAAGGCTTTCAGGTGCGGGCGAGGAAAAAGCAGCAGGGAGAAGCAGAAGCTGCAGTTGCCATTGTTGCGGCAGCAGGACGTTGTGTAGAAGACGTGGCAGAGGTCAGGACTCCATGGCTATGCAGAGGACATATAACCTGCATTGTCAAAGTCAAAGAAAAGTGATAATCAGGCAAACTGGGTGCAGCTCTCCTACTAAGGGATTCCAAGTAGGGGAATATTGTAACCTGCATTGCCAAAGCCAAAGGAAAGAGATAATAAAACAAAGTGGACACGACTCTCCTAAGGAGGAATTTCAAATATGGGGACATTATAATCCACATTGCCAAAACCAGAGAAGACTGACACATAGCAAAATTGGGCACAATTCTCCTAATAATGGACACCAATTAGGTGACTCTTGTAACCTACATTGGTAAGTCAGAAGAAGAGTAATACCAAGCAATTTGGATGTAATACTCACAGAAAGAGATGTACAGAGGGACAATGTTGAAAACCACATTGCCTGAAGGTTACACAGATAGAAATCAAGGGCCTCAGGAGCAAAGCCACCCTTGTAAATGGTATCAGGTAATATTATCTCCACCAATAATATCAACATATATATGGCCGTGGGGTAAAGCCATAGGCGATATTATTAGTGGGGATAATTTTGTGGTAAATGGGACCAGGGGTTGCGGGGGTGTCCCCCGCTCCCTTAAAAAATATGGGGATTGCAGGGGTGTCCCCCACAGGTTCTATGGATTAATATTGGTGCAAAAATATGATATCATTTTTGTATGGCGATATTTTTTGCCGGGATATTAACACATGGAACCTTGTAAAAGGGATCAACGGGGAGAGAACTGTAACCTGCATTGCCTAATGCAACAAACCAACAAGAGAATCATTATTCTTTTGTGAAATATCAATTTGGCAAAAGGTGTAAGACAATTATGTTAGAAGTCAAAAGACTAACCAGAGAAGCAATTTTGGTTCAAATCTCGACATTGATGATTCTAGTGTGGAGAGTTTGGAACAAGCGTTACCACAGAGTACACATTGTAGTAGTAGGAGTTTTATCCTGGCAGGCGAGTAAAACAGGAAAGGGACCAATTTTAGTTAGTCCTGGCAGGTGAGTTTAACAGGAAGAAGATGATGAATTAAAGTACTGTGGTTGTGATAGAAGATTGTGGTGGAAAAGAAGTATCAAGTCCATCACCTTGTTTTTATGAACTGTCGCAAAACTGAATGTGTTTCTTTTAAATGAGACATCCTGACTAGAGTGTTACTTATAAAGGAGAAGTGCTAACAAGTGATTGGCCTTTGGAGAAATTAACGCTTGCATGTGATTTCTGAATGTATGTTTGGAGAAAAGACTTTCCAAACAGGAAGTTGTTGAAAAGTTAACAATTGCTGTGAACTGTGAACAAACCTTTGGAAGCGAGAACGTTAATTTGCCAAGTGAAAGGATATATGGAATGGAAAAGATGTTGGGCCTCATCATAAGTTGGGCGGAGCGGTTAAAATGTGGCAGTAATGCTATTACTGCTGCATTACTATGAGTTGGGTGAAAAGTTGCAGTAACGCTATTAGCGTTGGTCGGTATCCCGGCGAATTTAGCACCGGATCCTGCCAAACTGCTGATGAGGCCATTTGTATCCAACATTGAGTGGACATTTTTTATTGAACAGAACATTTCTTGAAACTGAACTTTGTTCCAGAGAATCCTGAATTCATCCAGGGGAAGAGAACCCAACAAGGGTTCATGTTTATAATTTTTGAGTTTGAATTTATATGTTATTATTTCGAGTTTACAACTGCCAAACAATTCCTTTATAATTTTGCTGTATAAATGAGTGTGAGGGTCAGATGCTTTTTGGACATTAGGTCATTTTTATTTAGCCTTAGTTTATTAGGCTAGGGAAAGATAGGTATATATCGCCCCCCTTTTCGTTTGATAAAATGGCAACCTGTGAGAAACTATACCTGTGTGTCCATCTCGCATTTCTGACCCCTCACATTACACACGATCGTAACCTAATCCACCTTTTTGGGGCAGCTTTCTACAATGGTATGGAGAAGTTCATCAGAGAGCTCTTTTAGGTTAGTTCTGTGGGGTTCTTTTAATGGTCAATTACTCCTTTGCTGCAATAAAGTGAAAATGTCTAGAAGGATGGTGGCTCATAACAACTGATTGAGATCAGCATGGGAAGGGTTATAGCAGTCTGTTATCACTTGAAGCTCTTCTTGAAACTTAACAGGATTCTCAATTATCATAAGGAATCTTTGCAAAACATTAAGCACATGAGTAGTACTCCATAGTGCATGCGCAGCTGCTATCGTGTTACCTCCCCTGGGACATTTTCTTAGAGGGTATGCTGAATCATGAGCTTGGTGAAAGTCAAAGGTGCACTCGCTGTGGGTGAGGCATCAAAAAGTTTAGAGATTGGCTTTCTATCACGCAGCACATCAATGGCTGAAAGCTATCATGAAATAGAGCCTCCCAGTGCTTTTATAGGGGTAGATTACTATATGCTGGAGGTTCACTGTGGAATTAATCTGGCCCCTGGAATTCGAACTGCCCACTTGAAAGCAGAGCAGATGCTGCTGACTGTGATTGTTCAGCTGAATGATCATACATAGGGTTCAATATAGCAGGGTTGTAGCAATCAAGAATCTTTTGTGGGAATTCCTTTGGTGGGGGTACCGATTGGAGTGCCTGATAAATTTGACTATATCCGTTTCTGTTTTTAGGTACCATAAATTCTGATAGCTCTGCTTTTAATACATTCAGCTTCCCTTGGGCATCTTTCAGTGCTCGGTTCTTAGAATCGGAATGTCGTTTGGATGTGTAAAATGCCCCTGCCTTGATTTGTGATGTCACCTCATGAGAAATTGTGACATTGATCTATAAACGTGCAAATCATGGGCAAATATTTGGTGTACATAAAGTTTGCTATACACCCTTCATGAGGGAATCACACTGGCTTCGACTGCCCATTTCCCATTTTCACAGGAGTAGGACAAGTGTTGGCTTAAAGGAGCATCTGTATCACTCAAAATGCCTGTGATTTAGCTCAGAAACACCACTGGATCTGACAATGGCTAATGTCTGCCGCTCAGTTACTATGCCCCATGAATTTTTGTCAAGATACAATCTATATTCAGATAGCAGTCCAGAGATGGGGTGATAAAGGAAACAAGGTTTCAACACACACACACCCACACACACACGCACGCACACACATACATATACACACCGCTAAGGATGACACATAGACAAGCCTTATCAGATCCCATTGCTAGTATAAAAAAAGATAGAAATATAGATATAGAAAGAGGACAAGATGAGTGTGTCTGTCTCTAGTGTCACCTTTACAGAAGCCTCTGAAACTGTGTGATTCAAATCAGTGTCCTGTCACATGTACCTCCACCAGAAAATCCTGGTACTATGATGACATGGGAAAAAAGAAGTCTTCACCAAAGACACATCTGCCGAGGATTCAGGACTGTGGCTGCATTAATGAATCAGGTTCGGAAGAGTGGACAGACAACAAACACTTTAACATGATCACTTTGTAGCACCCATACAGTATTCTTTGCCGCTATTCTTATAAGACAACCTATTCTTGGCTATAATGTCTAGTGGAATTCGCAGGAGAGGAATGAGACTGTCTGATGATTTTGATTTGTGCACAGAGCACATAGATGTTTATTTCCCCATTCAACTAAGAAGCATTCATAAAGGAATACTGCCACCTCACACAATGAGACCCCCATTAAACGAGTGTATGGATGCAAGCCATTGATGGGGCAGTTGACTGCCCCCTGGCCAGATGGGGTTTTAAGAGCACTTTTCCTGACAAACCCAAAGTAACAGTTAACAGAGAAATACACAACTGAACAAATTCAGACTATTCACACTCTTAACTCTTTCAATTACAGTAGATATCAGGCACTGGACTCGATCTGAAGAGTGGTTAATTAGTCAAATATTTAATAGCAGAAATGCAGGTGAACACAGACTATAAGAACAAACAGATCCTCACGCAGTTTCAGATGTGTCCCTCAACCCACCAAATTAACCCCCTTTTATGCACTATTTGTTTCATTGGTTTCAATGCAGTGAGGTCAATATTTTATGACATCATCAAGGAAGGATTTGGTCTTTCCCAATTAACATAATACCAAGCTGTGTGGAGCATGTCTGTTCCAGGTATCCAAGTTCAATGCTGAGCCTCCATGAGATAACTTTCACAGAGGCTTACAACAAATACAATTGAGTATTAAGATTTTCCTAATAGTGGTAATCTGGAAGCTAGCTATTGGTTAAACAATACATTGTTAATTGAAAAGCTATTCGTTTTCATTCTGCACACACATCTCATTGTTATGGCATTTCTGCCCGCTCCGCAGGGTGGACATGTACAGTAACGGCCCACCAGCTTGAGCTAAGGCAGGCCCTGCCTTATCAGTTGGTCACCCAAGTATATGTATATGCACACACACACATACATGCACACATACATACACACACTCACCCATATACTACACCCTCTTCCCAGATCAGCTGCAATGGAATATATTTGTCATTTACCTCTACGCGGGTCACCAGGCCCACCAGAGACAGCCACTGGTTTCCACACAAGTGTGGAAGGCATATGTATGATTCTGCTAGACTCTGTCCAAGATCACAATTTCTGACCAGTTGAACAGGTCTGTCAGGTCTTGTGTCTGAACATGCGCAGTCAAAGTCACTTTCTTTTATACCATTTTCAGTTCATTCGGCTTGGGCAGTGCTTCTATACCTGGTGCTAGCAACTGGTGCTTTGACATGGACTCTCCTACCCCCAAGTGCTAATAGACCCCATTTGGCATAAGGTGAAATGAGCTCCACTTAGGGGTGTGTCAGTGAATCATGGTCAGGTGGCTGGTATTTGGAGACAAGAACTGCTTGAGAGCATCCTGGCTGGGCCACCAGGTCTTGATACAGTGAAATCATTATTGCTTTCCTAAATCTCGCCTTGGGGTCTGAGGATCCCAGGAAAAGACTTGCAAGTCTATGCACAATTTTGTATGTCCTGCCAAACTTGGCATGACATTGAGCTATAAGAATAGGACATTTTGTGAAAGTTGTAACTTTGCCTTCGATGGACAGAACTACCTATATTTTCTAATAAAGATAACTAGCCAACAATGAATATTGGTAAAGTTTCACGCACAAGAGAAAAAGTTAGGGGAGGGTAAAACACATTGACATTTCTGAAAGAAATTGGTAATAGGTGTAGTGCAAAAACGACTGGGCAAATTGTGATTAAAGTGGCTAAGATGTTGGTAGGCTAGACAATGCAGGACATGCTCAGTGAGCACTGCAGGGCAGGTCACTGAACCCAGGCATTCGTATATGGCTGAAGGCCATGCCCCAGGCACAGTACTGCTGCCCATAAGGAACCATAGGTTGGTTCAGTGTGCCCAGGAATGGCTCCAGACCATGTCACATGTAGAGTGGCCTCTGATCATGGACAGAGAATATGTCCATCTGGCCTGACTCCATCAGGCACTGTCCAAGGCCATATCCAATCGACACTACAGAATTGATTTCTGTGCAGTAGCATTGGCCAAAAGCCATTGCACACAAAAGGTATTGATTAAGACCCCACATAACCCCAATAAAGTACCAGGGTATTATTCAGATAACCTGATAGGGCCAAGGGGTGTTAGTTAAGGGTAAGCTATAATCTACACTCATTACTTACGTTGGATGGGAACATTCATTAAATCGGTATTGCGCCTCATGCAGTATAATACTAAAACATTCACATAGGCTTGACAATGATTTATTAAATACAACATAAAGCATCACAGTAAAGTCAACAGTCACAAAGTTTTAACAAATAAGCATTACCATTATAATTATCATATATTTACGAACATCAAGACAGGTGTATAATCACCGTGTTCTCACGTCAAAGGAATATGTATATTAAATTAAGGTCATATAAAATAAGTCAACTATAATTCTGTACCTCGGGACGCATTGTTTAAGAAATTCTGCCTTCTACAAGGCTATGCATGAAATGGCAATGTGTTAGCACAGAACAGTACCACCAATTTCCTAAAATCCAAACAATACAGAACTACAAGGGGTAAGCCAAGTAATGCATGCAGCGTGAACACAGATTCCATATAAATGCAAGGATAAAGAGATTTGCCGTGATCTATAATTATTTAAGCTAGTCACAGCAAGGAAGACCTCGGGTGTTCTCAAAGAGTTAGGGGGCGATTCATGGAACAAACGTGCGCCGAAAATCGTTGCGCAAGCAGGCGCAAGCGCATGTTCACCTTGGGATGTGCGCCAAACCCGTGCATGGCGCACAAGTCACTGCAACATCCTGAAAGGCGTGCGCGACGCACACAGTCAAAGCGCACAACCTCGGCGCATACACCAGAAAGTGGGCGGGACACGGGGCGTAACGCGCGGAATGGGGAACAACGCGCGAAAATAAGGGCGTAACTGGGGATGTACTGCAAGGAAGCAGACGGAACGCCCACACGCACTCGAACCACACGTATTCATGGAATCGAATAGGGCAAAGCCATGCACAACCAAAGACACGCACAAGCTGAAACACGTCCGCCACACGAAGGCAGGCGGTAGAGTCCCAGCGCATCACAAAAGTGGCAACATACAGCAATTGGGGCTGTGCGAGTGGGGCACGTGTATTGCAGGGGTGCGTGGGAAGCAACACACGCGATCGAGCGGGGTACATGTATTTCGGGGGCACGCGGGAAGTGACACACGCGATTGAGCGGGGTACGTGTATTTCGGGGGTGCGCGGGAAGTTACACACGCGATTGAGCGGGGTATGTGTATATCGGGGGTGCGTGGGTAGTTACACACGCGATTGAGCGGGGTACGTGTATATCGGGGGTGCGCGGGAAGTTACACACGCGATTGAGCGGGGAACGTGTATTTCGGGGGTGCGGTGGAAGTTACACACGCGATTGAGAGGGGTACGTGGATATCAGGGGTGCGGGGGTAGTTACACACGCGATTGAGCGGAGTACGTGTATTTCGGGGGTGCGCGGGAAGTTACACACGCCATTGAGCGGGGTACGTGTATTTCTGGGGGGCGCGGGAAGTCACACACGCGATCTCATCAGGGTACATGTATTTCAGGGTGCGGGGGAAGTATCCCACGCAACATCAGCAGGGTATGTGTATTCCGGGGGTGCGCGGGAAGTTCCACACGCAATTCCATCAGGGTACGTGTATTACAGGGGTGCGCGGGAAGTTCCACACGCGATATCATCAGGGTACGTGTATTACAGGGGTGCGCGGGGAGCAGCACACGTGAATTGCACGTGTGGGTCCTCCCAGGTGTTCCCTCTACACCCTCCACGGCCCCTGCAGGTGGCTCACACCACAGGGGCCTACCCAGCACATGTCATGCAGGCACCCCATCCACCATGGCCATGCACACCAGCCAACCCACATGTCAACTTGCACTACTGCCCACCAACGCATGTCCCCCTGCACCCCCAGCCACCAGGGGCACCCTCCACCAGGCCCCCACCCATGTCTCCCACCACCCCCACCCCCCCAGTCACCAGGGGCAGCCTCCACCAGGCCCCGACCCATGTCTCCCACCACCCCACCCCCCAGCAGTGCAGGGGCAGCCTCCACCAGGCCCCAGCAGTGCAGGGGCACCCACCACCAGGCCCCCACCCATGTCTCCCACCACCCCCACCCCCCAGCAGTGCAGGGGCAGCCTCCACCAGGCCCCCACCCATGTCTCCCACCACCCCCACCCCCCAGCCACCAGGGGCAGCCTCCACCAGGCCCCCACTCATGTCTCCCTGCACCCCCACCCCCGAGGAGTGCAGGGGCAGCCTCCACCAGGCCCCCACCCATGTCTCCCACCACCCCCACCCCCCAGCCACCAGGGGCAGCCTCCACCAGGCCCCCACCCATGTCTCCCACCATCCCCACCCCCCAGCACTGTGGGTCACCTGCCAGCAGGCCCCCACCCATGTCCAACCATGTTCCCCACCACACCCACCCCCCAGCACTGTGGGGCACCTGCCAGCAGGCCCCACCCATGTCTCCCACCACCCCCACCCCCCAGCCACCAGGGGCAGCCTCCACCAGGCCCTCACCCATGTCTGCCACCACCCCCACCCCCCAGCAGTGCAGGGGCAGCCTCCAACAGGCCCCCACTCATGTCTCCCATCACCCCCACCCCCCAGCAGTGCAGGGGCAGCCTCCACCAGGCCCCCACCCATGTCTCCCACCACCCCACCCCCCCAGTCACCAGGGGCAGCCTCCACCAGGTCCCCACCCATGTCTCCCACCACCCCCACCCCCCAGCAGTGCAGGGGCACCCACCACCAGGCCCCCACCCATGTCTCCCACCACCCCCACCCCCCAGCAGTGCAGGGGCAGCCTCCACCAGGCCCCCACCCATGTCTCCCACCACCCCACCCCCCAGCCACCAGGGGCAGCCTCCACCAGGCCCCCACTCATGTCCAACTCATGTCTCCCATCACCCCCACCCCCAGCAGTGCAGGGGCAGCCTCCACCAGGCCCCCACTCATGTCCAACTCATGTCTCCCATCACCCCCACCCCCACCCCCAGCAGTGCAGAGGCAGCCTCCACCAGGCCCCCACCCATGTCTCCCACCACCCCCACCCCCCAGCAGTGCAGGGGCAGCCTCCACCAGGCCCCCACCCATGTCTCCCACCACCCCACCCCCCAGCAGTGCAGGGGCAGCCTCCACCAGGCCCCCACTCATGTCTCCCTGCACCCCCACCCCCCAGCAGTGCAGGGGCAGCCTCCACCAGTCTCCCACTCATATCTCCCACCACCCACACCCCCCAGGCACCAGGGGCTGCCTCCACCAGGCCCCCACCCATGTCTCCCACCACCCCCACCCCCCAGCACTGTGGGTCATCTGCCAGCAGGCCCCCACCCATGTCCAACCATGTTCCCCACCACCCCCACCCCCCAGCACTGTGGGGCACCTGCCAGCAGGCCCCACCCATGTCTCCCACCACCCCCACCCCCCAGCCACCAGGGGCATCCTCCACCAGGCCCCCACTCATTTCCCCTATCACCCCCACCCCCCAGCTTTGCAGGGGCAGCCTCCACCAGGCCCCCACTCATGTCTCCCTGCACCCCCACCCCCGAGGAGTGCAGGGGCAGCCTCCAACAGGGCCCCACCCATGTCTCCCACCACCCCCACCCCCCAGCAGTGCAGGGGCAGCCTCCACCAGGCCCACACTCATGTCTCCCATCACCCCCACCCCCCAGCAGTGCAGGGGCAGCCTCCACCAGGCCCCCACCCATGTCTCCCACCACCTCCACACCCCCAGTCACCAGGGGCAGCCTCCACCAGGTCACCACCCATGTCTCCCACCACCCCCACCCCCTAGCCACCAGGGGCAGCCTCCACCAGGCCCCCATTCATGTCCAACTCATGTCTCCCATCACCCCCACCCCCAGCAGTGCAGGGGCAGCCTCCACCAGGCCCCCACTCATGTCTCCCTGCACCCCCACCCCCAAGCAGTGCAGGGGCAGCCTCCACCAGGCCCCCACTCATGTCCAACTCATGTCTCCCATCACCCCCACCCCCAGCAGTGCAGGGGCAGCCTCCACAAGGCCCCCACTCATGTCCAACTCATGTCTCCCATCACCCCCACCCCCAGCAGTGCAGGGGCAGCCTCCACCAGGCCCCCACTCATGTCCAACTCATGTCTCCCATCACCCCCACCCCCAGCAGTGCAGGGGCAGCCTCCACCAGGCCCCCACCCATGTCTCCCACCCCCCCACCCCCCAGCAGTGTAGGGGCAGCCTCCACCAGGCCCCCACTCATGTCCAACTCATGTCTCCCATCACCCCCACCCCAGCAGTGCAGGGGCAGCCTCCACCAGGCCCCCACTCATGTCCAACTCATGTCTCCCATCACCCCCACCCCCAGCAGTGCAGGGGCAGCCTCCACCAGGCCCCCACCCATGTCTCCCACCACCCCCACCCCCCATCAGTGCAGGGGCAGCCTCCACCAGGCCCCCACTCATGTCCAACTCATGTCTCCCATCACCCCCACCCCCAGCAGTGCAGGGGCAGCCTCCACCAGGCCCCCACTCATGTCCAACTCATGTCTCCCATCACCCCCACCCCCAGTAGTGCAGGGGCAGCCTCCGACAGGCCCCCACCCATGTCTCCCACCACCCCCACCCCCCAGCAGTGCAGGGGCAGCCTCCACCAGGCCCCCACCCATGTCTCCCACCACCCCCACCCTTCCATCAGTGTAGGGGCAGCCTCCACCAGGCCCCCACTCATGTCTCCCTGCACCCCCACCCCCCAGCCAACAGGGGCATCCTCCACCAGGCCCCCACTCATTTCCCCTATCACCCCCACCCCACAGCAGTGCAGGGGCAGCCTCCACCAGGCCCCCACTCATGTCTCCCTGCACCCCCACCCCTGAGGAGTGCAGGGGCAGCCTCCACCAGGCCCCCACCCATGTCTCCCACCACCCCCACCCCCCAGCAGTGCAGGGGCAGCCTCCACCAGGCCCCCACCCATGTCTCCCACCACCCCCACCCCCAGTCACCAGGGGCAGCCTCCACCAGGTCCCCACCCATGTCTCCCACCACCCCCACCCCCCAGCAGTGCAGGGGCACCCACCACCAGGCCCCAATCCATGTCTCCCACCACCCCCACCCTTCCATCAGTGTAGGGGCAGCCTCCACCAGGCCCCCACTCATGTCTCCCTGCACCCCCACCCCCCAGCAGTGCAGGGGCAGCCTCCACCAGTCCCCCACTCATATCTCCCACCACCCCCACCCCCCAGCCACCAGGGGCAGCCTCCACCAGGCCCGCACCCATGTCTCCCACAACCCCCACCCCCCAGCACTGTGGGGCACCTGCCAGCAGGCCCCACCCATGTCTCCCACCACCCCCACCCCCCAGCCACCAGGGGCATCCTCCACCAGGCCCCCACTCATTTCCCCTATCACCCCCACCCCACAGCAGTGCAGGGGCAACCTCCACCAGGCCCCCACTCATGTCTCCCTGCACCCCCACCCCTGAGGAGTGCAGGGGCAGCCTCCACCAGGCCCCCACCCATGTCTCCCACCACCCCCACCCCCCAGCAGTGCAGGGGCAGCCTCCACCAGGCCCCCACCCATGTCTCCCACCACCCCCACCCCCCAGTCACCAGGGGCAGCCTCCACCAGGTCCCCACCCATGTCTCCCACCACCCCCACCCCCCAGCAGTGCAGGGGCACCCACCACCAGGCCCCCACCCATGTCTCCCACCACCCCACCCCCCAGCAGTGCAGGGGCAGCCTCCACCAGGCCCCCACCCATGTCTCCCACCACCCCCACGCCCCAGCCACCAGGGGCAGCCTCCACCAGGCCCCCACTCATGTCTCCCTGCACCCCCACCCCCGAGGAGTGCAGGGGCAGCCTCCACCAGGCCCCCACCCATGTCTCCCACCACCCCCACCCCCCAGCAGTGCAGGGGCAGCCTCCACCAAGCCCCCACCCATGTCTCACACCACCCCTACCCCCAGCACTGTGGGGCACCTGCCAGCAGGCCCCCACCCATTTCCAACTCATGTTCCCCACCACCCCCACCCCCCAGCAGTGCAGGGGCAGCCTCCACCAGGCCCCCACCCATGTCTCCCACCACCCCCACCCCCCAGCACTGTGGGGCACCTGCCAGCAGGCCCCCACCCATGTGCAACTCATGTTCCCCAGCCAACATGTCATCACAATCTAGATCCCTGGTCCCTATGGTCAGCCTCCAAATGCAAAACACCCACCCGAGTATTGCATCCACCCACTCATAATTTGCAATTACATCACAGAACATCAATTGCAAGTTCCGAAACAAACACATTTCCCTCACATACACCAATGGGTGTCAGTGAATCTCAAAACACATATCATGAAATGCATGAAACCAATGAGATACCACACATTGAAGTTCACCAAAAATAATATGTATTGAAGGAAACATCAATAGAATAAAAAATGAAGAAACAGAAACGTGAATGTACAAAAATGAAAAGCATGTCCGTCAAAAAGAGCAAAACCAAAAATAAAAATCCAAAGTAATGTCCAAAGTCAATGTCCACAAAACAAAATCCAATGGGAAATAAAAAAGAAAGCCATTGCTCCATGGTTAAAAATAGAAAATAAAATACAATCCAACTGTCAACTATGTACATGGGAACAATCCAGGGTCCATTATCCCAACAAAATAAAGGAAACCTATCTAACTACACTAACTAATAAAATAAACTATATACAAAAATGTGGCCAATGTCCGAAAGGTCCAAATAAAATAAAAACAAAAATGAAACCTAACACTACCTAGAAACTATGTACAAGGGCAGCGGGCTAGTTTCACGGCTCACTTGTGGATGTTCCGGGCCAGGGCATCATCGAACTCCTCCTCAATGTCCCGGAGGCGGTCCTCCTCCATGGCCCCGAGGGTCCGCAGGGCCGCCGACATCTCCACCTCCAAACCCCTGCGGATTGCCTCAAGGCACTCGGCCCGCCTCAGGGCCCTCCGCATGGAGTTCTCCGCCCTGACCATTGTGAGCCGTGCCTCTTCCGCCCGCTGCCGCTCCGCATCTATGGCGTGGCCCAACCGCTGCCACACGGAAGACACTCTCTGTCCTGGGTCCTCCTGCCCTCCGGCCGATGCCTGCCCCTCTGATGTCGGAGGCCCCGAGCCTTCATGGCTCCCACCACGTTGCTGCTGCTGCTGTGCCTCTGCCCATGCACTGCCTCCTGCTGCCTGCACATCCTCCGCCGGCTCGGGTGCAGTTGTTGATGTGGCCACCCCTGCTGGACGTCCGACTCCCGACTGTGGCAGGGATGCCTCCTCCACCAGCCTGGCCGCACCGTCAGAGGCAGCTCCACAGGGCACCCAGGTGACTGATGGGTGGGAAGATGGCACAGAGGACGACTGGCGCGTAGGGGGTCCAGTTGAGTATGGGGTCGGAGAAAGCCCCATCAGACGGAGGAATCCAGCCTGGGTGACCTGTCCCAGCAGGCTGACGTGGTCAACGAGCCATTCGAGATGACTCGCAGTCTCTTCATGAAAAGACTGCAGGTCACCTCGCATGGTCCGTTGACGCAACCCGGACCTGGATAGCCACGTCCGCAGGCAGAGGAAGGCCAGTTGACGTGAGCTCATCCCCTGCCTGAAAACGGGTCTGGACGTAGGCATCCCTGATGGTGCAAGATGATGCAGGGACAGGATCGGGGACAGGATTGCACACAGGCACCTCCGCGGCGGCCTGTGCTGCCTCCTGTCCCTGGTCCTGCACTGCACCACTAGCACCAGTGGGATCCCCACCTCCAGACCCCGTCTCTGGTGCTTGCATGGCCTCCTCCTCCACCAAACCCCACACCAACCTGGATGACTCCGTGCCATCTTCCCCTGTTGGGCCCTGTGGGGTCCCAGCTGCCACTTCTGCTGCTGAGGAGTCCAACTCCAACCTCTGCCTCTTGGACCTCCCCCCGGCAGCTGCGGCCTGGGATGCGCACCGGACTCCTCACTCCCCGACGAGATGACAACCTGGGAGGGGAGCCGGGCCTTGCGTCTCCGGCTGGCGGTCGGATCCCCGCCGCTGTGCTCCACAGCACCTTCTCCGCCCTCTTCATCAGTTGACGCTGCAGACAGGGAGAAACAAACCACAGGCATCAGGGCACTGTACAATGGACACATACACACATGACAGTTGTACATGAGTGGCATTGGCAAACCTCAGACATGTCATCACAATCCCGAACACACATGTCATTACAACTCGCACACATGAGCCATACCACAGCCATATCGCAACTGCCACCACCATCCATACACATACAACAGCATGAGCAGCCAAAGGTGAGCCAGACATCACATGCAACACAGGAAGTGCACCACACATGTACACACACCACCACACTTGCATGCATGTGTACACCTCTGCCAAGTGTCGCACTGTTCAGACGGGCATCCATGTCACATCTGCCAATCAGGCTTCCACATACCGCTGTCACATGCATCCATGTTGCATCACTGTTGCACCCTTGTCAAATACACACACATGCACATGTACACAGTGCTGATATGTGCAGCCGAAAACAACATACATGCGTGACATCACGGACATGTCTACTTACATACACATTCATCCAAACATGTGTGCCCACACAACTGCATTTGGCATGCAAGCCCACACACACAAGCACCATCCATGTCTCACACATTACAGCCCTCGCATGTGTCAGCCCCACGGCCCTGTACACCCCCACCCATACTCGACCCCATACAAACAGATGTGCAACCTGCACACTACTGAATAATCACCACACGCACTGCTCACAATGAGGATGCATGTACACTCACCGCTCGACTCTAGACGGGTCTACTTCTCAAGGACCTGGACGTGGAGCGCTGGGGATATGCGTTCCAGGACCCTCATCTGTTCTTCCGACAAGTGGCCCCGGCGCCCCTTGGCATCCGCTGCCTTCAAGAGGCGCCGGGCCTTGTTCAGGGTCCTGGACCTGCAGTCCTCCCAGCGCTTCCTGACATGTTGTAAGTCGCGGACTGCCACCCCCTCCGCGTTGATGGCAGTCACGATGTCAGTCCAGATCCGAGTCCGTCCTTCCTTGTCGGCACGGGAACTTCCGAAGCGGGCATCATACTGCCCCAGGACTTGCTCCACCAGGACACCAACTTCGGTGGCACTGAAGCTGGTGCCCCTCTGCCTCTCTGGCCGGGGGTTGTCAGTGGTCACAGATGGTGTTTGCCCCGACATGACAACCCCAGAGGCAGGAGTGGGTGGGCAACTGGGTCCTGGGGCTGGGCTGTGGAGCGATAGAATCCCAGTCGGGAGTCTTCGGTTCCAGCAGGGGTGGTCACAGCAACAGCACCCCTGGCTGATGTGCAGGCAGCAAATGGCAGGGCACATGGGCAGCAGGCAGTCAGGCAGCAGCAGATGGCAGGTGGGAGCATGCTCGGGGCTCTGGGGGGCAGTAGTTCGGCCTTCTGGGCAGGAGCGTGGTCTTCCGTGTGATTACGCATGGCCAGCTTGATACGGAGTGATTTGGCACGTGAAAAATCTGCACGTCAGCCTGTAATTCGAGGAAAGGCCCTTAGCGCGTAAGCGCGTCTGCACGCATACGCATTTTCATTGGACAGAAGGCCCCTCAAGCGCAATCGCCCCTGTGACGTGACGTGGGCATTTCAGCGCGCGTGAAAAACTGCACGTCCGCGTGTAATACGAGGAAAGGGCCCATGCGCGTAAGCGCGCGTGGAAAACTGCACGTCCGCGTGTAATACGAGGAAAGGCCCTTACCGCGTATGCACGGCAGCACGCATACGCGATTTCATTGGACCAAAGGCCCTTAGCGCGTGAGCGTGTCTGTGACGTGACACGCACAGGTGTTTCCCTCATTGCACGTGATGACAGAACACACCTGGATTTCCACCAATCGCGTGTGAAAGTTCCCGGCACCCCGGAACACACGTACCCAGGCTAATCGCATGTGGAACTTCCCGCGCACCCCGAAACACACGTACCCAGGCCAGTTGCGTGTACGCTCACTCCCCTCCGATCACACGCAATGACACTCGGACCGTATCCGAATACAGGAAACCCGCGCACGGCAAAAGACGTGCACAGGCGTCAACGCGTCTTCCACACGAAGGCAGACGGAAGCGTCCCCGCACACAGCATAAAAGTGCGCTCAAACAACAAACGCGTATATACAGCTACCATGAATGCCCCATTTGTCGCTGCACTGATCGTGGGACACCGCAGGAGGAGGAGAATAGCCAGGGCACGCATTTTCGCACCACGGACAAGCCTTTTTGGGATGCCTGACGACCAGGTCTATGACAGGTATAGGTTTCCACCCCATATCATCCTAGACCTGGTCAGGGAGTGGGAAGATGACCTCACATCCCCCACCCTTTGCTCCCAAGCATTGAGCCCCTTGGAGAAGCTGCTCAATGTCCTGCATTTTTTGGCCACTGGGTCATTTCAGCGGACCACTGCCATAGTGGGGGGGGTCTCACAGGCCACGCAGTCACGCTGCCTACACCAGGTACTGGCAATCATGACAGCGCGCCCCTCAGTCCGCAGGCACATACACATGCCCAGAACACCCGCAGAAAGGCAGGCCGTTGTCCTGGATTTTTTCAGGGTGGCACACTTCCCCAAAGTGCTCGGTGCCATAGATTGCACCCATGTGGCCCTACGTCCACCTAGGGCCATTGAGCACATCTACTGAAACCGCAAGCACTGGCATTCCATCAATGTACAGGTGGTATGTGATGCAAAGGGAATCATCACCTCTGTCTATGCAAACTACCCTGGCTCCACCCATGACAGTTTCATATACAGAATGTCCGCCCTGAGCCGGGCCCTGGAAGCTGGGCAGCATGGCGACACATGGCTCCTAGGTCAGTACAAATGCCCTTGCACATCCATGCAAGTCACACACAGACAAATATTCAAACCCTAATAATCTCAACTATTATCACCTCCCCAGGGGACAGTGCCTACCCTCTGAGCAACCACATGATGACGCCAATCCGGAACCCCACCACACCACCCCAGGTAAGATACAACGCTGCCCATATTGCAACCAGGGGCATAGTGGAGCGCACATTCGGAGTGCTCAAGTCACGTTTCCGCTCCCTTGACCGCTCTGGTGGGCAACTACTCTATGCACCACCAATAGTGTGCAGGATCATTGTGGCAGCATGTGTCCTGCACAATGTTGCAACACGGCAGGGCGTCCCGGTGGACATGGTGGTGCCCCCACATTTCCAACCACAGGCACAGGCGCTGCCCACGTGAGGGGACAGGGCACGTGGCGAGGAAGCCCGGACCCAGCTTGTGGCCACATTTTTCACCTAAACTCCCACCCCTGCGGAGTGCACACAGGCCTGGCACATACCAGGTGACAATCGATGATGACAAAGAGACAGTTAACTGTCACAACCCTACCACCCTGAGAAAGTTGCCATGGAAGTGCCACATCGTCTGCATCCCTAGCTACTTTAACACAAGCTATCCTGTGTGACAAAAAGGCACACATATGACATATGACATGATATGGGCCATGCACAAGTATTCCAAGGCGCAATGAGGCAGGGAGGGGGAACAAGGGAACACAGAGAACGGTACTACTAAGCCAGGTGTCATTGGGATCGTGCAAGTGCAGGGGTAGGGGGAATGGGAAAAGTGCAAGGGGAAGGGTGGGGGGGAGTCCAGTACAGGGGAAGTAGCCCAAAAAAATAATACATAGGTCGCCTGGTGGCAACTACAAAGGTAAGTGCAGACAAGTGCTGGGAAGGGAGGGCTGTAGGGATAGAGAGACAGTACTGCAGTGCAGGGGTTGCCAGGGAGGCAGTGCAAGTGGAGAGTGGCTGGGCCAGGGACCGAGGTCGGTGAGAGTGGCCCAATTGCAGCTCCTGTGCAGTTCCAGTGGAGAATTCTGCAAGGGAGAGGCAGACAGTAAGCAGAAGCAAAGAGGAAGGTCTTGAGGTGCTTCCAGAACTGGAGATGATTCCCCTCAAGTTCAAGTCAGGCCGGAAGTCTGTTCCAGGGGGAGGGCCCTGCTGCGGAGAGAAATCTACCCCCAGCTAGTTGCTCTGAGAAGCGGATGACACGGACATGCAAGGTGTGCATCACACACACCTGCAAACCAGGCCATGGCCATCACTGTCATGTCACTCAAACCCTCCCAAACATCAACATGACATGGCACGCAATACCCATACACCAACGCAGTAATGATAAGGTACACATTGCCATGTCCTAAATGCACAGTGGCATCGGACACTGCTGCCTGACCCGGAATCAGATGAAATGACAGACCAACAACCTCCCACCCAAAATAAGTCATTTCCAAATGCATTACAACAGTCGTAGACGTAACATCACAATGAATGCCTGTCTACATGCACATTATGCATTGCAAAATCAACACTGCAGCTCATGTGTGCAGTGTCCTACTCCTGCATCACACTGCTCAGCGCACAGCACAGTGAACAGCCATTGTATGTGATGCACACCCTGAGCATCACATCTAAGTGACAGACCACGTCAAACATCAAATTAGGCATGTACTGGATCCATGATCGGTCACAGAACATGTGCTGCCGGGACACAGTGGGCACCAGAAGGCAAACAGTGTACACGTGGATATGCAAGGGTGGGAGTACATGTAGTGCATCAGAGTGCAAGTGTGTGGTTCTGCAAGGACATGCACTCCACATATGCATGTCCACTTAAGTGACCATCAGTGTTCCCTGCACATCACATGTGAACATCCACCATGTGTACACCCCAGCATGTCAAACCACAACTATCCCCTCGCACCTGAAAGGAAAACAAAACACATGAACAGGCATTGATCAGCAGAACACAACATGTACATAGGATACCACCATTACTATGTCAGAGTTCCCATCACACTGCAGGGCAAGGCAACTATCAACAACACCCCCCCCTCACAAATGACCATGACCCACTGAACAACTGCACCTGGGTCATGGAGCCTCCAAACCTCAATTCCACCTGGCCACAGGATCACCTTTACCCTTCGTCACCATCTCCCACCTTGTGTGTAAAAAGATGCCTGAACCCTCAGAATCCACACTCATTTCCAAAATCACAAAATCGAAGGCATAAAAACGAACCCGAACACCCTCCAGTAGATGACTTGACGTAGCAGTACCTCACAAAGGCCAAGTACTACCACAATGATGCAACAACCAAGGTAGCACAGCAAAACAATGTCACGACAGGATGTGAGACATGTGTGGTACATGACATAGGATGATGCACCATGAATGGATGTGTACTGTCACAGGTCCCCTGTACAGGCGCGGGAGTGTCACGAAACAACCACCCCCACCATGTCCCGGGTGCCTGCAAGGTCAAACTCACACAGGCCCCTGAGACCCTGGTGGGGAATGAGGTTCAGGGATATGCAGTCGGGACAGGTGTTGACACACTGGATGACTGGAATGAGCGGCAGGAGAGGGGAGGAGGAATGACACATGAAACTAGGGAATGCACGAAAATGTACAACCTGCATGAATACATAAACAATCCAAACAAACTTGGACATCATTGTCATGGCCTTCTGTAGTCCAGGCTCAGGAGTGGTACGAACCAACCACCCCCTCTAGGGTTTTGGCGCCTGCAAGTTCGGGGCTTACACAGGCATCCGCAACCCCAGTGGGGAAAGAGGGTCAGGGAACGTTGCTTGGATAGGCACGGGAAGCAGGAACACCGGGTAGAGGGTACAGGTTTCAAAATTGCATAGGATCACGGGTGATTAGGGAGAAAAAATCATACCAAATTGAACCACACATACATCCATGCATCAGTACACTCCCCAGCAAGCCTATGCAGAGCAGTTCGTAAGAAAAACAACAAGACACTTAGCTCTGGTTTTGAGTGCTGGCCTCCTGCCTGCGCACTCTCAGGTCCTGTTACAGGAGCACTGCAATGCTGCAAAGAGAGACACAGTCAACAACCTGTACGTGCCAATTGCACAAAAACACAACACCAAACATGCCCCATAGCAACAGACTACTCTACAAACAGACAATCTGTGGTTGATGCTTCATACCCATATATAACATCACCCCTGTGACGGGTCATACACAGTCAATGCAGTAAGGCAGCCGCTGCTGGGTGCGTGGCAAATGGAACACCAATGTGTCACAATTCACACAACATGCAATGTTCCCTGGGTAAGCAGACAGACCCATATAGCAAGCCATGACTACAGAGCAAATTGCGTACCACCATGACCGAAACAAAGTTGGCAGTGCATTTATCATGAAGTACGTGGAAAAGACATGCACTGCACCCGAGTATGTCCCTTGCTGTATGTCCCTGTGAGCTGCCCCTTTCCATGTCTCGGAAGGCTACATGGTTGATGCAAGTGGCTCAATGGACCTTGGTGTACCGGAGGGTATGTGCCACTGCCCCTGCATGTGTCCCAGACAACCCTACTATCAGCAGCCATCAGTCCACAAACACATCTGAGCTGCATTGTGTGCTTCAACACCAATATTCGTCTAAGCTCACCCTCAGTGCTGTGACTAAGCCTGCATGTGCAACTCGCCTGGTGCAAGCTTTGCTGTGTCGTGGCCCCCCTGTGATGCTCACCTTGCCTGGAGTTCCTTGGAACATGTCAGCAGTTCTAGGATGTGGGTCTGCAATCACTGTGCCTCTGCTTCTGCACACATGTGCATGAGGGCACCAACAAACGGGTCCAGAATTCCGTCTTCCAATGGGCCATGTCTGCTGGCAAAGGTGCTCTGGAGGCTCATCCCCCTGCAGAAAGGGCATGAAACACATGATTAATGCTTCAAAGTCATCTGTGTGTGTCTCATCAGGCATCTCATTACTTGACCATGTCAGAGAGTCACATCACAAATCACACCATCAGTCCGTCTTTCACCTCCAAAGTGTGGAACACTATCTACAGCATGAATTGCAACAAGCACATGTACAGGAAAGATATGAAACATACTACACAATGCATAGCAATCAATGTCCACATTAATCATGACACACCCCATCTAGCAAAAGCTGAACAGTGGACAATGACACCTAAATCATCCCCACTAGGGGTGTCAACACAAGTCACACAGAACCAGACATGCCACAGATATGACAGTCCAAAGCCCTTGTGTAAAATGCTGTAACACCGAACCATCCTTGCGAGCCCATGGATAAGGGAGGCAGGAGTGGCATATGTGAGTCAAGGAACCCAAGCAGCAAACACATACACAAGACAACCATGAAGGGCCCAGCTGGAGCAGACAGTGGATGCCTTCAAAAGCCACAAAGCACCGCACCGTCACATGAAAGCACAATAAACTAGCAATTTTAAACTAAATCAACTATTAACTAATTACACTAACTATGGAAAACCTACATTACCTATTTAAACTAACTATCAAACAGAAACTTAACTAACTAAACTAAAAGAAAAATCAAAAATGGCCACATACGACCCGGGGGGGAGGGGAGGCACCCAGGAGGAGGGAGGTACAGGGTGCTGCTCAACATCCACATGCGATGATGCTGAGCCAAAAAAAAATCCTCCATGGGCTCAAGGCCTGCACAGCACGACCTATGTGGGAGATAGATGGTCCTCCGAGTCTGGCTCATCCTGGAAAGGAGGACGTGGCACAGTAGCCTGGCCACGCCTAGCCGCAGCTTGCCCCTCTTCGGCAGCAAGTCTGCCGGATGGGTGAGCCTGGTTCTGTGTGGCGATGTGACGTAGGTCTGCATGCAGAACCTCCCGTGATACACATGCTTCCTCTTGCAAGGTAGCACGTGTAACACAGAGTTCCTCCTGCAAGGCCTGGCTGGACAACCGCTGCACCTCCCGGCAAGCCTGTAGCTCAGCCGAGATGGTACGCTCAAGCTGTGCAAACCTCTCCTCTGCCTGCTGCCTCTGGGACATCATAAGGACACCCAGAGTGGATCTGAGGGAAGCATACTCCTCCCTCAGGGCATCCATGTGCACCTCTGCGTGAGCAGCAATTGCTTGACGCAGAGACGACATTTCAGCCTGGCTTGCCCTGTCTGAGGCCGCCATGCCCAGCCTGAGCGAGCCGGCCGTGGACCGTGCCGCCTGCTGCTGGAGAAGCACCTGCCTAGTAATGGGGAGCACAGATCGGGCCACACGCTCCATGCTCTCAGCGATGTTCTCCATTGCTGCCCCCTGCCGTTTGGAATTGGCAGTCATGTCTTGCTCCCACTCAGTATACAGCGGTTGCGCGCGGCGACCGCGTTGCCGGGCTTGACCCCTGCGGGACCCAAGGACCGGGGGTCCTCGCTGTGTTGGCACCGCCTGCGGCTGCACGACTACATGCCCCCGTCGACGTGATGTCCCAGGCACATCAGTGACTGGTGTGGAGGGTGACCCTGCGTCCAGATCCACCACGGGCGGAGGAACCAAGACTGTCTGATCCCTCAGTGCAGGTGTCGCAGACAGAGGAGTGTCCACATCAGAATCACTCACCCCTGACACATGGACTTGATGCTCATCCAACTCAACATGGACGTCAGAGTCGTCATCAAGGCTGGACTCATAGGCAGCCAGAGACAAGATGGACTGCAGCACTTGGGGGTTTTCGTGTCCTACCACCCCACGACCCCCACTAGTGCTGGGTTAATGTGGTGTTACCAACCCTGTGTCTGGCATGACAACATCATCCTCTGCCTCCATTGCGTCATCACCTGAAAAATAGAGAGAAAAAGGTCAATACACATGTCAGAAGCACATGACACACACACACACACTGACAGCAAAGGCATCCGGCAGACATGTGACACACAACATATGACCTGGCATGCATGCTGGGTATACTTTGAATAGCTTCTGTGATCAGACCTGTTGAAAGGTGGCAGCTTCCATGGAAGTGGGTCTATGCAGTGCAGAAAATGTGTACGCCACTCACTACCTACATATACAAGCACTACATGGTGTGTGCCAGGAAATGTGAAGGCAGTGCAATGTCAAATTCAGACATCACGTGCATTGTGCATTCAATGTGTACCATGTCTAGAAGCCAAGCACCCCTCCACTCCAGTACCAAAGCAGGGATGCCTAGCATGGTATCAAAAGGCTGACCATACACCTGTGTATTGACAGGCAGTGTTGATGTGATTCAAATTACAACACTGCAAATGATGCTGGGACAGTGGGCAGGACACATGATGGAAACTCCGGAGGCCGCCCACGTGTGAAGAAGATACAACAAGAGTTGGACAGAGTCATTGGCCATTGAACAGACTGAGGCCTGTGAGCCACACAGATTGTCAGAGCCTAAACATGTGTGCAACGCAGGACTGAGCCACAGTTGACATGGGAAGGCTGATGAGATGGCAGGCAATGTATGTAACCAAGGACTTATATTACAGTGATCATCCAGTCAAGGACACATAGGGGCATGCGTGCAATGCACATGGAGCATGAATGGGCACTCATGTCCCTGCGGGACATCTGACCCATGCACAGTACAAGTGAGGTACCCTGCATCGAGTACTAAGGCTGTACCACACGGCATATGTCTGGCAGATTCTACGCTGGAAGTTAGCATCTACACAGGACACATGAACAAGAAAGTACACATTGGCAAGATTGAAGCAGACCAGTGCAAAGGTGGAACTGGGGTGCAGAGTGGCGGAGGAGGGGCAAGGGAGCATGCCTACATGGAGTCCCGCATGCAGGCAGAGGAGACATGCATGACGGTAGCATTGCATTACTTACATATCAGAACCATGTACACGTCACATGTAGCAGCAATCATGCACAACACACACACACACGTCCTCAACAAACACGCATCAACACTCACTGGACTGGGCATCAAAGTCCAGCTTCTCTCCCACTCCTTCGACCAATTCAGGTGGTATGAACTCCGCAACGAGAGCCTCATGCGGAGTGAGTTCTTCCTCCTCTGGTGCAGGCCCACCGCCAGTCACCAGAGTCAAGTTGTAATTTGAGGCACGCTTGGCCTTAGTGCTGCGCTTGATGTCATTCCAACGCTTTTTGCACTCCTGCGCCGTGCGCACCTCATGGCCGAATGAACTGACATGTTCCGCAACATGCTTCCAGTGGGTGTCACGTTGGGCAGCCGTGGTCTGACTATTGGCACCCACTAGCATGTCACGGCTGTGGCCCCACACGTAGTCCACGAGGAAGTCCAGTTCCTGCTTACAGAAATGCTTCTTCCTCGACGTGCAGGAGGTCGTGGCTGTGTGTGGGGTCCCAGCCTGTGCTGCAGGTGCAACCTTCCTCCTCTTGGACTGTGGCGCAGACCCTGGCTGGCTAATGCCGCCCTAACCAGTATGGCCAGTGGGTTCGGTGGATTGAGCCAAGGGAGTGGCAGGTGGAGGGATGACCAAAGGCCTGACTTGTGTCAGTGGCAGCTGGGTGCCCACTAATGGACCCTGCGCAGCAACATCAGCTGTGGCAGGGTCGTTGGCCGCAACGGTCCTGGTTGGCAGACTCACAACTGGGGTGCTGTTGGGTGCATCTGCCCCTGCACTTGCCAACACCCGGCTGTTCGGGGCAGCAGATGACATGACTGCCCCAGGGACACGTGTCTTGGTCTGAGCAGCCCGGCCTGCCCCTATGGTTTCCCCCCTGGCCTGTTGGAGATCTACCAAGGGCTCTTCAAGTGCCAACGCAGCCTGCGCTGGCAGACCCTGAGCCTGGGTGGCGGTGTCCACAGCTGCACCTGCAGCTACCACTACCCTTGGGCCCGTAGCAGTCGATGGAATCGACTGCCGGGTCATATGGGTGCCAGTGCCAGATGCAGGAGATGCATCCCCCGGAACCACAGGGGGTGGTGGCATGGCTGCACCGACACATGGCACAACATTGTGCTCAAGTGGCGCACCCCTGCCTCTTCCCCCTCTATGGCTGCCCTGGACACCCTGGAGTCCCCCTACTCCCTGGTCACCATGGCCACATCCCCGACCACGCCCACCACGAGGAGTACGCCCAGCTGAGGCGCCCCTCACCTTTGGTGGCCTCCCAACCATGGCACAGATGTAGTAGTGCTGGCACAGATGGAGTGGTGCCAATGGGAGGTGTACACCACAATTGACCTGGGCGATTGGGGTGAAGGGGGTGGGAAGCAAGATGTTAACAGCCCCCCTGCACCTGCAAGGCTGTATGTGACCCCGGTGATGTGGTGACGGGTCACGCAATGCTCAGGCACCCCAAAACTGCAGTAAAACCGTGCACGCAACCCTGCAGCCTATGTGCGTGGATTCAACCTCCCGCAGTACGCGGTGGCACCCAGTAACATGAATAACGCGTACGCGTGGGACATGCTGGCTACTATGACATCGAAAATGGGTGCGATACACAGGGGCACCCGCAGTGGGAAAAAGAGCGTGTGCGACTCACCGTCTGACTAGCGCGATGCAGAAAAACAGGCGTAGCCAATACCCCCGCCAAAAGAAGAGATACGTCCTTGATAGCTGTGAAGTTGTGATGGCGCGCGAAACAACATGAAGCAGCAACACACGTCGGTCTCCACGAAAGGCACGTACAGCGAACTGCTGGGCCCGCTCACCTTCAACCCGTGCTGAGGGAAACGCACGCGCGCGTCACGTCACTTACGCGCATGGGCCCTTTCCTCGTATTACACGCGGATGTGCAGTTTCCATGCGCGCTTACGCGCATGGCCCTTTCCTCGTATTACATGCGGACGTGCAGTTTTTCACGCACGCTGAAATGCCCAGGCACGTCTGTACGCGTCACGTCACAGGGGCGCTTGAGCTTGAGGGGCCTTCTGTCCAATGAAAATGCGTATGCGTGCAGACGCGCTTACGCGCTAAGGACCTTTCCTCGAATTACACGCTGACGTGCTGATTTTTCACGTGCCAAATCACTCCGTATCAAGCTGGCCACGCGTAAGCACACGGAAGACCACGCTCCAGCCCAGAAGGCTGAACTAATCCCCCCCAGAGCCCTGAGCATGCTCCCACCTGCCATCTGCTGCTGCCTGACTGCCTGCTGCCCTCGTGCACTGCCATTTGCTGCCTGCACATCAGCCAGGGGTGCTGTTGCTGTGACCACCCCTGCTGGAACCGAAGACTCCCGACTGGGATCCCATCGCTCCACAGCCCAGCCCCAGGACCCAGTTGCCCACCCACTCCTGCCTCTGGGGTTGTCATGTAGGGGCAAACACCATCTTGGACCACTGACAACCCCCGGCCAGAGAGGCAGAGGGGCACCAGCTTCAGTGCCACTGAAGTTGGTGTCCTGGTGGAGCAAGTCCTGGGGCAGTATGATGCCCTCTTCGGAAGTTCCTGCGCCGACAAGGAAGGACGGACTCGGATCTGGACTGACATCGTGACTGCCATCAACGCGGAGGGGGTGGCAGTCCGCGACTTACAACATGTCAGGAAGCGCTGGGAGGTCTTCAGGTCCAGGACCCTGAACAAGGCCCGGCGCCTCTTGAAGGCAGCGGATGCCAAGAGGCGCCGGGGCCACTTGTCGGAAGAACAGATGAGGGTCCTGGAACGCATATCCCCAGCGCTCCACGTCCAGGTCCTTGAGAAGCAGACCCATCTGGAGTCGAGCGGTGAGTGTACATGCATCTTGATTGTGAGCAGTGCGTGTGGTGATTATTCAGTAGTGTGCAGGTTGCACACTATGGGTGGGTGGGGGTGTACAGGGCCGTGGGGCTGACACATGCGAGGGCTGTAATGTGTGAGACATGGATGGTGCTTGTGTGTGTAGGCTTACATGCCAAATGCAGTTGTGTGGGCACACATGTTTGGATGAATGTGTATGTAAGTAGACATGTCCGTGATGTCACGCATGTATGTTGTTTTCGGCTGCATGTATCAGCACTGTGTACATGTGCATGTGTGTGTATTTGACAAGGGTGCAACAGTGATGCAACATGGATGCATGTGACAGCGGTATGTGGAAGCCTGATTGGCAGATGTGACATGGATGCCCGTCTGAACAGTGTGACACTTGGCAGAGGTGTACACATGCATGCAAGTGTGGTGGTGTGTGTACATGTGTGGTGCACTTCCTGTGTTGCATGTGATGTCTGGCTCACCGTTGGCTGCTCATGCTGTTGTATGTGTATGGATGGTGGTGGCAGTTGCGATATGGCTGTGGTATGGCTAATGTGTGCGAGTTGTAATGACATGTGTGTTGGGGATTGTGATGACATGTCTGAGGTTTGCCAATGCCACTCATGTACAACTGTCATGTGTGTATGTGTCCATTGTACAGTGCCCTGATGCCTGTGTTTTGTTTCTCCCTGTCTGCAGCGTCAACTGATGAAGAGGGCGGAGAAGGTGCTGTGGAGCACAGCGGCGGGGATCCCACCGCCAGCCGGAGACACAAGGCCCGGCTCACCTCCCAGGTTGTCATCTCGTCGGGGAGTGAGGAGTCCGGTGCCGCGTCCCAGGCCGCAGCTGCCGGGGGGAGGTCCAAGAGGCGGAGGTTGGAGTTGGACTCCTCGGCAGCAGAAGGGGCAGCTGGGACCCCACAGGGCCCAACAGGGGAAGATGGCACGGAGTCATCCAGGTTGGTGGGGGGTTTGGTGGACGAGGAGGCCGTGCAAGCACCAGAGACGGGGTCTGGAGGTGGGGATCCCACTGGTGTTAGTGGTGCAGTGCAGGACCAGGGACAGGAGGCAGCACAGGCCGCTGCGGAGGTGCCTGTGTGCAATCCTGTCCCCGATCCTGTCCCTGCATCATCTTGCACCAGCAGGGATGCCTACGTCCAGACCCGTTTTCAGGCAGGGGATAAGCTCACGTCAACTGGCCTTCCTCTGCCTGCGGACGTGGCTATCCAGGTCCGGGTTGAGCCTGTCCTGGCTGGTGTGGCGTTGCATCAACGGGCCATGCGAGGTGACCTGCAGTCTTTTCGTGAAGAGACTGCACGTCATCTCGAATGGCTCGTTGACCACGTCAGCCTGCTGGGACAGGTCACCCAGGCCGGATTCCTCCATCTGATGGGGCTTGCTCCGACCCCCTCCTCAACTGGACCCCCTACGCGCCAGTCGTCCTCTGTGCCATCTTCCCACCCATCAGTCACCTGGGTGCCCTGTGGAGCTGCCTCTGACGGTGCGGCCAGGCTGGTGGAGGAGGCATCCCTGCCACAGTCGGGAGTCAGAAGTCGAGCAGGGGTGGCCACATCAACAACTGCACCCCAGCCGGCGGAGGATGTGCAGGCAGCAGGAGGCAGTGCACGGGCAGAGGCACAGCAGCAGCAGCAACATGGTGGGAGCCATGAAGGCTCGGGGCCTTCAACATCGGAGGGGCAGGCATCGGCCGGAGGGCAGGTGGACCCAGGACGGGGTGTGTCTTCTGTGTGGCAGCGGTTGGGCCAGCAGATAGTTGCGGTGCGGCGGCGGGCAGAAGAGGCGCGGCTCACAATGGTCAGGGCGGAGAACTCCATGCGGAGGGCCCTGAGGCGGGCCGAGTGCCTCGAGGCAATCCGCAGGGGGTTGGAGGAGGAGACGGCGTCGTCCCTGCAGACCCTCGGGGCCATGGAACAGGACCGCCTCCGGGACATCGAACAGGAGTTCGATGATGCCCTGGCCCAGAACACCACGGAGTGAGCCGCTGGACTTGCCCGCCGCCTTTGTATATAGTTATATAGTTAATGTTAGGTTTCCTTTATTTTTTTTTTATTTGGTTGCGATTGGACAATGCGCCACGTTTTTGTATGTAGTTCAGTTTTTAGTTAGCTGTCATAGTTAGGTTTCATTTGGTTGGGCTCATGGACCCGGGATTATCTTGTAAATAGTTCTTCAATGGATTTTTCTTTTTTATGGAGTTTTTTCATCGCCATGGAGCAATGGTTTTTGTTTATCATTTACCCTTGGATTTCTTTTCTGACTGTGACTTTGGACACCATTTATTTTGATTGTGCTGTGTGTTTTTGATTTTTTTCATGGACATTCATCTTCTTTTGGTTGTTTTGCTTTGTGGTTTTTCTCATTTCATTTTCATTCAAGTTGATTTTAAATACATTTATATTTTCGTCCTTCAATGTGCCGTATCATCTCATTGCTTTCATGCATGTCATGTTGGGTGTTTTAACATTCACTTGCAGCCATTGTGTGTGACAGACATGTGTTCATTTGCATTATTTACATTGGGTGTATAACATGTAATTGCCTTTGATATGTGGGTGGATGTGATAGTTGGTTGGGCCTTTTGGCAGGGGAGGATGGCCATTACGGACATGATTGGGGATTGGTGGGACCCAGGTGCAGGGGGGCATGGATGGGACATGGGCGAGGGCCTGGTGGAGGGTGCCCCTGCACTGCTGGAGGGTGGGGGTGGTGGGAGACATGGGTGGGGGCCTGGTGGAGGGTGCCCCACAGTTC
This sequence comes from Ambystoma mexicanum, assembly GCF_040938575.1. Lineage (NCBI taxonomy): Eukaryota > Metazoa > Chordata > Amphibia > Caudata > Ambystomatidae > Ambystoma > Ambystoma mexicanum. Next base: position 1,034,598,066 of record NC_090935.1, on the reverse strand, counting down.
TGGGGGGTGGGGGTGCAGGGGTACATGAGTTGGACATGAGTGGTGGCCTGGTGGAGGCTGCCCCTGGTGGCTGGGGGGTGGGGGTGGTGGGGAACATGAGTTGGACATGGGTGGGGACCTGCTGGCAGGTGCCCCACAGTGCTGGGGGGTGGGGGTGCAGGGGTACATGAGTTGCACATGGGTGGGGGCCTGCTGGCAGGTGCCCCACAGTGCTGGGGGGTGGGGGTGCTGGGAGACATGGGTGGGGGCCTGCTGGCAGGTGCCCCACAGTGCTGGGGGGTGGGGGTGCTGGGAGACATGGGTGGGGGCCTGGTGGAGGCTGCCCCTGGTGGCTGGGGGGTGGGGGTGGTGGGAGACATGGGTGGGGGCCTGGTGGTGGGTGCCCCTGCACTGCTGGGGGGTGGGGGTGGTGGGAGACATGGGTGGGGGCCTGGTGGAGCCTGCCCCTGGTGGCTGGGGGGTAGGGGTGGTGGGAGACATGGGTGGGGGTCTAGTGGAGGCTGCCCCTGGTGGCTGGGGGGTGGGGGTGGTGGGAGACATGGGTGGGGGCCTGGTGGAGGCTGCCCCTGGTGGCTGGGGGATGGGGGTGGTGGGGAACATGAGTTGGACATGGGTGGGGGCCTGCTGGCAGGTGCCCCACAGTGCTGGTGGGTGGGGTGCAGGGGTACATGAGTTGGACATGAGTGGGGGCCTGCTGGCAGGTGCCCCACAGTGCTGGGGGGTGGGGGTGGGGGGGAACATGAGTTGGACATGGGTGGGGGCCTGCTGGCAGGTGCCCCACAGTGCTGGGGGGTGGGGGTGCAGGGGTACATGAGTTGCACATGGGTGGGGGCCTGCTGGCAGGTGCCCTACAGTGCTGGGGGGTGGGGGTGGTGGGGAACATGAGTTGGACATGGGTGGGGGCCTGCTGGCAGGTGCCCCACAGTGCTGGGGGGTGGGGGTGCAGGGGTACATGAGTTGCACATGGGTGGCGGCCTGCTGGCAGGTGCCCCACAGTGCTGGGGGGTGGGGGTGCTGGGAGACATGGGTGGGGGCCTGGTGGAGGCTGCCCCTGGTGGCTGGGGGGTGGGGGTGGTTGGAGACATGGGTGGGGGCCTGGTGGAGCCTGCCCCTGGTGGCTCGGGGGTGGGGGTGGTGGGAGACATGGGTGGGGGCCTGGTGGAGCCTGCCCCTGGTGGCTGGGGGGTGGGGGTGGTGGGAGACATGGGTGGGGGCCTGGTGGTGGGTGCCCCTGCACTGCTGGGGGGTGGGGGTGGTGGGAGACATGGGTGGGGGCCTGGTGGAGGCTGCCCCTGGTGGCTGGGGGGTGGGGTGGTGGGAGACATGGGTGGGGGCCTGGTGGTGGGTGCCCCTGCACTGCTGGGGGGTGGGGGTGGTGGGAGACATGGGTGGGGGCCTGGTGGAGGCTGCGCCTGGTGGCTTGGGGGTGGGGGTGGTGGGAGACATGGGTGGGGGCCTGGTGGTGGGTGCTCCTGCACTGCTGGGGGGTGGGGGGGTGGGAGACATGGGTGGGGGCCTGGTGGAGGCTGCCCCTGGTGGCTGGGGCGTGGGGGTGATGGGAGACATGGGTGGGGGCCTGGTGGTGGGTGCCCCTGCACTGCTGGGGGGTGGGGGTGGTGGGAGACATGGGTGGGGGCCTGGTGGAGGCTGCCCCTGGTGGCTGGGGGGTGGGGGTGGTGGGAGACATGGGTGGGGGCCTGGTGGAGGGTGCCCCTGCACTGCTGGGGGGTGGTGGGAGACAAGGGTGGGGGCATGTGGAGGATGCCCCTGGTGGCTGGGGGTGCAGGGGGACATGCGTTGGTGGGCAGTAGTGCAAGTTGACATGTGGGTTGGCTGGGGGGCATGGCCATGGTGGATGGGATGCCTGCAGGACCCCTGTAATACACGTACCCTGACGGAATCACGTGTCGAACTTCCCCCGCACCCTGAAATACACGTACCCTGATGGAATCGCGTGTGGAACTTCCCGCGCGCCCCTGGAATACACGTACCCTGCTGATTTCGCGTGTGTAACTTCCCCTGCACCCTCAAATAAACGTACCCTGATGGAATCGCGTGTGGAACTTCCCGCGCACCCCTGGAATACACGTACCCTGCTGATTTCGCGTGTGAAACTTCCCCCGCACCCCGAAATACACGTACCCTAATGGAATCACGTGTGGAACTTCCCGCGCACCCCTGAGATACGCGTACCCTGCTCGCATGGGCCCAATCGCGTGTGGAAATTCCCGCGCACCCCTGAAATACACGTACCCTGCTGGAATCGCGTGTAACTTCCCCTGCACCCTGAAATACACGTACCCTGCTGATATCGCGTGTGGAACTTCACGCGCACCCCTGAAATACACGTACCCTGCGGAAATTGCGTGTGTAACTTCCCCTGCACCCTGAAATACACGTACCCTGCTGATATCGCGTGTGGAACTTCACGTGCACCCCGAAATACACGTACCCTGATGGAATCGCGTGTGGAACTTCCCGCGCACCCCTGAGATACGCGTACCCTGCTCGCACGGGCCCAATCGCGTGTGGAAATTCCCGCGCACCCCAGTGATACACATAGCCCGCTTGCTGTGCTGGTACAGGGTTAGCGCAGCCCTTTGCGCTGGATTGGGTATGTTGATGGCTTTTCCCTGCACGAGAGGCGTTCTTGGGGGCGTAACTGGTGCTGCTGCAGGGTCGCTGCGCCACTGTGCGCCACGGCTGGTTTTGGTGGCTGGAATCCATGAATACGCTGTGCGCGGAAATGGATTTTGGCGCACGCGGCTGGCGCAAGGATTCGCACGCGCACACTGTGCGCCAGCCGCGTGCGCCACTTGTGCGCTGAATTCTATGAATTACCCCCTTAATTTCGACTGTGCAAAGAATGGTCGTGATTGCTGCAAGCTTGGTACATACAGGAATGTACTGCTACAAAACAGTTAGAAAATTAAGCAACTCTTCCTGATAAAACTAACATTCCATGCTCCCAAACATACCCAAGCGATTTGATAAAGTCTTAGCAAATACCCTGAATGTAACCATTCATATTCTAAGATTAAAACATGATATATTATAACCAGAGAAATTCTAAATCATATATGCCTATTGTTTGTCAATTATTGCACCAGAGTCAGCATGAGAGATATGTTACCTGAATGGAGAAAGGATGGAGAAAAACAATCATTTTACGAAGTGAAGGAGTAATTAATAACTCTTGGAGATATTACTTAAGAAAATTAGAGAGACTGTAATAATGGCACAGAGCTTTACTCTGCGACATAGTTCGGACCAAAATCAAATGAAATGCTCTCACCTTTAAAAAGACGGGAGATTTTTTATTTAAGCAAAAGAACCCGATCGTCGAGGGCATTACCGACTCAGGTAATGCCCGGGGCCCATAGGTAAGGACCCGAGCGAAGTGAGGGCCTTACCGAAGGCCCCGGGGCATTACCAGAGTCGGTAATGCCCCCGACGTGAGGGTTCTATTGCTATTAGTCCCCAGGCCCGCAAAAATTACGTGACCGGGGCACTAAAAGCTTTATTTTTTTCTCCCGAAACGCTGCAGCGTTTCGGGCGCTGGGACGTTTCGAAAAAAAAAAAAAAAGAAAATGGCCGCCTCCATGGAAAGGGAAAACGGAGTCCGTTTTCCCTTTCCATGGCGCCCATCGGGAGCGGACGTGCTGGGAACACAAGTGTTAAAAAAAAAAGACTTATCCGAGTCCCTGGTGGGGGGCAAAGGCAGCCTCTCAGCCGCGGGGAGGCTCGGAGCAGGGATGGCCCCGCTTCGAGCCTCCTCATTGGCTGAGGGGTTGCCACACCCCCCGCCGGGGACAAAGGCCGTGGAATCCTGACAGAGGGATTCCCAGCCGGGTAGGGACCTGGCGAGAGCCAATCAGAATGCTTGTTGCATTCAGATTGTCTCTCGCCGGGTTACTAATACGGATTTCAAAATAAATTGAAACATTTTTAATGGACATGATGATTATCGAAACGCTGTGTGCCTGAAATAATGCCAGAAGTGGGGGAAGTCACAGTAAACAATTTGTGATGATTGAGTAGTAAATTGAGAGTGTTTCAACGCTAAAATATTCAAGGTGAAGTTTAAAGCTTGTGTGACATTTTAAATCAAACTCCACACTCAGTCCCAAAGTATGGGGCTCCAAAGAAGTGATCTTCCCATTGTGCCATATATTGTCTAGGACTAGGCCAAAGGTCATGTCTGATAGGTGAGTTAGTTGGGCCACAGTCTCCGGGCATGGTGTAATAGCCATGAGATAGCAGCAGGGACTGCTGGAGAAGCACACAGGTCATGCTTGTGTCTTGGTGTGGCCATAGGCCTTCCTATTGGGTACTGCAGGTATGGTCACTGTGCATGGAGCATGGTCAAAGGCCATGACCAAGGCATAGTGACTGCTGGGCCTGGTAACACCATCAATGATGGCCACAGTGTCCATGAGGCATGGCCAGAGGTGATGCCCATTTAGCACCATGTAGGTGGTCTCCATGTTATGGACAAGAGGCCATGCCTAGTGAACAGTGCAGGTTGGCCACGGCACTGGCACAGTGCCCACTAGGGAAGAGGAAGGGCAACAGCCATGCACATTATCTAGGGCTGTTAGAACCACAGTGCCCAGGGAACTGCTGCATGCTAAGCTCTGGGCAAAGTGACTCTGCAAGGCCATAGGGCCACAGCACCAATCAAATCTTACTGTAATTAGGGCCACAGTGCACAGGGCATAGTCAAAGGAAGAGAGGCTGCTGGGCTGGTCCACAGGTTATGAGCGACAGGGAGACTCCTGTGCCCAGGATATGGCACGGAGAACACTGGCCATAGCTGAAGACCATGGCCAGTGACTGGTGCAAGTTGGTGCACTTTGCCTGGATGGGGTCTGTCAGTATGGGTAGGGTGACTCTGCATGGAGCATTGTCAGAAGCCATTCCCAATGTGTACTTCAGAGATTCTCCCTCTGTGGCAATGCCCATGCACAGTAACTATTGGAGATGGCCGGGGGGGATGTTAAGTGGCTACTGTAGTTAAGCTATTTGTCGTGAGGGCATAGAAACTACACTGGAGCAGAAGAGACTATGCCCTGTGGCTATGCTAGACAGGCAGATTTCTTGTGAGAGTGGTGTGACAAAAGGCATGCCTTGGGCAGGGTAAATTGTGGGTATGAGCATGCGCCATGTGTAGTGTGTACTGTAGTTAAGGTCACTATGCCAGAACCATGGCTACAGGCCATGTCCTGTGCTCACTGAATGCTGGAAAATGCTGCAGGCCATTCGCAGCAGTTAGTGCAGGGATAGTGACTATGGATGATTGATCTCATATTGTTTGAAAGTGTAAGCCAAAGTGTCTTTCATTTTAAATTATTTCAGGTGATTCTGAAAGAAACTTTTAGAATAAAAAAACTGGAAGTAAATAAGCAATGTCATTGACACAATTGACAAAAATAATGTGTTTTAAAATTAAGAAAATCAATGGCCCTTTTATATTCAAAAGGCACAAATAAACACAGGTACAAAATTAGCTGATAAAACATATAAAAAATATCAAGAATGTGTCTGAGCAACTAGACCAAGATGCACAATATTATTGCCATATCATGGTGAATGTCTGTGTTGCCAATGCAAGGCATACCATGGTCTTCACAGTATCCAGACATTTCTTCGTTTACTTTTCAGCTTCCTTTCTCTAGTTGATAAAATACCTGTAACGTCGCCTTCTTTGTTGCTTTTGAGTTTTGTTGGAGAAAACAAGAGTAGAGTATTTGAGAAGGTTCATCAATGTTTTAAATGTGTTTTTCAGGGCATACATATGTGAAAACCCTGTGATGTAGCCTAAATAATAATTGGTTCCATGCCATTTCATCGTCAGGCATTTCAGAGCCTGCAATTTAAACAGCTCATCGTTTTTTTTTTGTGGCACGGCGCAATCCCCCTCTCCTGCACCTATTTTTAACTATAACCAGCCCCCCCCAAACACTCATCACCCCCCACCCCAAAAAAAAACGATGAACTGTCAAACACGTTTAAACTGTAGGCTTTGAAATGCCGGACAATGAAAGAACGTCATACCGTAATAATCATACCCAGATGCTCACAATGTACTATTCCGTTACACATTGCAAAAAAGGTAGCAGGCGCTCCTCTCCAGAAAGAACATGGCATGATAACCTGTTCTGAGATGAGAGTTTGCAGCAAACGCTTTTTGCTCACTGTACCTTTCACAGATGGGAAATATCTATTTGCATATCAGTCTTTGTCCCACCCACAGGGGCTGTCCAGCATCGAAATGCTATGGCAATTCCTCTCTGAACAAGAGTACCAAAAGCAACCCCATACACATGTTTCAGTCGTGTTGGGCCTCATCAGTGAGGTGAAGCTGTGCCTCTCTGAGCACAGTGAGCAGGGAGTCCACGTTTGGTTGCCCCCAGGTAACTTAGGGTGACCAACCCCAAGTTCCTTGCAAATATTTCAAAAAAGGTAGCAGGCGCTCCTCTCCAGAAAGAACATGGCATGATAACCTGTTCTGAGATGAGAGTTTGCAGCACATGCTTTTTGCTCACTGTACCTTTCACAGATGGGAAATATCCATTTGCATATCAGTCTTTGTCCCACCCACATGGGCTGTCCAGCACTGAGATGCTATGGCATTTCCTCTCTGAACAAGAGTACCACCAGCAACCCCATACACGTGTTTCAGCCTTGTTGGGCCTCATCAGTGAGGTGAAGCTGTGCCTCTCTGAGCACAGTGAGCAGGGAGTCCACGTCTGGTTGCCCCCAGGTAACCTAGGGGGACGAACCCCAAGTTCCATGCAAATATTTCAAAAAAGGTAGTAGGCTCTCCTCTCCAGAAAGAACATAGCATGATAACCTGTTCTGAGATGAGAGTTTGCAGCACACGCTTTTTGCTCACTGTACCTTTCACAGATGGGAAATATTCATTTGCATATCAGTCTTTGTCCCGCCCACATGGGCAGTCCAGCACCGAAATGCTATGGCAATTCCTCTCCGAACAAGAGTACCACAAGCAACCCCATACACGTGTTTCACCTCACTGATGAGGCCCAACAAGGCTGAAACACGTGTATGGGGTTGCTGTCGGTACTCTTGTTCAGAGAGGAATTGCCATAGCATTTCGTTGCAGGACCGCCCATGTGGGCGGGACAAAGACTGATATGCAAATGGATATTTCCCATCTGTGAAAGGTACAGTGAGCAAAAGACGTGTGCTGCAAACTCTCATCTCAGAACAGGTTATCATGCCATGTTCTTTCTGGAAAGGAGCTCCTGATACCTTTTTTGGTTCCTTTACACGTTGGTAACACCTGATGGCACTTTACACCAAAATGTCCATACAATGGTATGTTCCATACAAGCAGCAATGCCCAAAAGGCACCAGAGGTAGGGTGACAGGGTGTGGGACATTTTACTGGATGTAAAGAAGCATGGATAAACAAGACATTTTATGCACCTAAAAATACCACAATTGGGAATGGGAATTACAATTTGTACTCCCCAAACAATACTTTTACTACTAAATTCAAAATATGGGGAGTTAAATACTCTGAATATCACTTCAAAATGTTATCTTGAGCCTTGCCAACAACATTGACATTGCATCATATTGTAATTGTTTTGAAAAAAAAAGTAGGTACAAGCAAAGTAGAGATCCATTGTTCAACTAAGAATGTTATAGTTAAAAGCATTAACAACAGCAATCTGAAGCAGATCTCTCATCACAAGGTACCATACAAAATAGAGACATAGATCTTTGCTTATAGTTAAGAATGTTGATGGGAAAGGATATGAGGAATTACAAAGCAATAGAATGGAAAAATGATGTTTATTCGGAAGTAACAACTAGCATTAATCGCTCCAAATGCAGCAGAGGTACTTGCTACAAGGTCAGCAATCCAGTCGGATTGTAGTATCCAATGTAATTACAATATTTAAGATGAAGCCTGTAAAAATAGGAAAAATAGAAGTGAAACACATGGTGAGTGGCTGTTAGGATGGGGAAGACTTTTATTTTGGAACATTTTCGGCTTATTGGGTGAGTACATGGGGAGCCTCACGAATTACTGTGACATTGTTGAAAGACGAGCTCAGAAACAAAACTGTGCCACATAAACTGAAGAGTAACAGGGGTAATGGGAGAGGATCAGGGAGGGAAAAGGCAATTGAGTGGGGGGGATCAGAAGAAGAAGAGGGGGACTAATGGCGAGTGCCTGTGAGGACCGGGAACAGTTTAATTGTCTATGTTTCCGTTATTGCGGGAATCGCCACATAGCTATGCAACTGCCAGAATCGTAAATGATTTTTGGGAAATTATTGCAGGAATAGGGAGTGAAAAATGTTGTTTTACTCCTGCAGATGCATATCTACTAGGCAGGGGGCAATGGGTCTTTGGGAAATAATTATTGGTGTAACATGTACATGTTCACGGTTAAAGAGCATGGCTATTGGGCCCTGAAGAAACTACATTATAATGAAACACTTGAAATTCAATGAATAAAACTTTAGTTAAGAAAGACAACAAAACCCTTGAAATTCAGCAGATGTGGGCAGTGAGGACCATTTTAACACAGTGTCCCCCCTTTGCAAAGCTCATGGGCAAATACATGCTATAACAAAAGGAATTTACAATAACATGCAAAATTATATTATGTAGGGACAGCTACAGGGGGTGTTGAGTTAAGATGGTCATCACTTCCCACACTCGCTGAATTGCAGGGGTTTTGTTATGTTAAATCTGATCACCTTAACTCGCTCTTAACTAAAGTTTATTTATGGAATAGTAGAGATAAACAGTAGGGAATTGAAATCAAAGTAAAATAAACTAAAATATTGCAATGAATGGATGCTTGGGATGTATGAGACATAGCTGGCCAGGCTTAAAAGCACTTTGTTTAGAATGTTTCTCTGATTGTCAAAATAATGTTCACTACATTTACATGTTGCCCAGCCATCCCCATACAGTATGTTCTCTTTTTTTTATCTTTATTTACAAAACATCTATTATAAATCACAAGGCAATCACCGTAAAACTTTCAAAACATTGCCAATAACAAAAGAAAATCACAGCATTTTACACAGATCTATGTACAGAGCGAGATACACAGTACACTAAATCCCCCAACAAATCAAATACATCTCTCAATTACCCGCCCACCCAACAAGTACAGTGCCAAGTTAAAATAACTGTAGAAATCTACCCCATATTTTCTCAAATAAACCAAATTTACCAATTCTCCTATAAAGCACCCTCTCCACTTTTGCCAACTCACGCATCTCCGACAACCATGTCTCAATATTTACAGGCCGATTCATGGAACAAACGTGCGCCGAAAATCCCAGCGCAAGCAGGCGCAAGGTGGCGCAAGCGTGAGAAAGCAAGCACACGCATGCGATTCAAGGAAGCCGCTGTGCCTGTTTCCCACTGGTTGTGCGCCAAATCCGTGCATGGCGCACGCGGGCACATACGTTATCAAATGGCGTGCGCTACGCGCACAGCAAAAGCGCACATAGCGCGGCGCACACAACAAAAGTGGGCGGAACAGTGGGCGTAACACACGGAATGGGGAATAACGTGTGTAAAAGAAGGCGTAACTTGGGAAGTACTGCAGGGAACTACACGGAATGCCCACACGCACGCGAACAACCCGTATTCATGGATTCAAATACAGGAAACCTGCGCACGGCAAAAGACGTGCAGAGGCGTCAACACATCCGCCACCCAAAGGCAGGCGGAAGCGTCCCCGTGCACAGTATAAAAGTGCACGCAAACAACATACACGTATATAAAGCTATGATGAATGCCCCATTTGTCGCAGCACTGATCCTGGGACATCGCAGGAGGAGGAGAATAGCCAAGGCGCGCATTTTTTCACCACGGACAAGCCTTTTTGGGATGCCTGACGACCAGGTCTATGGCAGGTATAGGTTTCCACCCCGTATCATCCTAGACCTGGTCAGGGAGTGGGAACATGACCTTACATCCCCCACCCTCTGCTCCCAAGCATTGAGCCCCTTGGAGAAGGTGCTCAAAGTCTTGCATTTTTTGGCCACTGGGTCTTTTCAGCAGACTACTGCCATAGTGGGTGGGGGTCTCACAGGCCACGCAGTCACGCTGCCTACACCAGGTCTTGGCAATCATGACAGCGCGCCCCTCAGTCCGCAGGCACATATACATGCCCAGAACACTCGCAGAAAGGCAGGTCGTTGTCCAGGACTTTTACAGGGTGGCACACTTCCCCAAAGTGCTCGGTGCCATAGATTGCACCCATGTGGCCCTACGTCCACCTACAGCCACTGAGCACATCTACCGAAACCGCAAGCACTGGCATTCCATCAACGTACAGGTGGTATGCGATGCAAAGGGAATCATCACCTCTGTCTGTGCAAACTACCCTGGCTCCACCCATGACAGTTTCATATACAGAATATCCGCCCTGAGCCGGGCCCTGTAAGCTGGGCAGCATGGCGACACATGGCTCCTAGATGAGTACAAATGCCCGTGCACATGCATGCATGTCACACACACACACAAATACACAAACCCCAATAATCACAACCATGTCACCTCTCCAGGGGACAGTGCCTACCCTATGAGTAACCACATGATGACGCCAATCCGGAACCCCACCACAACGCCCCAGGTAAGATACAACGCCGCCCATATTGCAACCAGGGCCATAGTGGAGCGCACATTCGGAGTGCTCAAGTCACGCTTCCGCTCCCTTGACCGCTCTGGCGGGCAGCTACTCTATGCACCGCCAGTAGTGTGCAGGATCATTGTGGCAGCATGTTTCCTGCACAATGTTGCAACACGGCAGGGCGTACCGGTGGACATGGTGGTGCCCCCACATCCCGAACCACAGGCACAGGCACTGACCATGGGAGGGGATAGGGCACGTGGCGAGGAAGCCCGGACCCAGTTTATGGCCATATTTTTCACCTAAACTCCCAACCCTGCAGAGTGCACACAGGCCTGGCACATACCAGGTGACAATCGATGATGACAAAGAGACAGTCAACTGTCACAACCTTACCACCCTGAGATTGTTGGCATGGAATTGCCACATTGTGTGCATCCCTAGCTACTTAAACACAAGCAATCCTGTGTGACCAAAAGGCACACATGCAAGGTGTGAATTACACAGACCTGCAAAACAGGCCATGACTATCACTGGTATGTCACTCAAACCCTCCCAAACCACAATATGATATGGCAAGCAATAGCCATACACCAACACAGTACCAATAAGGTACACATTGCCATGTGAAAAATGTAAATTGGCATCAGACAATGATGCCTGACATGCAATCAGATGAAATGACTGACCAACAACCTCCCACCCAAAATAAGTCATACCCAAATGCATTCCAAAAGTTGTAGTTGTAACATAACAATGAATGCCTGTCTACATGCACAATGTGCATTGCAAAATCAACACTGCAGCTTCTGTGTGCCGTGTCCACCTCTTGCAACACACTGCTCAGTGCACAGCGAACAGCCATTGTGTGTGATGCACACCCTGAGCATCACATCTAAGCGACAAACTACATCAAAAAGCAAATTAGGCATGTACAGGATCCACAATTGGTCATAGAACATGTGCTGCAGGGACACAGTGGGCACCAGAAGGCAAACAGAGTGTACACGTGGACATGGAAGGGTGGTTGTACATGTAGTGGATAATAGTGCGAGTGTGTGGGTCAGTAGGGACATGCACTCAACATATGCAAGTGCAATCAAGTGACCATCAGTGTCCTCTACACATCACATGTGAACATTCACCATGTGTATACCCCAGCATGTCAAACCACAACTATCCCCTCACACCTGAAAGGTAAACACAACACATGGGGCCTCATTACGACCCAGGCGGTAAGTTATCGCCTGGGCCGTGACTTTACCACCATGGCGTAAACTATGTTTACGCCATGGTGGTTGGCGGACTTACCGCCCCATTCCGAGTTTGGCGGGGCGGTAAGTCCCCAATCCCCATTTACCCTTCCCCATTCCCATTTTTGCCCCATAGGGCATAATGGGAGTGGGGAAGGCGTTAATTACGCCACCGTAAATTACGGTGACGTAATTAACTCCATGGTCCCTTAGCGCCATGGATTTTAACACCTGCTAAAAGCAGGTGTTAAATCTGCCATGGCGCTAAGGGACCGCGTACTCAGGCGGTAAGGGTCGGCGCTGTTTACGGCGCCGTAAACCCCTTACCGCCTGAGTTGTAATGAGGCCCATGAACAGGCATTGATCAACAGAATACATCATGTACATAGGATACCACAATTACAATGTCAGGGTGCCCATCACACTGCAGGGCAAGGCAACGATCAACAACAAAACACCCCCCTCTCCCTCAGAAATCACCACGACCCACTGAACAACTGCACCTGGGTTATTCAGCCTTCATCCTTGAATTTCACCTGGCCACAGGATCACCCTTCCCCTTTGTCACATCTCCCACCTTGTGTGTAAAAAGTTGCCAGCACCCTCAGAGTCCACCTTGATTCGCAAAAGCACCAAATCCAAGAGAACTCAAAGCAGGCCAACACAGAAGCCAAGCAAATAGCCTGCAGGCAGTAAAACTAACCAGAACAGCCTCCAGTAGGTGACTTGAAGTAGCAGTACGCCACAAAGGCCAAGTACTACCACAATGATGTTAACAACCAAGGTAGCACAGTAAAACAATGTCACAACAGGATGTGTACCATGTGTGCTACATAACATAGAATGTTGCACCACGAACGGATGTGCACTGTCACAGCTCTCATGTACAGGCGCAGGAGTGGCACGAACCAACCACCCCCATCTTGGTCTGGGTGCCTGCAAGGTCAAACTCACACAGGCCACTGAGACCCTGGTGGGGAAGGAGGGTCAGGGATATAGAGTCGGGACAGGCATTGGCATACTGGATAACCGGAATGAGGGGCAGGAGAGGGGAGTAGGATTGACACAGGAAAGTAGGGAATGCACAAAAATGTAGTACTCACATTAACACATACATAATTAGACCAAACTTGTTCATCATGCACATAGCAGCAAATTACTCAAATAGAAGTCAAAGAGAAACTTATCTCTGGGGTGAGTGCTGGCCTCCTGCCTGCGCACTCTCAGGTCCGGTAACAGGAGCAGTTCAATGCTGCAAAGAGAGCCACAGTTAATAATCTGTGCGTGCCCAAAACACACAAACACACCACCAAATATGCCCCAAAGTAACAAACTACTCTACAAACAGACAATCTTGTGTGGATGCTTCGTACCTATACGTAACATTACTCCTGTGATGGTTCATACACAGTCAATGCAGTAAGTCAGGCGCCGGTGGGTGCGTGGCAAATGGAACACCAATGTGTCACGATTCACACAACATGCAATGTTCCCTGGGTAAGCAGTCAGACGCATATAGCAAGGTATGACTTCAGAACAAGTCGTGTACCGCCATGACCAAAATAAAGTAGGCAGTGCACGTTTCAAATTCTACTTGGAAATGAAATGCACTGCACCCGAGTCTGTCCCTTGCTGTCTGTCCCTGTGAGCTGCTTCTTTCCATGTCTCGAAACGCTACATGGCTAATACAAGTGCCTCAAAGGACCTTGGTGGACCGGAGAGTATGTGCCACTGCCCCTGCAGGTGCCCCAGACAACTTTCCCATCAACTAGCCATCAGTCCACTAACACATCTGAGCTGTATTGTGCGCTTCAACACCAATATATGTCCAAGCTCACCGTCAGCGCTGCTACTAAGTATGCATGTGCAACTGGCCTGGTGGAAGGTTTGCTGTGTTGTGACCCCCCTGTGCTGCTCACCTTGCCTGGAGTCCCTTGAAACACCAATTGTAATGAGCTACAATAGTCCTCTTTTTAGGGGCTGTGTGGGTGAGGACAATGAAATACAAAATCTAAAGAATCCCACAAACCAGCTTCCTTCCCTTGCTGTTCAGAGTGAGTTACCCTAGATGCAGATAAACTTGCTCATGTACGCCCCTTAACCAAAAAACAGGTGAATAACCATGTAATTATCAAAAATATACATATTTTAATGTTTATCAAAAACACATCACATTCACAATACATTTTTCTTAAAAACAACACAACAGAGTGATCCGAACACATTCTGAACCACGTATCTCTGTGTATAATTTTTCCGCAACTTCTACAAATGGCATAGAAGCTGACACTTCAAAAACCTTTCCTATGCCTAACTATGGGGTATTTATATATTTTGACCACCACTGTTACTGATGCCCTCCCTGCTTTCTACCGGCAAAAGGCTGTGCCAACTCGGCATGAATTGCAACAAGCACATGTACAGTAAAGATAAGAAACATACTACAAAATGCATAGCAATGAATGTACACATGAATCATGAAACATCCCATCTAGCAAAAGAAGAACGGTGGTCAATTACACCCCAATCATCCCCACTAGGGGTGTTAACACAAGTTCCACAGCAGCAGACATGCCACATATATGACAGTCCAAAGCCCTTGTGTAATAGGCTGTTACACCGAACCATCCTTGCGAGCCCATGGATAAGGGAAGCAGGAGTGGCATATGTGAGTCAAGGACCCCAAGCAGCAAACACATACACAAGACAAGCTTGAAGGGCCCAGCTGGAACAGACAGTGGATGCTTTCAAAAGCCACAAAGCACCACACCGTCACATGAAAGCACGATAGACAAGCAATTTTAAACTATATTAACTAATTACACTAACTATGAAAAACCTACATTACCTATTTAAACTAACTATCAAACAGAAACTTAACTAACTAAACTAAAAGAAAAATCAAAAATGGCCACATACGACCCGGGGGGAGGCACCCAGGAGGGGGGAGGTAAAGGGTGCTGCTCAACACCCAGATGCAATGATGCTGAGGAAAAAAAAAACCTCCATGGGCTCAACGCCTGCACAGCCCGACCTATGTGGGAGATAGATTTTCGTCCGAGTCTGGCTCTTCCTGGAAAGGAGGACGTGGCACAGGAGCATGACCACGCCTAGCCGCAGCTTGCCCCTTGTCGGCAGCAAGTCTGCCAGATGGGTGAGCCTGGTTCTGTGTGGCGATGACACGTAGGTCTGCATGCAGAACCTCCCGTGATACACGTGCTTCCTCTTGCGAGGTAGCACGTGTAACACGGAGTTCCTCCTGCAAGGCCTGGCTGGACAACCGCTGCACCTCCCAGCAAGCATGTAGCTCAGCTGAAATGGTACGCTCAAGCTGTGCAAACCTCTCCTCTTCCCGCTCCCTCTGGGACATCAGAAGGACACCCAGAGTGGATCTGAGGGAAGCATACTCCTCCCTCAGGGCCTCCATGTGTGCCTCTGCATGAGCAGCAATTGCTTGACGCAGAGACGACATTTCAGCCTGGCATGCCCTGTCTGAGGCCGCCATGCCCAGCCTGAGTGAGCGGGCCGTGGACCGTGCCGCCTGCTGCTGGAGAAGCACCTGCCTAGCAGGGGGAGCACGGATCGGGCCACACGCTCCATGCTCTCAGCGATGTTCTCCATTGCTGCCCCCTGTCGTTCAGAATTGTCAGTCATGTCTTGCTCCCACTCAGTATACTGCGGTTGCGCGCGGTGACCGCGTTGCTGGGCTTGACCCCTGCAGGACCCAAGGACCGGGTGTCCTCGTTGTGTTGGCACCGCCCGCGGCTGCACGACTACATGCCCCCGTCGACGTGATGTCCCAGGCACATCAGTGACTGGTGTGGAGGGTGACCCTGCGTCCCGATCCACCACGGGCAGAGGTTCGAAGACTGTCTGACCCCTCAGTGCAGCAGACAGAGGAGTGTCCACATCAGAATCACTCACCCCTGACATATGAACCTGATGCTCATCCAACTCGACATGGTCGTCAGAGTGTTCATCAGGGCTGGACTAATAGGCAGCCAGAGACAAGATGCACTGTAGCACTTGGGGGTGTTGTGGCCTACCACCCCAGGACCCCCAATTGTGCTGGGTTGATGTAGTGATAACAACCCTTTGCCTGGCATGACAACATCATCCACCGGCTCCATTGCATCATCATCTGAAAAATAGAGAGAAAAAAGGTCACTACACATGTTAGAAGCACACAACACACACACACACCAACACCAAACACATCAGGCAGACATGTGACACACAAAATAGAACCTGGCATGCATGCTGGGTCAAATTGAAATTGCTTCTGTGATTAGACCTGTGGAAAGGTGGCAGTTTGCACTGAAGTGGCTCTATGCAGTGCAGCAAATATGTATGTTACTCACTATCTACATGTACAAGGACTTCATGGTGTGTGTCAGAAAATGTGAAGGCAGTGCAAGGTCAACTTCAGGCATCACGTGCAATGTGCATTCAATGGGTAGCATGTCTACAAGCAAACCACCCCTCCCCCAAGTGCAAATGCAGGGATGCCTAGCATGGTGTCAAAAGGCTGACCATAGACCTGTGTATTGACAGACAGTGTTGACTAGCATAAACAGCATCATGTGAGTCAAGTGACAACACAGCAAATGATGATGGGACAGTAAGCAGGACACATGATGAAACCTCTGGAGTACCCCCACGTGTGAAGAAGACACTACACCAGTTGGACAGAGTCATTGGCCATTAAACAGGCTGAGGCCTGTGACCCACACAGATTCTCAGACCCTAAACATGTGTGCAACGCAGTACTGAGCCACAGTTGACATGGGAAGGCAGATGAAATGCCATGCAATGTAGGTCATCCAGGACTTGTATTACAGTGATCATCCAGTCATGGACAAATAGGGGCATGCGTGGAATGCACATGGAGCATGAATGGGCACTCATGTCCCTGCGGGGCATCTGACCTCTGCACAGTCCAAGTGAGACACCCTGCATCAAGTACTAAGGATGTACCACACAGCATATGTCTGGCAGATTGGCCGCTGGATGTTAGCATGTACACAGGAGGCATGAACAGGGAAGTACCCAATGGCAATATCGTAGCAGGCCAGTGCTAAGGTGGAATTGGGGTGCAGAGCAGGGGGTTCAGGGGCAAGTGAGCATGCCTACATTGAGTACCCGCTTGCAGGCAGAGGACACATGCACGTCAGTCATGCTATGCATAGTCCCTGGGCTGAGAGGAAGGTCACCCGACGCTACATGCAGAAGTGCCAGTGAGCTGGAACATGGTCCAGAGGGGCATACTGGTAACCAGCATGTGAGTAGGGTGCAATAGTGGTGATGCGGACAGTCCCCGTCTGCTCCACATGTCCACCATCCAGCAGAGTAGACATGCATCAGGGAAGCATTGCATTACTTGCACATCAGAACCATGTACACGTGACATGTAGTGGCAGTCATGCACAACACATCACACAAGTAAAACACACACGTCCTCGACAAACGCGCATCAACACTCACTGGACTGGGCGTCAAAGTCCAGCATCTCTCCCACTCCTTCGACCGATTCATATGGTATGAACTCCGCAACGAGTGACTCATGCGGAGTGAGGTCTTCCTCCTCTGGTGCAGGCCCACTGCCAGTCACCAGAGTAAAGTTATAATTTGAGGCACGCTTAGCCTTAGCGCTGCGTTTGTGGTAATTCCAACACTTTTTGCACTCTTGCGCCGTGCGCACCTCATGGCTGAATGCACTCACATGTTCCGCAACTTGCTTCCAGTGGGTATCACGGTGGGCAGCCGTAGTCTGACAATTAGCACCCACCAGCATGTCACGGCTGTGGTCCCGCATATAGTCCCGAGGAAGTCCAGTTCCTGTTTGCAGAAAGGCTTCTTCCTCGACGTGCAGGAGGTCGTGGCTGTGTGTGGGGTCCCAGCCTGTGGTGCAGGTGCAACCTTCCTCCTCTTGGATTGTGGCGCAGAACCTAGCTGGCTAATGCCGCCCTGATCAGTATGGCCAGTGGGTTCAGTGGATTGAGCCAAGGGAGTGGCAGGTGGAGGGACGACCAAAGGCCTGACTTGTGTCAGTGGCAGCTGGCTGCCCTCTAATGGACCCTGCGCAGCAACATCTGCTGTGGCAGGGTCATTGACCGCAACTGTCCTGGTTGGCAGACTCACAACCGGGGTGTTGTTGGGTGCATCTGCTCCTGCACTTGCCAACACCCGGCTGTTCGGGGCAGCAGATGACATAACTGCCCCAGGGACACGTGTCTTGGTCAGGGCAGCCCTGCGTGCCCCTACGGTTTCCTCCTGGCCTGTTGGAAATCTTCCAAGGGCTCTTCAAGTGCCAACGCAGCCTGCGCTGGCAGACCCTGAGCCTGGGTGGTGGTGTCCACAGCTGCACCTGCAGCTACCACTACCCTTGGGCCCGTGGCAGTCGATGAAACGGACTGCCGGGTCACACGGGTGCCAGTACCAGATGCAGAAGCTGCATCTCCCGGAACCACAGGAGGTGGTGGCATGACTGCACCGACACATGGCACAACATCATGCTCAAGTGGCGCACCCCTGCCTCTTCCCCCTCTGCGGCCACCCTGGACACCCTGGAGTCCCCATACTCCCTGGTCACCCCGGTCACGTCCCCGACCATGCCTGCCATGAGGAGGACGCCCATCTGAGGCGCCCCTCACCTTTGGTGGCCTCCCAACCATGGCACAGATGTAGTAGTGCTGGCACAGATGGAGTAGTGCCAATGGGAGGTGTACTCCACAATTGACCTGGGCAATTGGGGTAAAGGGGGTGGGATGCAAGATGTTAACAGCCCCCCTGCACCTGCAAGGCTGTATGTGACCTCCATGATGTAGTGACGGGTCACGCAACGCTCAGGCACCCCAAAACTGCAGCAAAACCATGCACGCAACCCTGCAGCCTACGTGCGTGGAATCAACCTCCCGCAGTACGCGGTGCCACCCAGTAACACGAAAAACGCATACGCGTGGGACATGCAGGCTACTATGACCTCGTAAACGGGTGCGATACACAGGAGCACCCGCATTGGGAAAAATAGCATGCGCAACTCACCGTCTGACTAGCGCAATGCAGAAAAACATGCGTAGCCAATACCCCCGCCAAAAGAAGAGATACGTCCTTGATAGCTGTGCTGTTGTGATGGCGCACGAAACAACATGAAGCAGCAACACACGTCGGTCTCCACGAAAGGGACGTACATCGAACTGCTGGCCCCGCTCACCTTTAAACCGTGCTGAGGGAAAGGCCTGTGCGTGTCACGTCACTTACGCGCGTAGGCCCTTTCCTTGGATCACATGCATTCACACGCAGACGTGCAGTTTTTTCACCACTATACCCACGTCACGAGTGAAACACCTGCGCGCATGACGTCACAGATGTGCTTACGCGCAAAGGGCCTTTCCTCGAATTACACGCTCATGTGCAATTTTTTCACGTGCCAAATCACTCCGTATCAAGCTGGCCACGCGAAAACACACGGAAGACCACGCTCCTGCCCAGAAGGCCGAATTACTGCCCCCCAGAACCCTGAGCACGCTCCCACCTGCCATCTGCTGCTGCCTGACTGCCTGCTGCCCACGTGCCCTGCTATTTGCTGCCTGCACGTCAGCCAGGGGTGCAGTTGCTGTGAACACCCCTGCTGGAACCAAAGACTCCCGACTGGGATACCATCGCTCCACAGCCCAGCCCCAGGACCCAGTTGCCCACCCACTCCTGCCTCTGGGGTTGCCATGTCGGGCACAACACCATCTGGCACCACTGGCAACCCCCAGCCAGAGCGGCAGAGGGCCACCAGCTTCAGTGCCAGGGAAGTTGGTGTCCTGGTGGAGCAAGTCCTGGGGCAGTATGATGCCCTCTTTGGAAGTTTGCGCGCCGACTATGAAGGACGGACCAGGATCTGGATGGACATCGTGACTGCCATCAACGCAGAGGGGGTGGCAGTCCGCGACTTACAACATGTCAAGAAGCGCTGGGAGGACTTCAGGTCCAGAACCCTCAAAATGGCCCGGCACCTCTCAAAGGCAGTGGATGCCAAGGGGCGCCGGGGCCACCTGTCAGACCACCAAATGAGGGTCCTGGAATGCATATGCCCAGCGCTCCATGTCCAGGTCCTTGAAAGGCAGACCCGTCTGGAGTCGAGCGGTAAGTGTACATGCATACTGATTGGACGCTGTGCGTGTCTTGGTGTGCCAGTAGTGTGCAGGTTGCACCTGTGTTTTTGTAGGGCCATGTAGGGATGTGTATGAACATGGGCATGAGGCTGCCACATGTGAGTCCTCTCAGGTGTGAGACACATGGATGGTGTATGTGTTGGTAAGCATGCTGGGCAAATGCAGGTGTGGGAGCACACATGTTTACATTTCTGTGTATGTACGTTGGCTTGGTTGTGGTGTCACACATGGATGGTGGTTCCTGCTGCATGTATTTGCACTGTGTACATGTGCATGTGTGTGTATGTGACAAGTGTGCAACTGTGATGCAACTTGGATGCATGTGACACTGACATGTAGAAGGCTGAATGCCAGATGTGACATGGATGGCGATATCATCACTGTGACAGTTGGTGGACATGTACACGTGCATGTAAGTGTGGTGGCCTGTGTGCATGTGTTGTGCACTCCCCGTGTTTCATGTGACGTAAGGCTCACCTTCGGATGCTCATGATGTTGTATGTGTATGGACGGTGCTGGCTGGTGCAATATTGCTGTGAAATTGCTCATGTGTGTGAGTACAAATGACATGTGTGTTGGGGAGTGTGATGCCATGTCTGAAGTATGATATGATATGATAAGGCATTTGTAACGCGCCTATACACAAGTGTTTCAAGGCGCGAAAGTATGACACTGACACTCATGTACAACTTGCATGTGTGTATCAGTCCATTGTACAGTGCTCTGATGCATGTATTTTATCTCTCCCTGTCTGCAGTGTCAACTGATGAAGAGGGCGGAGAGGGTGCTGTGGAGCACAGCGGCAGGGATCGCACCACCAGCCGGAGACGTAAGGCCCGGCTCCCCTCCCAGATTGTCATCTCGGCGGGGAGTGAGGAGTCTGGTGCTGCGTCCCAGACTGCAGCTGCCGAGGCTAGGTCCAAGAGGCAGAGGTCAGAGGTGGACGCCTCGGCAGCAGAAGGGGCAGCTGAGACCCCACAGGGTCCGACGGAGGAAGATGGCACGGAGTCATCCAGGTTGGTGGGGGGTTTGGTGGAGGAGGAGGCTGCGGAAGGGACACACACGGGGTCTGGAGGTGGGGATTCCACTGGTGCTAGTGGTGCAGTGCAGGGGCAGGGACAGGAGGCAGCACAGGCCGCCACGGAGGTGCCTGTGTGTAATCCTGTCACTGCATCATCTGGCACCAGCAGGGATGCCTACATCCAGACCCGTTTTCAGGGAGGGGATGAGTGCACAACAACTGGCCTTCCTCTCCCTGCGGACGTGGCTATCCGGGACCGTGTTGAGCCTGTCCTGGCTGGGATAGCGTTGCGTCAACGGGGCATGCAAGGTGACCTGCAGTCTTTTCGTGAAGAGACTGCACGTCGTCTCACATGCCTCTTTGACCACGTTGACCTACTGGGACGGGTCACCGGTGCTGGATTCCTCCGTGTGCTGGACCTTCTTGCGACCCCCTCCTCACCTGAACCCCCTACGCGCCAGTCGTCCTCCATGCCGTCTTCCCACCCATGTATCACCTGGGTACCCCGTGGAGCTGCCTCTGACCCAGCGCCAGGCTGCTGGAGGACACATCCCTGCCACAGTCGGGAGTCGGACGTCCAGCAGGGGTGGCCACCACGACAACTGCACCCCAGCCAGAGGAGGACGTGCAGGCAGCAAGAGCCAGGGCGCAGGCATAGGCACAGGCACAGCAGCAGCAACATGGTGGGAGCAATGATGGCTCTGGGCCTTCAACATCGTTGGGGCAGGCATCGGCCATAGGGCAGGAGGACCCAGGATTTCAAGTGTCTTCCGTGTGGCAGCGGTTGGGTCACGCCATAGATGCAGAGCGGCAGTGGGCGGAAGAGGCACGGCTCACAATGGTCAGGGCAGAGAACTCCGTGCAGAGGGCCCTGAGGCGGGCCGAGCGCCTCAAAGCAATTCGCAGGGAGTTGGAGGTGAACATGTCGTCGTCCCTATGAACCCTCGGGCCATGGAAGAGAACCGCCTCCAGGACATTGAGCGGGAGTTTGATGATGCCCTGGCCCGGGACATCCAAAAGTGAGCCGTTGGACTAGCCCGCTGCCATTGTAAATAGTTTTTAGAGTTAGGTTTCCTTTTCCTTTGATTTGTGGTGAATGGGCTATGCCACACACATTTGGATATAGTTTTTTTATTAGGTAGTTTCTTAGGTAGGTTTAATTTCTTTCGTTGGGCTCATGGACCCTTGACAATGGATTGTACATAGTTGGACAATGGATTATTTTGAACTTTTTCTTTTGATTTCACCATGGATCAATGGATTTTTCTTTTTACGTTTCCTTTGGATTTGCGTTGGTGGAGGGAGAGTTTTGACTATTTTTCTTTAGGATTACTTTGGATTGGTTATACTTTTCATTTACTCATCTTTTGCACATGGTTTTCATTTCATGTTTGCTATTTTGTTATGCTTTCATTTCATTGCTTTATTTTTGTACATAATACATTTTCATATTTTAGTTCCATGTGTGAGATTCGCTCATTAGGTTGATGTATGTGAAAATGTGGGTTTACACAATCAATGACAACTAGTGTGTGTGTCTGTGACGGACATGTGTTGATGTACATAGTTGACTTTTGGTTTGTGTCTTGAGATAGGCATGCCAGTGTGGGGTGCATTGGGAAATCATTGCGTCTCAAGAATGGGGTGGCGTGCTGTGGTATTTTGGTGTAGAAGTGGGCCATGATTGTGCATCTTTACTTCATGTAGGGGGGGACACGAGTGGGGGCCTGCTGGCAGGTGCCTCTCACTGCTGGGGGGTGGGGGTGCTTGGGGACAGGAGTGGGGGCCTGCTGGCAGGTGCCCCTCATTGCTGGGGGGTGGGGGTGCTGGGGGACATGAGTGGGACATGAGTGGGGGCCTGCTGGCAGGTGCCCCTCACTGCTAGGGGGTTGGGGGTGCAGGGGGACATGAGTGGGACATGAGTGGGGGCCTGCTGACAGGTGCCCCTCACTGCTGTGGGGTGGAGGTACTGGGGGACTTGAGTGGGGGCCTGCTGGCAGGTGCCCCTCACTGCTGGGGGGTGGGGGTGCTGGGGGACATGAGTGGGGGCCTGCTGGCAGGTGCCCCTCACTGCTGGGGAGTGGGGGTGCTGGGGGACATGAGTTGGTGATCACTAGTGCAAGGTGACATGTGGCTTGGCTGGGGGGCATGCCCATGGTGGATGGGCTGCCTGCGGGACATGACCAGGGGTGCAGGGTAGTCCCCTGTGGTGTGGGCTGCCTGCAGGGGCCGTGGAGGGGGTAGAGGGCACACCTGGGTGGACCCACACTGCCAATTCACATGTAGGACTCCCTGCGCACCCCCAAAATACACGTACCCCGCTCTGACAGCAAAATCGTGTGTGAAACTTCCTGCGAAACCCAGTAAGATGCGTACCCCACTCGCACAGGGCCTATCACATGTGAAACTTCCCGCGAACCCCCGAAATACACGTACCCCGCTCCAATCGCGTGTGAAACTTCCCGCGAACCCCAGTTATACACGTACCCAACTCGCACAGGGCCAATCGCGTGTGAAAATTCCCGCGAACCGCAGTTATGCATGTACCCCACTCGCACAGGGCCTATCGCATGTGAAACTTCCCACGAACCCCAGTAATACACGTACCCCACTCTCACAGGGCCTACCTCGTGTGAAACTTCCCGCGAACCCCAGTAATACACGTACCCCACTCGCACAGGGCCTACCGCCTGTGAAACGTACCGCGAACCCCAGTAATACATGTACCCCACTCGCACAGGGCCTACCGCGTGTGAAACTCCCTGCGAACCCCAGAATTACACATGCCCCGCTCGCACAAGGCCTACCGCATGTGAAAGTCCCCGCGAACCCCAGAATTGCACGTGCCCCGCTCGCACAGGGCCTACCGCATGTGAAAGTCCCCGCGAACCCCAGAAATGCATGTACCCCGCTCGCACAGATCCTACCGCGTGTGAAACTCCCTGCGAACCCCAGAAATACATGTACCCCGCTCGCACAGGGCCAATCGCATGTGAAAATTCCTGCGAAACCCAGTTATGCATGTACCCCACTCGCACAGGGCCAATCGTGTGTGAAACTTCCTGCGAACCCAAGTAATACGCATACCCAACTCGCACAGGGCCTATCGCGTGTGAAAATTCCCACGAATTAGTGGGGTACATGTATTTCGAGGGGTGCGCAGGGAGTTTTACACGCGATTGGCCTAGTGCGAGTGGGGTACATGTATTCCGAGGGGTGCGCGGGGAGTTTTACACGTGTTTTTCATGGTTGGGGGGGCTTTATGCTGGTCCACTGGCCTGTGCGCCATGTACTGGATTTGTGCGCTGTTCATGGCACACGGGGCAGGGTTGGGGGTGTAACTGGCGCTGCTGCAGGGTCGCTGCACCACTCTGCGCCACGGCTGCTTAGGGATGTTAAAATCCATGAATACGCTGTGCGCCGAAATGGGTTTTGGCACACGCGGCTGGCGCAGACTGCCGCATGCGCACACTGTGCGCCAGACGCATGCGCTACTTGTGTGCTGAATTCTATGAATTACCCCGTTAATGTCAAAGCAGTCTTCCAGTTCCGCAAGATAATCTTCTTACCAGTCATCGCCCCTCTGAACAACCACTTCTTCTCACTCTGATTGAGACCATCCAAAGACTGATCGCTCCCCAATATGACCACACTAAAGTCCAAGACAGGTAGACCAACAATCACCTCACCAGTCCGATCTCACCCCAGAACAGTCTCACCAGTCTACAATCCCACAGTAGATGTTCCGGCGTACCAATCTCACACAAACATCTACAACATTCTGCACTCTCCAACATCCCTCTTTTACACATTCTCTCTGGTGTCCAATACATTCTTATCTGTCTCGACCTCTCTGTGAGTCCCAGTGAGCACAATTTCACATTCACACACATTTGTTGCCACAAATCCTCTGTGATATCCAATCCGATCCTCCTGCCCCACTCCTCCCTTAAAGAGTAATTTCCTTGATAATGTGATACAATCACTTCATACAGGTGACTGGGCAGTTCCCCCATCTGATCCAGCTGAGTTCCTCGCAAACAGATTCAATTCAATTTTCTTCTCTAAATCCACAAGACCTATCGCACGTTTAAGCTTCACAAAATCAGATGCTCTAAAGTTTTCTATAAATTTCTACAGGAGTGCTACCCCACACATACGGTATTGACCCCTCCTACTAAGTGGGGATATAATCAATTTAAGTTTCAAACAAAGGAGGAGCATAAATCCATAATATACATTAACATTTCAAAATGCACCCAATGGTAGTACCTGGACATCACCTTATGAACCCGACACTCTCAAGTATATGTCCTCAAATTGTTACATATAACATATTTTAATATTCAAAACACTCAAAGCTACAAAACCCTGACATAGAATTCTAAAACACTTAAAAAGCATATGCACATGTTACAATACAATATACACAACGCAATAAAAAGCAAATTTCAACGTTAAAAAACACAGGAAACAAAGGTTAGAACCTGAAAACAAGGTACAAAGCCAGATTAATTGTTATTGCTCCACACTGTACCCATCATAGCCCGAAGCACCAGGCTCCCTTAAAGCATCCACATCCAAATATTGACACAAACCCTTCCCGGCACTCCTCATGCTATCCATCAACAAGTCATTTCCACAACTCCGTATCGAGACCGAAGTCAATACTGCTCGCGAAGTAAGCGGCCCATTAAAACTAGTCTCTGCCTCCACCCAAACATCTTGCAACTCTTCTACAAAAGGAAGTAAGAAATCTGAAAAGAAAGCCAGGTGATGTGCCCTGAAATTCAGCACACCAAGACCACCCTGATGTAGCGGCAACTGCAACTTCCACAATTTCAACCTCGGGGGCTTCCTATCCCACAAGAACTCCTGCAACATCCTGTCTATATCTCTCCAAAATGTCATAGGCAACATCAAAGGGACCATACTTAAAACATAATTAATCCTTGGGGCAGATATCCTCTTTAAACCTTCCCCACAGAGAGAGAGATTTAAAAGACTCAATCTCTCAAGATCTGTCCGCAAACCACTACACATGTCCCGCACATTTTCCTTAACCATGTCACCAATCCCCGGAGTCAGCCAAACTCCCAAGTACAACATTTTATCCGGACACCACCTGAAGCCTAAGTCCATCACAAATTTCTTATCAGCAGAATGTGTCAAAGGCATAATCTCCGATTGCATCCAATTAATCTTGTATCTTGTGTTTCAAGGTGCGACGAGGCGGGGGGGACAAGGGGAGACAACGATCCTACTAGGCCAGGTGTCATTCAGATCGCGCAAGTGCAAGGGTAGAGGGGAAGGGAAAAGTGCAGGGGGGGAAGGTAGAGGGAAAAGTGCAGAACAGGGTTATAGCATACAGGATAAATAACAAGGGCCAGCTGGTGGCAAGTGCGAGGTAAGTGCAGCCAAGTGCTGGGAAGGGAGGCTGTAGGGATACAGACAGTACCGCAGTGCAGGGGTTGCCAGGGAGGCAGTGCAGGAGAGAGTGGCTGGGCCAAGTACCAAGAACGGTGAGTGGCCCAGTTGCAGATTCAGTGCTGTTTCAGTAATTTTAGCAGGGGAGAGGGGGAGAGAAAGCAGAGGCAAAGAGGAAGGTTTTGAGGTGCTTCCGGAACCGGAGATGGTTCTCCTCAAGTTTCAGGGAGGCAGGAAGGCTGTTCCAGAGGGAGGCCCCTGCAGCGGAGAGAGATCTGCCCCCAACTCGTTGTTTGGCGAAGCGGCTGACCCTGAGGGAGTTGGAGCCGGATGAGCGAAGAGCACGAGAAGGAAGATATTTATGAAGAGAGAGTTGAAGGTATTTTGGCCCAAGGCCCCAGACGGCCTTGTGGACAATGCAAATGCAAAGGGTTTTGAACTTGATCCTTGCAGTCACTGGGAGCCAGTGTAGTGATTTCAGTCCTGGAGAGATACGGTCCCTGGGCTTGAGGCCAAGGACAAGTCTTGCAGTCCTGTTCTGGATGAGTTGCAAAGGGCGGAGAGTAGAGGCGGGCAGATTTAGGTAGAGGCTGTTACAGTAGTCCAGCTTCGAGAGAACCAGGGCTCTAGAGACAGTGAGCTTCTGGGGGAAGGAGAGGAAAGGAAGGATACCTCTGAGGAGGTGTAGTTGGTAGTGTGACTTCTTAGAGACGTCTGATATGGAGAGAAGGAGAGTGTGGAGTCGAAGATGACCCCGAGGTTTTTTGCCTTGCAGGTAGGAGCAGGAAGAGGGCCAAGAGAGGCCGGCCAGAGAGCTGCAGGGAAGGAGGGAGTGGGTGTGCCAATGAGTAGAATCTCAGTCTTACTGGCATTAAGGCAACGGTCGTTGGCGGCACACCATTCCTGGATAGCAGAAAGACAGTCAGAGATGAGGGAAGGAGAAGAGGAGGCCGAGGGTAGCCTGAAAGTGAGCTGGGTATCATCCGCATAGCACTGAAAGTTGGGGCAGAGAGCGGCGATGCAGTGGGCGAGAAGTGCCAGATACTGGTTGAACAGCCAGGGAGAGAGAGGTTAGAACCCTGGGGGACACCACAGGTAGAGAAAAAGATGTCAGAGAGGAAAGACCCCAGTTGGACTTGGGAGGGTCGATTTGAGAGGAAAGGGGTCAGCCACGACAGAGCCTGACCAGTGATACCTACGTTATCACAGAGACGGTTGAGCAGGATGGTATGGTTGACAGTATCAAAGGCAGAAGAGAGATCAAGCAAAATGAGAACACATGGAATGTTAGAGTCAAGGTTCGAGAGCAGATCCTCACGGATGTTCAGGAGAGCAGTTTCCGTGCTTCTGGCAGCTCTGAAGCCAGACTGATGGTCATGAAGGCTACCAACAGATTCTGCATGGAGATTTAGCTGGGAGATGGCCAGTTTCTCCAGGAGCTTGCCCAGGAAGGGAGTGCTAGAGATTGGGCGATAGTTAGCTGGGCAGGAAGGGTCGGAAGAGGGTTTCTTAAGAAGGGGGTGCACAAGGGAGTGCTTGAGAGGGGATGGGAAGACTCCAGAGGCGAAGGAGTGATTGCAGAAGTCAGCAAGGGCAGGAGCCAAGGCGTCGATGTGGTCCTTGATAGTTTTGGAGGAACAGGGGTGGACCTGTTTTGACGAGACTTTCATAGATCGGACTTGTCTCGAAACCTCCTCAGCAGAAAAAAGGGGAAAGGCAGAGAAGGAGAGAGGAGGGGTGGCTGCAGAAGGGCCAGAGGAAGGGCAGGGAATAGAGGGGGGAGGTGATAGGAGGAGAGTGAGGACAGGATGTCCTAAGTTTTTGAAATGAAGTGAGAGGCCAGTGCCGTGCAGAGGGCCTGGGAGGGGAAAGGGGAGGTAGAGACTGCAGCAGGGTTGGCCAGCTCCTTGCAGATTTTAAAGAGTTCGACCAAATTGTTAAATGCCGCAGTGATGTGGGCTTGGATAAGGGCTCTCTTCTTGGTGAGAACGGAGAGCCGGTATTGCCTTTGGAGCAGGCGACAGGCCAGTTTGTCAGAGGATGAACATGAAGCACGCCATTTCCTCTCTGCCACCCTGCACTGGCATTTAAGGGTGACGAGATCCGAGTCATACCAGGAGTTACATTTGTCTTTGGGCTTCAGGTGTATTCTCATGACAGGGGCAAGGATATCAAGAGTATCAGATATAGCAGAGTAGAGAGTGGAGAGGGCTGTGTCAGGGTGGGAGTCAGCCGAAGGGGGTTGAGGGGGGCGAGAAGGTGGCAGTGAAAGCCTCAACTGACACTCGCTTCATGGGTCAGATGACCGAGAGGGAAGATGGCAGTGATGAGGGTGGCTTTGCCTGTGGGGTAGGGAGGGTGAGGTGGGAGGAGAGGAGAAAGTGATCACTCCAGGAGAGAGGAGTGGAGAGAGGGACAGAGAGGGGAAGGTCAGAAGAGATCAGGGCATCAAGAGTGTGCCCTGCAGAATGAGTCGGCCCAGATGGGAGAATAGAGAGTGAGAGAGAGTCGCAGAGGTCGTGAAAGAGTCCAGAGGGGGGACAGGAGGCATCCAGGTGTATGTTGAAGTCCCCAGGAAAGAGGAGTTGAGTTGTTGAGGACAGGAGTGAGGAGGAGAGGTCTGCCCACTCGGAGAGGAAGGAGGAAATTTGACCAGGTGGCCAATAGATAGTAGCCACGGTAAGGAAAGGCTAGGAGAGAGAGAGTCGGCAGACAAGACATTCAAAAGAGGAGTAGGTCTACGTGGGAATAACAGTGGCAGGAATCCACTCAGGGAAGATAAGGGCCACCCCCCCAGGACGGTTGGGCATGGGCACGGAGAGGATCTTGTAACCATCAGGAGGAGTGCGTCAAAGCTGGTGACAGAGCTGGCCGTGAACCATGTCTCAGTGAGACCGAGTACGTCAAGGTCCAGTTCCTCAAGAAGGCGGCAGATATCAGAGGAATGTTTGAGGCAGAGAGAGAGTTAAGAGTTGCAATGTGGAGAAGGTTGCCATCTTTGTAGGACTTCCGGGGAGGGGTACAGATCAGAGGTACGCCCTGTGGAGGTGAAGAAGGAGCACGGGAGGGGGCAGGGAGGGAGGGTAGAGGCAAGGTAGCCGAGGACAGAGGGGGGAGAGCAGGAGAGGAAAGGAAGTTGATGAGGCGCGGGAAGCGTCTATCAAAGAGGTGAAGGTTGGCCTGAGGGCCTTGGACCAAGACGGTCCCATTAGCGTAGACATTAATGATGGCCTTAGAGGAGTGGAAGGAGGCCAAGAGGACATCCAAACGGGTGCAACCATTAATGGGAGAAGAGGAGAAAGGAGAGAGCACAGGGACCATATGAAGGGTCCATAGGTCAGGTGAAGGCACGAAAAAGTGGATTTCAGTGAGAGTTTCCTTGGAGGAGGCACTGGTGTAGGTGTCAGCGATAGGGAGGCCTGGGTTGGAGACCAGGATGTCCTTTTTAAACTTTTTCCCACCAGATTTAGTGAGGAGAGCAGGATAGTCAATGGAGAAGCAGTTAGAAAAGATAGGTGAGATAGAGAGCACCATGGGATAGGAGGGAGTGGGGGGGAGACAGAACAAGCACAAGCAGACAGGAAGAAAGCGGCAAGCCCTAGTTTACCACAAATTCAGAGCACAGTGAACACAGTAATGCATATCAGGTACTCAGTGGAGAGGCCACCTAAGTTTGAAAATCCTGTGAGGGGAGAAAAACCCTAGTTTACCACAATTTGCAGGGCACAGTGAAGTGAAGGCACCATGCGAATGAAGTGAACAGTTGTAGGTGCGGCGGGCCGAGGGAGCAGGTAGAGCTAACAAGGTGGACCGGCGACAAGCGTCCCCTGTGGACACCTGCAGACACAGTGGGAGCTGCAGCCGTAGGAGCCGCCCTTTGCCTGAGGGGCCCTTAGCCGTGGGGGCTGCCCAGGAGGGTGTCGGTATATGGGGGGTGGCGGGCAGGGAGGCGGGCTGGAGGAGGGCACCAGGAAGAGGCTGCGAGGGGAGGGGGGAGGGAGAAACACAACCATGCGCTCGGAGCGCAATACAAAAAAAAAAAAACACAATTCGTCACTTGAGGCCCAGATGGACCGGCAGGATTTCTATCCTGCAACTGGGCTGCCCGGCGAGCTGCTCTCCACCCCAAAAGTTCAGCACAAAAGCATCTTGGCCAACACAGAATAGAGGAAGTTCCAATTCACTCTATCAAATGCTTTCTCCGCATCTAAAGACAAAATAGCACTATCCCCTTCCTGACCATTCGCCTTGGATACAATATTCAAAATCTTCCTAATGTAACTGGAGGTCTTCCTACCCTTCACAAAACCGGATTGATCCACATGTATCAAGGAAGGAAGTAGACGCTCCAACCTGCAAGCCAACATTTTGCCAGAATCTTATTATCAACATTAATAAGATTTATGAGCCTATAACTCGAAGGTAGAGTATTGTCTCTCTCTCTTTTCAAGAAGACCGAAATCAAAGCATGTCTAGTAGTTTCCGGAAGCAGTCCGGTATTTAATGACTCCATATACATATCCAGCAATAGCTTGAGTGCCGAATCCGGCAGCACCTTATAAAACTCTGCCGGGAACCCATTTGGCCCCTGGTCCTTCCCAGCATTCAATTTACCAATCGCCACCTTTACTTCATCTAATGAAAAATCCTCCTCCAATAACTCTGAGTCATTCTCATTAATTCTAGAGGGGTCTACTTTTCCCAGAAATTCCGCACCCTCACCAGACACCTCCGATTCATTTTTGTAAAGTTCTGCATAAAAATCCCGGAAAATTTTGTTTACCTCACCCGGATGATAACATATACTGCCATCTTGAGTCTGAATCGAAGGAATAGATCGCTCAGCCTCCCGCTTCCTCAGCCTATAAGCCAACCACCTGTCACACTTTTCACTCTTCTCATAATAGGCACACTGTAAAGAAAAGTTACTCTGATCACTACGTTCATCAATTAGCGTATTCAACTCTCTCCTCACCCTTTTAAGTTCACTCACTGCCTCCAAACAAACAGGATCCACCATAACTCTCCTCGATAATTCGGTACGTTTGGTCCCCAACAATGCCTCCCTATCAATGCTCTTTTTTCTCAGTCCACATCACACACCAATTAAGTGGCCCCGTATCGTACATTTCAAAGCCTCCCAGATGATAGTAGGACGCATCTCCCCATTATGATTACACTGCACAAAACAGTCCACTTCCTTTCTCAATGCCTCTAACACGTCATCCTTCTGCAGCAGTGAAACATTCATCCTCCAAAATGTGTGTACATTCAGGGCATACTGCAACCGCAAGTGCAAGACCACATGTGCATGATCAGTTAAAAGTATGTTACTAGAGAGGGCGCTAGAGGGCCACCCAAGATGGCCGCCAAGGCTTGAGCTCCCACTCTGCCCGGGATTAATCAGTACGAATCCTGCTGTTCCCGGCTTGGCTCTACACGACCAAGGGTGGTTCCCGGCTCCTAAACCTTTCGTCTCCCATCTCCTCGAATCTGGAAGAAAATCGACCTTTCTACACCCCAGAACGACCCACCCGGTGCTGAGGCCCGCCATTTCAGGTGCGCCGGCCATCTTGGTGCGCGAGCAGCCCCAGGAGAACATTCGATCCAAGTACCCCCCGACACCGAGGCTGTTCTAACATTCGCAGCTCAAGAGGGGACTCAAAGTGCAGAGGGAACCAGAAAGCCCCCCCCCTACCAGGCGACTACCGCGGCAAGAACTGGCCGGCGAAGTGTCGCCGGGGGCAGAACGCTGCCCATCGGCGCCGCACCAGCAGATCCGCTACATCAGACCCGGAGAGAGCCCCCGGAGCCCCTCGGTGCGCGGCCGTACCCCCCGCCCCGGGTGGCGTAAACTGAGCGAGGGACGAACTCCAGGAGAGCCATAGCACCGAAACTCCGACACGGCGGGAACGGATGCGGCCTGGGAGGAAGTGATTCGATGGTGGAAGCTGGAACAGACCTGCGGCGGGACCACAGATTGAGGTACAGACGGCAGGGCGCGGGGGTTTGGAAGGGGGAGAGACCGCAAGCATAAGCGTACACA
This sequence comes from Ambystoma mexicanum, assembly GCF_040938575.1. Classification (NCBI taxonomy): domain Eukaryota; kingdom Metazoa; phylum Chordata; class Amphibia; order Caudata; family Ambystomatidae; genus Ambystoma; species Ambystoma mexicanum. The sequence goes on along the minus strand of NC_090935.1, from coordinate 1,034,565,518 downwards.
CCGTGCCCCCGCAACCCCCAGCCATGGGCGTAGGACATGGGGGGAGAGGGGGGACAAATCCCCCCCACAATTGTAAGTGGAGGGATACAATGGCATTTATCCCCCCCAGTTTCCCCCAGTTTGTGTCGCTCTGCAGTCTGTGCAGTGATGCGTGCAACAAAATTCAGATAGCTGCAGCGTGTAAAGAAGTTTCTTCCTTCCTCCCCCCACCCCCCTCCTTTTCTCCTTCCCTTCCTTCCTTCCTTACTTCCTTGCTTTTCGTTCCTTCCTTTTCCTTCCTTCCTTCATTCCTTCCTTTTCCTTCATTGCTTCCCTTTCCTTTTCCTTCCTTCATTCCTTCCCTGTCCTTTTCCTTCCTTCCTTCTTTCCTTTTCCTTCCTGCCTTTTTTCTTCCTTCCTTTTCCTTCCCTTTCCTTCCTTTTTTCCCTTCCTTCCTTCCTTCCTTCCTTCCTTCCTTCCTTCCTTCCTTCCTTCCTTCCTTCCTTCCTTCCTTCCTTCCTGCCTTTCTTCCTTCCGTCCTTCCTTCCTTCATTCCTTCCCTTTCCTTTTCGTTCCACCCTTCTTTCCTTCCCTTTCCTTTTCCTTCCTTCCTTCTTTCCTTTTCCTTCCTTTTTTCTTCCTTCCTTTTCCTTCCTTTTCCTTCCTTCCTTTCCCTTCCTTCATTCTGTCCTTTTCCTTCCCTTTCTTTTTCCTTCCTTCCTTTCCCTTCCTTCATTCTGTCCTTTCCTTCCCTTTCCTTTTCCTTCCTTCCCTTTCCTTCCTTCCTTCCTTCCTTCCTTCCTTCCTTCCTTCCTTCCTTCCTTCCTTCCTTCCTTCCTTCCTTCCTTCCTTCCTTCCTTCCTTCCTTCCTTCTCCCTTTTTCCTTCCCTTTTTCTCCCTTCCTTTTCCTTCCCTTTTTCTTCCTTCCTTTTCCTTCCTTCCTTTTCCTTCCCTTTTTCTTCCTTCCTTTTCCTTCAAGCCTTTTCCTTCCCTTTTTCTTCCTTCCTTTTCTTTCATGCCTTTTCCTTCCCTTTTTCTTCCTTCCTTCTTTCTTTTTTCTTCCATTCCTTCCCTTTTATTCCTTCCTTCATTCCCTTCCCTCCTTTTCCTTCCCTCATTCCTTCCTTTTCCTTCCTTCATTCCTCATGTCAGATGCACATTAAAAAAATAAGGCACACTTTAAACAGCCATTGGTACTTCGTTTCGTTCACCATGCAAAAAAATCCCCAAACCCCATTGGCTGCTAATGATGGTGACGAGAGTGGTATTTGCATCGTTCTTACCCAAAGAGAAACTCGACAGCGCCAGAAAGGCGATGACCAACATCCCTTTCATTTTTCCCCTAAATCCTCGTAGTCATTGGGTGCCCTGATGCCCCTCCTTGAGGTGTCCTCAGGCCTCCCCTCCTTTAGAGAAAATGGCAGTGGTTGGCAAGTAGAACCCTGAATATCTTCTCTGGCACTGCTGTGGACGAGATTGGGTCTCGAGCTCCAAACTGGGCATTGAAACAGGCCCATGCCCTGGTGGGTTCTGCCCGGGGCCAGGGTTTGGATGAACCCTGTCCCGTCTGTGCTTGCCTGTCCCCCCCCCACAGGACAGGCCCTGGGACCCCCAGAACACTGAATGCTGAAGGCTGGCTGGACTGTCACCCAAGCTTGGCTGTGAGCCACTGCCAGGCCTCACACTTGGGCTGGGAGAGGAGAGTTTATGGGAGGAAGACCTTCACCCACCCACAATGCAATGTCCTCTGCTTAGGAGCAACCCTTGGCAAAACAATGTCCCATTGCATGAGTCCTGATGTTCTGTTCTATATACTCGAAAGTCCCCCCACCCCACTTTACTTAGGGCACTGTGCACAGTGTAGTCATGGTATTTCAATATGCTGCTGGCAGGCGACGAAACAAAATGTGATTGCTTACATTCTGACACATGCAAACGTGATGACATGACTGATCATGTACAGGGCCGTCATGAGGTGGGTGCCAGACGGCAAACTGCCCCAGACCTTGCAGGGCACAGGGGCCTTGCACGCTGCGGTAGATGCCTTCCTACTGCTCTGACTGCAGTCACATACGTGTGCTCCCTTGCGCATGTGTGTTTTGCAGCACGCACCTTATGGGGAGGATGAGGAAGTAGGGTGATAGCTGACTACAAAAGGGGTGTTCCCATTGTGACCCCTCCTCTTCATTCAGGACACTGAACTTGTGCAAGCCATAAGTCTATTGGACTGAATAGACAGAGATGTTCCAACCTGGCAGAGGCCCCTCACCTGGCAGTGCCCCCCCCCCCAACCTGGCAGAGGCCCCCTCATCTGGTTGTCACATCCAAAGTTGTGATCGAACGTTTTTTCACAAGACTTGCACAAGTCATGGAGATGAATCGTGCGCTGATGAGTCGATGGCAACTAAATTGAAGGAAATTCATTGAGTGTGTATGCACTGCAGGCCCACTGCATTGCACCCCGTGTGTCCACTCACTACAGCGTGTAGTGCACTATATATACTCAAATCTGTGTAAGCGAGAAATACATTGTGAACTTTCATCAAAAAGCTTTCTGTTCAAGTTGCACAGTTCAAACCCATTAAGCAGACGTCACCAACAACCTGGGCTACCACAACAAACATCAACACAATGCTGTGTGTTTTCAAATCTTTTCAAGATGTAACTCTGCTAAAAGGGGCCATTCTCCTGACAGGTTTAGGACTAGATGGAGCAGTGCACACCATAGTGAAAGACCAGCATCAGCCAGAGTTTTACATTAAGCATTCTCTTCTCGATTTTGCTGTTTACTGTTTCCACTGGCTATTTATTTGCCTGCACATACAGGAAAATCTATCACACTAGGAGAAGGCCTAACATCGTGCTCTGTCATTCCATCGGTGTATCATGTTTCTAAAGTTTAATAGTTCAGCTCAGTTAATGGCCATAATTGGAAATGCTGAGTCATGCCTCAGAGTAAGGAGTTTGTGCATCGTATCCTCGCCAGAAGTGGTTGCCTCTTATTGTGCAATATGTTAAATAGTAATATGCGTCTCTTAGATACTTCTTTGAAGCTTTCAAAACTTTGAATGTATTGAAACCAGGAGTGTTTCCTGATTGGGGATCACCTACCATTATGAAGTCTTAGATACTCCCAGTCCTTTGCACATCCGGCCCATCTCAAATCAACAGAAGCCAAGCGCACACAGAGTCTATATTCCAATCAGAATGTACACAGGTTCTGGTTCTTTTATCTAATTGCAGCAATGTCAGGCGAACAGTCATTAAGAATGCTGCTGCGCGAGTGCAGCTTTTTAAGTATCAACGGGAGACTTTGTTTGCTTCACTCCCATGGTTGATGATTCCAATAAGGTTTTGGAGACCTCAAATATGTATTTTAAAGCTTAAACATTGGTGCCTCCAGTGGAGCTTGTAGAGAGGTCCCCACCCTAGTGTGTGAGCATGGAGTATTAGGTGAGTTCAGAGTTATTGTGACCAATAAACAAGTTGCTTGTTCAGGTATTTACAGGAAGATGGGCACTTCAGGGAAGGAATCCTGGCCTCTTAAACTGTTTCATGAATTGAGAAACCTGAGGAGAGTACCCTCGTTTCATTTCATGAATCATGATAACAGGAAAAGACAGTGGCTGTGGCTGAGGGGAGCTGTGTGCATTACCTTTAGTTGTAAATCAGTTTAGGCCCATTGGAGGCAGATTTGTTCCCGCGACCCCTAATACATGTTGAAAGCAACCTGTCCTTTTCAAACGTCACCTACAGTATTTTTGTGCAATGTTCGCCCGCCCTTTTTAAATTCCATACAAGAATTCAAGTCGTTTTACTGTCCTCACCAGATGTAAGTAACTTACTTTCTTGGTAACGTAAGGGGATCCATGCAAGTCACATTTGGCTGGGTGGCTACTCCCGCTGTGGCAGATGTGGTAGCTGACACACTCACTCCAGTCCTGTGGCTGCCCCCCTCATGGCGCAAAATTGGCTGGTTTCCCTCTAGCTTGCACCCCAGTGAAGGGAGCCTGAGAGCAGGTGTTTTCGGGGCAGACATAAAAGATCTATCGATCATGTGGTCCACAGGTATGATTGCGAGTGGGATAGAATTGGTGCTTTATTCCCGAGGTTGCCGAAATAAATGCCATTGTGTTATGTTATAATAACCCATGCTGTTTAAACACCCTGGAACTATTGTGTTTGTGTTGTTAAAAAATGGTGAATACGACTATAACATTGAAAAAAGTAAACGTAGTGTTAAGAGGGACATCAGAATTGAAGGATTTTGTATTCTGAACTGCTTTTCTTTTTCTTAATTTTCTTCTGTTTTCTTTCTTCTTTTCTCTTGTTTTATACAGTGATGATATATGTTATTTAATACCTACTGCTATTTTAATTTTGTGAAAAGTCGAGTTCTTTCACTAAAATACAATAAATAAATAAACAAATAAATAAATAAATAAAGCAAAGTACCAAGGTGTCCCCTGTCCCCCCCCCAGATTTCATGGGTCTCCTACGCCCCTGCCCCCAGCCACAAACCGCACTGCCTTCTGAGGCCCGCGGCAACAGGACTCCGCACCCCCGAGGGAGCGGTGCGTCGCAACCCTTTGCCTCAACAAGTCGCTTAGAAGGCAACAGAATCCCAGCATCTCCCTCCAAAAGTACCCTATGCGGTGAAGGGCCCTTATTGACCTACTACACGTAAGACTCGAACGATCAGCACCCCTGAGTCTCTGGATCAATCACAGTGCAAGCGCTCGAATTCCCCAGGGCCGCGGGCCGCGGCTAGGTCCTACCTACGTACAGGAAGCACCCCACCAGAAAGCAGTCACAACCCTCCAAACTCTCTCTCCTTTCGCCAGCATCTGCCAATCCCCCCGGGGGACTCTGCGAGGCCTCTGTTCGGTGGTAGGCCTTCGCCACCGGGTGAACTCGCACACTCAGCAAAGCAGGATGGGGAAGGCGGATAAACTGCAGAGGAAGCTGACTTTTGAAAACGGTGCGACTCCGAGGGCCACCCACTTACAAGACGAGAGTGAACCTACGCCTGGAGGCTCACTCCAAGCAACATCAGGGAGCAATCCGTCTGAAATAAAAGAACTTCTCTTGGAGTTAAAAGTGGGCATCGGCAGCTTAAACAGTAAAATGGACGACCTATCCTCCAAAGTAGACCTAATGCAACATCGCATCGATACCCACACGGAGCGATTAACAGAGGTTGAACAGAGGGTCTCCGACCTGGACGACGGCGCGGCGGCACTATCGAGCAAGGTAGCCAGACTTGACAGCCAAATGACCACAACCATGGCCAAGTGCGAGGACCTAGATGGCAGCTCCAGACGGAACAACATCCGAATCATTGGAGTAAGAGAACATGAACTCCAGACGAAAATGGAAGATCACGTTGAATCACTTTGCATCTCTCTCTTTGGCCGAGAAGCGTTCTCACAACTGTTTATGATCGAGAGAGCGCACAGGACTCCGTCCGCCAGACCAGCCCCTGGTGCCCCGTCCAGACCCATAATTGCGAGATTACTAAATTACAGAGACCGGGACGCCATTCTCCGCCTGGCCAGAGAGAAAGGAGAACTGCTCCATGACGGGGACAAATTCCACTTCTACCCCGACTTCTCGGCCGCTGTCCAAGCACAGAGAAGAGCTTTTACCAACGTCAGGCAAAGACTTCGAGACAACCGGCTAGTCTACTCAATGCTGTTCCCGGCACAGCTCAGGGTACAACACAACGGAAGAGTCCATTTCTTCCAGTCCCCGGAAGAAGCCCACACGTTCCTAGACCAGAATGGTTGCCCGGATCAACATCCTCGTCAGCTCCGTCCCCAGAGAGAAAGAAACCCCAGGAATCCTCCATAAGAAACAGCACCCAGCAATCTCCCCAGTCAGTCACTAGGAGCCAACCGGAACTAGCGCAATATAGCTAACAAGACAGGGCAGAGACGTTGGGGAAGCCCCAAGCGCCCCTAGCACAACATCTGTTCCCACAATCAAGTTGGGGGGGATCCCGACGGACAAGTTGGGGTTGTCCGCGCTATGGGAAAAGTTATAAAGTTAGTAGTTTGGACACGCGCCATATGTTCACGCCCGATCCCGACCCGCGCCCCTCCGCACTGACAAGCCCACTACCGCTACAGAGCCTTTCGCATCGAAGCCGCCACATCATCCAACAGGAGTGCCAGTGCGCAACAAGTACAAACACGAGACCTGGGCTAGCCTCATTGCGGCCGGCTAAAGCGAATACAACGAGTCACAATCAACTCTTCAACCCGCTTCATTTAAGGTGTTAACATGGAACATAAGAGGTGGTAACATCCCGATCAAAACCAGAAAAATCCTGCAATACTTGAGAAGGTACGAGATCGACGTAGCCATGCTTCAAGAAACACATCTACCCCCTGGGAAAGAACACCTCTGGGCCAGAAGCTGGGGCTGCCATAGGTACTTCTCCTCATATTCATCATACTCCAGAGGAGTCGCTATACTTATCCATAGGAGAACAAACTTCCGGCTAATCTACTCCGTAAAAGACACCGCAGGCAGAGCCATTCTAGTGAGTGGCACAGTAGCTGGCCAAAGTATAACCCTTGTCAACTCCTACGCTCCAAACACAGACGGCCCCAGAAATTTCAGCTGGGTACTAACACAGCTCTCTGCCCAGGCCCAGTCAACCATAATCTGGGGGGGGCGATATGAATACAGTGCTCGACGCGGCGAAAGACAGATCGAGAACTACACCACAGCCCATGTCCAAAGCCTGCTCCCAAATAAAAGAAATGTGCAGGTCATTCGATTTGAAGGACGCTTGGAGAGCAGCGAACGGAGAGCCGCAAGAATATACCTTCCATTCGGCAGTTCATAACACGAGCTCCAGGATCGACTACTTTTTCATCTCTGCACGGGGTCCGCTGGTGAGTGACTCTTGCTGTATCCTCCCAAGAACGCTATCCGATCACTCCCCGATAAGCCTCAATCTCACATCAGCCAACTCTAAATCCCCTTTACAGCGCTGGCGCTTCAAGAACGGATCCATGCGGGATGAGGTATTTGCAGCCGAGCTGAGAGAAGAAATCGCCAAATTCTTGGAAGTGAACACAGGATCGGTCTCCTCCCCCGGCACAGTCTGGGAAACGCTGAAATGTTTCACTAGGGGGATCTGCCTTGCTAAGGAGAATGGTATTCTTAAGCTCATCAGGCGTGAGCTGGCAACCAGCGAAAGGCGCCTTAAGGACTTGGAACGACAAATCACAAGCACAGGCGACCCCAAAATAAAAGCGGCCTTGAAAGAGGAACTTCAGATCTTTAATAACACAGCGGAACGAGAATTAAAATTTTTAGCCCGCAACAACCAAATCAGGCAATATGGTGAAGGCCAAAAACCTGGCGCCCTTCTGGCAAACCTGATAAGAGCAGATAACAAGCTACCCCCTATAGAAGGCATTTGCTCCAAACAAGGTAAGATGATCCACACAGATGAAGGAATGGCTGAAGAATTCAGGCTCTTCTACCAGGACCTTTACAGCACAAAGCATAACAGTGACTCAAACTCTATACTGGAGTACCTCGAAGATACAGAGCTGTACTGGGTCGAGAGTCATCTGCGGGAACAACTAAATGAATTGATCACGCCAGAGGAGATCATGGAAGTCATCAAGGCCCTGCCGAACTCCAAGGCACCTGGACCAGATGGCCTAACGGGGGAATTTTATAAAGCATTCGCGGTTACCCTTGCCCCCCTCCTAGCGGCAGTATACGAGGAGGCACTTGAAAAGAAGACACTCCCCCCGTCCCTTTGTGCCGCTAACATCATCCTCTTACACAAACCCGGCAAGCCTCCAGAAGACTGGGCATCCTATCGTCCCATCTCCCTGCTTAACCTGGACAATAAACCTGGACAATAAAATTCTAGCAAAGACACGTCCTTTGGAATAAGAAGAATGTTAGGCGTTATCGCAGCTCTGGATCCTGCTCAGCAGGCAGTCGCGGTTCTTCTCGATGCCGAGAAGGCATTTGATTTGATGGAGTGGCCCTTCTTGTTCGAGGTGCTTACCAGGATGGGACAGGGTGCCCGATTCATCAAGCTAGTGTTTCTGCTCTACACCAATCCACAAGCTAACATCATTGTGGGAACAGCGAATTCGGCCCCCGTGGAATTACAGCGCGGAACAAGACAGGGTTGCCCACTTTCTGGGCTGATTTTTGCACTAATAATGGAGCCCTTGGCGTCCAACCTCAGGGAACTGAGGCAACAGAGAGGACTTAACATAGGACCAGACAAGCTCATCACATCCCTATACACAGATGACGTGTCGCTGTTTGTGCGCGACCCCGAAGAAAATCTAAATCCAGTAATGAGTGAAGTCATTAAATTCGGAGCAGCCTCAGGTTTAAAAATCAACCAGTCAAAATCCATCATATTCCCATTGACTACATCGACCAGGGCGTTTGCAGACGACTTTCGGTTCACATGGAAAAGGTCCAAGGTCCTGTACCTAGGGATTCAGTTGGCACTGACTCATCAAGAGGTGTTCCGGGACAATTACGAAGAAGTCACCAAATCCTTGCAAGATAAAGTGGCACGATGGAAGTCTCTGCCATTGACTCTCTGGGGAAGAGCCTCCCTAGTCAAGATGGTGTTACTACCGAAACTACTGTACTTATTCACGAACATTCCCATACTACTGCCACAATCGTATCTGAAAAGATTGGTTCTTGAATTAATATGGGTGGGTAAGACGGCCAGAGTGGCACACTCTACACTATGTCTTCCGGTGACGAGCAGGGGACTAGCCCTTCCAGATCTGGAGAAATACTTCTGGGCGGCACAAGCACAGTTCCTCAGTCACTGGTATGCCACACTACCAGTCAGACCCCACGTGCAAGTGGAACGAGCTCTGGCGACTCCCAACCTGTTGAGTGCTGTTGTATTCGGCCAGACACCAGTCCCCAATAACACCATGAATGTGATGCTCGCGACGTACAAGATTTGGAAAACACTTGCTCAAAAATATGGAGTGCAAACGCGGTACTCTCCCCTTCTTCCTGCAAAATTTATACCAGGGGTGCCGCTGACATCCGAGAAAGTTTACCACCAATGGGTTGAAAAGCTCCACATAAACTCCCTGGGAGATTTCTTCATTTAGGACAGTTTCATAACCCCGCAACAGGCCAGACAGAGGGTTGGCAATATTGCCCTTGACACTTTCATCTATTTTAGGACTCAATACACTTTGCAAGCAAGCCTGCCTGACTTCCCAAAGCAACCACAAACCTGGTAGTTACTCCATAACACAATACAAGCACAGGGAGAAGGCAGACTGGTATCGCAGATCTACAAATCTATTATCACCAACACGACCACCAGTGACTCCCGAGCAAAAATCAGATGGGAAAAGTCCCTACGTTCATTCATCCCCGAGGAAGACTGGATCTTCATTCTGAGACAAATGCAGAAGATAGCTCTCAACTCCTGCTTTAAGCTAATCCATTTTTATTTCCTTCACCAAACCTACTACACACCAGCGAAAGCAAACAAACAACATCCTGAGGCTTCTGCAAAATGTGAAAGATGTGGTTCACCCTCGGCAGACTTTGTGCACCTCGCATGGGACTGTCCCAAACTATCCCTTTTCTGGAGCCAAATTATGGAGACAACAGCCTCGATCGTAGGAGAAACCGTGCAGCCCGCCCAGACAGCAGCCCTGCTTGGTATGACGAGGCTCATGTCAGCACCAATAAGAAAACTGGCTGGCCTGCTGTTGACTCTTGCTCGGAGGCGGATTGCCATGGCCTGGGGTCGTGGTCCCCACCCACGGTCGCTGCTTGGCGTAAGGACATTTTATACTGGCAAGATGTTGAAACAGACTTCATTAAGCTGTTGCCCCTCCATGCCCGCCCGCCAGACATCTGGGACCCCCTGGTAACTTTTCTGATGAACGAAACAGAGGATGCCCAGTCCCCCCCAGGAATCGACAGTTAGAAGAGGAGGCCATATTCGGCAATCTATTTAGCTCAATACCTCCACCCCACTGAGACATTGAACTGGGACGTTGCAATACGCAACACTATGTTCATTGAACTTCGGAGCGGGATGTCGAGAGGTTGGGAGGGGGGAGGGATCAATGGGATTTGGCGCAAGTTAAGTTCACCCTAATGTGGGTGTGTAGTTGTACTGTGTTGGCATAAAAGTTAAAAATAAAGGTTTTTTTAAAAAAAAAGTATGTTACCAATCTCAGACGTTTCACAACACTCTGTCATTCGACCAGCAGTCAGAAACCTATCTATTCTAGAATATACTGAATGTGCCCCGAGAAAAAACTGTACTCTCTATTCAAGGGATGTTCCAGCCTCCAACAGTCCTTCAAGTTATGTACCAAAAGTAAATCCGCCAAGGCCAAATGTTGCCTGTCCGCACCACTCCTAGAGTTATTCCCACTCCTATCTACTGACGCGTCCAAAACAATATTAAAATCTCCACCCAACACAATATTCCTGGACCCTAAATCCTGTAACATTTGCGCCACCTTTCTGAAGAAGGATCCGTCATCCACCGAGGGTGCACAAATATTACACAAGGACACAGCAAGGCCCTGTATATCAAGCAGCAGAGCAACTATCCTCCCCTCTTTGTCCGACTTTTCTCTCAAAACCCTGCCCGGGATATTCTTTCTGAACAATATCGCCACACCCCTCGATTTGGTATTGAACGAGGCACCATATATCTGCCCCACCCAACCTTTCTTCATTTCTCAATTTCATCCTTTGCTAAATGAGCCTCCTGCAGGAGACATACATCACCCTTGAGCTCATCTAAGAATCGTATAACTTTCATCCTTTTCCTGACATTATTCAATCCATTCACATTCCAAGTCACCAAACTCAATTCCTCACCCACCATGTTCACTGTAAGATTTTCCCACCTGACAACCAAAACCACTACAAACAATTGAAAGTATGTTCTCTTATTTCAGTGCTGCTTTATTTCATGTCTCCAAACCTTCTTCTAGAACGAAATTATTAATAGGAGGTACTGTTTAAGATGAAATGTGTGTGACTGTGAAGCAAGGTTGTGTGATTTTCCTTCTAAACCTGAAAAGGAAGGACATAGCTCTATGGCAATTAATGAATACATCATTCTTAATTTTCGACTGTTAAATATGAAAACAAATTTGCAAAGTTGCATGATAGTTTGCTGAACTCCCCAATGAAATGTGTGTCATTTGTCGCACAATTTGCTACAATTAATAAACCCACAAATTCTAAGGGATGATAGCAACCTAAAAATGGAAAGCTCTAAGGAATCTCAGTGGTTCAAACAAAGATGAGGTTGAAGAATTTCAGCTGCTATGTTACATATTGTTACAACAAACTGAATGATAAAAGAAGAAGGTTCTGTTGCAAGCAATCTTGGGATTTATCCAGTTCACAGTGGTATTCATCTGTTAAATCTGGATGAGCGCATCAGTATTCAGATTGTGCAACCATTTCAAGCCGTTGCAAGACTACAGCCTAAAACTAGGAAATTACCTTTTTTTTAAAAAATGTTTTTATTTAAAGTTCCATAGCCACAACATAATTGTGACTTTTATCACATATCACACATACATATAAAATAAACAATTTAAAATTCAAAGGAAGAAAAGTAATTATTAGAGGAAAAAGATAAAGAAAAGGAAACAAGGAGATCTCTAAAAAGAAAATACATCAAAGTACAATATGTAACCAACTGGAAAAATCATTAAGCGTTCAAGTGAGATTCCCCGATCCATCAATCTCTGTTGGGGTATCTGTCATTCCAATCAAATTCAAGTCTCTCAGAAGGTTGACAACTTCAGCTGTTAGAAAGATTTAATGTCCTGAGGCAAGTCTGCCCCAGAACCTCACAGAGTTCAAGAATCTAACATCATGCACAAATCTTTGGAATCTCACAACTCTCAGAGTCCATGTTCCTGTACATTCTGACAACAGGTGTTTAGTTGATTGCCTCTCTAAATCATCACATTTATCACACAAATCATTTAGATATTTTTCTTTATCTCCAATATAGAGAATCTCTAAAGTCGGAAGAAGATTTAGCCTAAGTCTCATAAAATCCATTCTCATAATTGGATCAGGTCATTTCTTTTTTTTTTTTTAACTTTGTTTATTTTAAATCAAGGCAGGATGACAAATACAGACATTATAAGCAGTGGTTATTTAGGCAAGTTGATCCCCAGTCTCTTATCCCTCCCTGAGTTCCCACCCTCCCCTCTCCCCTTGGTCCGACTGTCCCAAAGGCCTTGTAGGCGGGCTCTCCCCTCCCGGGCTGTTCGGATAGGGCCTCAGCGTCTATGTATCTTCTTCCGGGATCTCCTGATTTTTTAAGATCCAGCGGGCCCCGGTGGGTTTATAGGTCAGGGCGGGGAAGTGCTGGTCGAATTCCAGCACTGGGGCCCAGATATTCTGGAAACGGTGAAGAGTACCCGCTTGCGCTGCCGTCACCTTCTCCGCTACTAAAATGTCCCAAAGTTTGATCCACCATTGGGCTATGTGAGGGCCTTCCGGGGTTTTCCAGACTCGTGCCACCACCGTTTTCCCTGCCAGTAGGCAGTGGGTTAGTAGTTTCGCTCTGGGTCCGGAGCGCAGGTAGGTCCCGGGAATTGGAGCTCCCAGCAAAACCGGTTCAGGTTCCAGGGGAATCGTTGTTCCGGTAATTTGTGTGATGGACCCTAGGCAAGCTTTCCAGAATGGTTGGATCTTCGTGCAAGCCCACCACATGTGGAAGAAGGAGCCTGGGCGGCCGCATCCTCTCCAGCAAGAATGATCCACCTGGGGGTTCATATGGTGAAGTCTGAGGGGCGGGTAGTACCACCGCAGCGTGATCTTGTACGCGCATTCTCTATTGGTGATGCAGGTGGATGAGGTGTGTGTTCTGGACCATATGTCGATCCAGGTTTGATCCTCTATCGGGTGACCCAGGTCCGCCTCCCATTGGGCCATGCAGCGAGTTCTTGTGGTCAGGAAGTCGCTTAGGATGCACCTGTATAGGGTGGATATTCTGCCGTGGGTTGGAAGGTCTCCCAGAGTGAGTTCCAGGGCAGTAGGAGGGCGTGTCGCTGCTTGCAAAGTTTGGGGATGTGAACACCAGTGGCGTAGTTGAATGTATGTGAATCCATCCCGTTCCTGGAGTTGGAATTTCTCCTTACATTGGGCGAATGTGAGAGGTCTCCCCCCTGTATATAGCTGGTCTATGGTCTCCAGCCCGCCTTTGATCCAGTTACGAAAATTGCGAGGATTCGTTCCCGGTGTGAACGTTGGATTATGGAAGACCGGGGAATGTGGGCTCAGTCCTCTTGGTACTCCCTTTCGCTTTAGCGCCCAGTCCCAGGTGCTAAGGGTGTGTTTGGTTGATAGCAGGAGCTCTCCCCATTGGGTTCTGAGGGGGGGCGGGATGTGTGGTAGAAATCGTAGGGGTAGGGGCGTCCGTGATTGTTCCAGCTCTACCCATCTGGGGCGGTTTGTCGTGTTTTGCCAGGCCTGGACCTGGGCCAGTTGGGCTGCCACTCTGTAGGCCTGCAAGTCCGGGACCCCCAGCCCTCCCAATTTGGAACTCCCCAGCATAGTTTTGAGAGGGATTCTTGCTTTCTTACCTCTCCAGATAAAGTTCAGCATTTTTCTCTGGACCCCTCGAAGAGTCGGCGTGGGGATTGCTGCTGGTAGGGAGGCACAGGCGTATAGGAATCTCGGAAGGAGGTGCATCTTGCATGCAGTGATGCGCCCGAGCAGTGAGATCTCTTGGGTCTCCCAGCGCTTCAGATCGCCTTCCAGTTCTTTAAAGAGTCGGGGGAAATTGGCTTTGTACGTGTCTCTTGGGTCAGCCGGGAAGTAGACCCCTAGATAGGGGATGGCACTCTTTTCCCACTTTATCGGGCACATCTTCGTCAACGGTTCTCGTTCTGCTGGGGTGAGGCCGATACCCAAAGCGGATGATTTATCGAAGTTTATGGTGAGGCCTGAGACTTCGCCATAGCTGGCGATTTCACGAATCGCGTGTTTGAGAGATGAGTGGGCCTCCGAGATCGTAAGCAGAATGTCATCCGCGTATAGGGCGAGTTTGTGATGCGTGGGGCCACTTTGCACGCCCTTGATTTGGTCATTTCGCCTGATCTTTTGTGCGAAAGGCTCCATGGTGAGTGCGAAGAGCAAGGGCGACAGTGGACAGTCTTGCCGGGTCCCGCATGACAAGGGGATTGGGGCCGAGTTATGACCGTTAATCCTCAGGCTTCTTTTAGGGCTATCATAGTTGCCTAGAACCATCATTTGGAAAGCTGGCCCGAAGCCGAAGGCCCCTAGGGTGTGTCTCATGAACGTCCAATCCACCTTTTCGAACGCCTTAGCTGCGTCTAGGGCCACCAAGACTAGTTTTTGGGAGCTCCGAGCGGCAAGGTCTACCAGGTTCAGGGTTCTCCGGATGTTGTCACCTGCTGTTCAGTGTAGGATGAAACCTGCCTGGTCGAGGTGAATGATCTTCGGCAAGATGCGGTTTAGGTGGGTTGCTAGGATTTTTGAGTATATGTTTGCATCGATGTTTAAAAGTGCGATCGGTCTGTAGGATGTTATGCTTCTTGGATCTTTTCCAGGTTTAGGCAGGAGGATGGTGGTTGATTCCTGCATCGATGGGGTCATCGCCCCCATTTCCCTGAAGGAGTTGAATAGGGTAGCCAGGTGGGGGGTCAATTGTGCTCTGAATAGTTTGTAAAACCTGGTTGAGAAGCCGTCCGGGCCGGGGGCCCGTGTTTTAAGTGATTTGATGGCCTCCTCGATTTCCTCCCCTGTAATGGGCTCCTCCAGTTCGTCTCTCATTGCGTCAGAGAGCCGGGGCACTGCTGCCTGCTGCAGGTATTCCTCTTGCTGTGGTGAGTTTCGTGGGGTTGCCTTCATGATTTGAGTCAAGTATTCTATTGCGAGGCGTTGCTTTTTGGGCTCTGAGTATAGTATGACCCCGTAGATATCACGCAGGCCCGTGATTGCGTTGACGCATCTCTGCTTGGCTAGTTTGGCCACCAGGAATTTGTTCGCCTTGTTACCCTTTGCATAATATGACTGTTTGGCCTTCCCCATTAGTTGGGCGGTTTGTTCCGCATAGTGGGCTTCCAGTTTTTTCCGAGCCGTACGAATGATCCGTTGCGTTTTGGGGGACCAGCCTTTCTCCTTATGGAGTGCCTCAGCCTCTCTTAGTTCGTTCTCTAGGGCCGTCCGGGTCTGGCGCCTGTCTCGGTGGTAGGCCGCACCTTGGGCTATCAGGGAGCCCCTGATTACTGCCTTCATGGCATCCCAGTTCTTCGCTAGTGAGGTGTCTGAGGCTGGGTTTTCGTTAAAGAAATTTCTTATTCCTGTTGCGATCTTGTCCCTGGTGGCCATGTCGTTGAGAATCGGGTCGTACAGCATCCATTTACGTGGGTTATTGGGGTTAGGGTTATGAACCCGGAGTTCCAGGAGCACTGGGGCGTGGTCGGAGATCGCTCTTGTGCCTATGGAGACTTCTTTGACCAAGGGGAACATTTGCGGGGAGATCAGGAATAGGTCGATCCTTGAGAAGGTGCGATGGACTTAAGAGTAAAAGGAGAAGTCTTTTTCGTCAGGGTGGAACACCCGCCATGAGTCTATTATGTCCAGGGTCCTGAAGAATCGGAGGAGGCTGAGTGCTTGGGCGAAGTCGCCTGGGGTCGAGGGGTGTGATCGGTCTTTGGTAGGGTCGCAAACCCCGTTGAAATCTCCATCGACAATTGTTTGGCCCTCCACAAAGCTAGCGGGAGATGTGCCCAAGGAGTCATAGAAGTGTGACTGTCCAGAGTTTGGGGCGTACACTGAGATGAGGGTATATAGGTCTCCCATCAGGAGGCATTTGACCACTGTAAATCGGCCTTCTGGGCATGTTTTCGTTTCCAGAATCTGTGGGTTCAAGTCTTTTCTGAAGAGGATCGCCGTACCTCCTTTTTTGTTTGCGCCAGAGGCGAAGAATTGGAGCGGGAATAGCCGGGATCGGAGACGGGTTACCTCTGCCGGCAGTAGGTGAGTCTCTTGGAGCATGGCAATCGCTGCGTCTTCGTCCCGGAGTTTCAATAGCATTGCCTTTTGCTTGTTAGGGGAGTTCAGGCCATTAACATTCAGGGAGAGGATCTGGAGCATCTGGAGGTCCACTGAAGACTCACTCTCCTTTCCTTGGATCAGGGGGGGGTCGTGAGGCGGTGGCTCAACTGCCATGTCTGTTCAGGAATCTCTGGATATCATCCTGCACTTGAGGTTTTAACGCGGGGCCCCAGTGGGGGGCCCCAACTTTAACAGGGGGGTAGACCGACATTATAAGTACGGTCGTACCTAAGGCCAACAGGGCCAACTGTCCCATCATGTATCTTGTACTGTGTGTTTCCAAGGAACAAGGGATGGAAAGTATCCTTGGAGTGGGTATGAACCATGGGTATGGCCCGCCGCCACCGCATTCAAGTTTCCCTAGCTTGAAGTCTAGGTGGCGGATCCTACTTTAGGTAGGGGCATCTGTGTCCAGGCTTAATCGCTGGCGCAGCCTAAGACCGTGGAAGCGTCCCGGTTCATCTCTTTCTGTTGTTCCGCTGGGTTGACAACCATGGCGTGCGTTTGGGCTTCGGGGAGGAAAGCGGTCCAGAGCCTTCGGTCCCCTCTGGGTTTGGCGTGGAAGGATCTCGGGGTGAGATTGGGTGTAGGATTTTCTCTGCGTCTTCCAAGTGGCTAATACGGCGTAGGGTGCCATTATGAGTGAACTGGAGAGCTGTCGGGAACAGCCACCTGTAACGGATCTGTTGCTCCTGGAGGAACGCTGTCAGAGGCCGAAGTGCTCTTCTTTTCTGGAGAGTGAGCGGTGATAGGTCCTGGTATATTTGAAGTGGGGTGCCCTGAAAAGTGATCTCATCTCCTTGGCGACTGATCGCTGATATTGCCTCTTTAGTCGTGAAGAAATGGACCGTGGTGATAACATCTGGGGGGGTCCGAATCTGTCCCACGGTGCGGGCGGAGTCTGTGGGTCCGGTCCAGTAAGAGCTGGGATTTGTCCAGGTCCGGGAGTAGGGCCTCAAAGAAGCTTCCCACGTAGTCCACTAGCTTGTTGTCGGGGATAGAAGGTGGGACGCCTCGAATGCGGAGGTTATTGCGGCGTGCCCTGTTTTCAAGGTCTTCATGTTTGAACTCCAGGATCTCGTATTTATGATGCAGGGAATCGATGGATTTTTGCACTTCCCCCAGAGTGGTAGCGTGATCCTGAAAATGGTCCTTGATCTCTCCGAGCCTCTGTTCGATTTCTGTGACCCTCTGATCCGTTTGATCAACTTTAGTGGTGAGTTCCGAAAGGCAGGCGCGAAACACCGATTTGATGTCCGCCATGAAGGCTATCAGGTCTCCTTTGGTGGCGAGAGCGCCCCCGTCTTCTTGTGGCTTCTGTGGGGTCAGTTTAGGAGGATCCTGTTTCTTGGGTTTTTCCGGTGCAGTAAACATGGCGGAGATATCTGTGCCCTTGCTCACCTTTGTTTGCCTCGACATGCTGCTCGTATCAGGCGGTCTTGGTTGAGAGAGTAGCAGCGAAGCCTAGGGCGGCGGGAGACTACACACGGGGTGAATCTCGCTCTTGACCTCCACTCTGGGCTAGTGGGCAGGGGCGCCCCAGGAAGAGTTGGTGCGGGGAGGGTCTCCGTCGGGGACGGTACAGGATGGCCGAATGTTTCCCGAGGGGGGGTACGTCGCTAAAATGAGGCCAACAGATTCAAGGCCTCTCTGGATGAAAGCACGTCTTCCGTTGTTTCCCCGCCCCTCCTCTGGTCTTCGTTGGCGATCCCTCGCTGGTGGGGATTCCAGGTCCCTCCGTGAGCTTCTCGTGTGCGGTATTGGGATGGTATAGGCTGTCGTTGAGCGGGGGTCTCGACTTGTTCTGCGTAGTGGGGGGAGGGGTGGAAGCCCACTCTCCCGGTCCCTCGGAGCGTGTGCCGGGAACCAAGCCCTAGTGTGGGCCGCCTCAGTATGAATCGGGTGACTCTGTGCTAGGGTCCGTCCCTCCTCTTCAGCTCTCCAGCTCCCCAGAGTTCTAGGGCCCCGCTACTGCCGAGTGCGGAGTGTGCTGCCAGGTTCCGGCTTGGCGGCCATCTTGATTTCTTCGGTTGAAGACGGGGGAGGTAGAACGCCTCCCCAGTCGCAGGTTATGCTTGGCCAGGTTGTGCCATGTCGGTTCCGGTCGCTGTAGATGGCATTGGCGTCGCGGAACCCCGCTTAGAACCGCCGAAATTCGACAACGGCGGCGGGCATCCCACGGGTGGCCTCAGAGAAGCGACCACATCGATGGTGCTCCAAGCCATGCCCCATTAGGTCATTTCTTAAGATACATAGATAAAAAAAGACCTTGGTTTATCATTCGGGGTAAGCGGTACTGACATTTTAGCTTGCCTCATATTTATTATAGTTCTGATCCAATCCATTTTTTTCATGGATTCTTTTACTTTATATGGTTTCTGAACCAACATTTCAATAGTACAGTCAGACTGACTCCACATTTTATTCGATTTTGTTCATAAGCTGTTCAAAAAACGGTTGCCTGATCTATACATTAATATGGCCAGATCCTCATATAGCGACGAGCGGGGCGGATCAAGTATTAACCTATATGTAGACATCCATCTCCACTCCAACCATCCCAACAGAGAGGTGAGACTGAGTTCATTTCTGTCCGAGGCTATTGGGACACAATTGGGAAGGTTCAGCATGCTCTTCCAGAGTTTTGCTTAAATTTTGTCCCACTCCAGGTCAAAAGATTGAGGATTAATGTCCAAACCAAACAGAATAATCGGTACAACCTTACCGACATAAAACTTTATTACTGGCATGATGTAAAACTTGTAATAAAGTATAAAGATCTTCTTTACTTGGGAAGCCAAATGTATTATTTTTAGATCTAAGGACAGGAGGAGGTGCCTTTTACTAGGACTGGCTCTTATCTGTGAGCCTAAATAAGTAAGTTCTTTTACAATCGGAATGGTCAAAGTATTCATATGCCAGAAAAAATGAGGTCCCTCTGTCTGACTATCTTCAAAGGATGTTTAAAGATAACTATTTCAGATTTTTTCGGATAATTGATAGATCATTATTCAGGGCATAATTAGCAAGTGCAGTTAATAACCGTTGGAACCCGACGTGTGAGTCAATGACAACAATGTCATTGGCATACGCCAGTCAGTTTACTTTGACATTTCCAACTTTTGGACTAATCAGTCCAACCTTCTCCAACCATTGGTATAAATCTGATAAAAAATAATATAAAAAGGAAAGGAGCCATCAAGCAGCCTTGACGGACTCCCCTTTTGATATTAATGGATCTTGAGAGATTCCCCAATCTCGACATTCTCACTCTCATAGAGGAGTTTTCATAAAGTTCAATTATAATTGCCAGTAAGTTATCCGGCACTCCCCAACTTTTCATTTTTTTCCAAAGCAAATTTCTGTTGATCTTATCGACAGCCATGGATACATCTACCCAGGCCCTGAAAAGGGGGCGACCAACTTTTTTTATGAGACTCAGCAGTAATGCAACTTAAAATTAGACCATTTAGAGAGGTTGATCGCCCCCTCCTAAAACCAGTTTGCTGTTTTGGAATAATTCCCTGTTGCTTTGCCCAAGTCTCAAGTTCACCCAATGCAAGACCTGCAAAAATGTTTCCATCCACATCCAGTAACGCGATTGGACGATAGTTGGATGCTAATAGAAGATTTCCTTTTTTGTAGATTGGAATTACAATCGAGGATCTCCAAGATTCAGGAATTATTTTTTGTCTTAATTATGCAATCAAACAGAAGTTTTAATAACTTAGCCCGTATGGGCAGGGTTATCTTCAGAATAGCATTGCTAAGTCCGTTTGGACCGGCCGCACTTGATGAAGATGACTTAATTATTAAAGATTGGATGTCATCAGTAGTATACGGGAGTGACCAGTGCGAGTCTAATTGGATCATGGGTACCGGAGTGTCTGCAGGGCCATACACCTTAGCAAAATGTGCCATCCAAACTTGTTCCTGGATCATCGTATCTTGAGCAGAATTTATCGATTTGTTCATTGAACCGATAATGGACCAAACATTTCTTGAATTTCTCTGGGAAAGCGATTTTAACATAGGGTTTAACATCATTTCCCACTCCAATCTTGATTTATTAGTAATTCCACAATATTCGTATAAATTTATCTGACTTGACAATTCCTCTGGGGATTTTTCTCCCACTTTATTCATTTCAACTCTTAGACTAGGTTTCAAAAATATTGATGCAATCTTCAAGTCTAAATTCTTTGTTTTCGTTTTTTGTTTCAAATTCCAAAAGATCGGGGCGATCTTCCTCAGGGGCTGAGGCGCCTCTTTTTGGCTCCCCACTGTTGTTTTTCTTATTTCAAGTGGAGTCACTGGAATGTCCTTTTTCAAGTCTTTCTCCTTAGGATCTTTTTTAGCATTTTACCCCTTAACAGAGTGGCCTTCTTTTGTTTTCTCATGCTTTTCATCAGCCATCTTTTCTTTTGTATTTTTAATGAAACGGTTAATATCAGTACCTTTCTTTTTCTTTTGCTTCAATTGTTGGGATGTTTGAATTGTTAGTGCCTCTATTAAATCTTTGTTTCTTCTTTTTTTCTGTTTCTTAGTTTTTCCATTTGACTTATGTTTCTTTTGTTTCTCTCCAGAGGTATTCTGAGCTGACATTTCATCCAATCCTAATAATTCAGGGTCAGGAGGGCAGCATGGTTCATACTCCGCTAGGAAATTACCTCCTTCAGAGCTTCTGAAGAGGATGCATTGGAAAGTTGTTTATTTACCACTACATTGAAAAGAAAATGTTACGGCGCTTCATAGTGGCCATCACCTGAAGAGATCTTTGGTGAATTGGGTAAACTGAGTTCTCAAGACAGATAAACAAAAAATTAGCCGGCATGCTCTAGGTTATCTTAAATAACATGATGCGTCCTACTGAGATATTGATGTACAAGGGCAGATATTGTTCACTTCTGTAAAAACCGGTGGAAATTGCAATAACATGGCAGTATGCTTATGAGGAACCAGACTGTATAAAGAGTTCTATCTCTTGTTTGTTGTGTTATTATATTCCAGTACTTGCTCCATTGTTATGAATAATATTTGGGGGGAACCTGAAGGCAGAGTTCCAGAGAGAGAGGGAGAGAGGGAGAGAGAGGGTTGTTAGAGAGAGAGAAGTGTGGTGGGCAACCTGGAGCAGGGGCTTACATATGTAACGTAATAAACCTCAAACCTTACCTGACAGGGAGTATGAATCTGCAACATATTGTTGATGGGTCAAGCCCCTGCTGCACCCTTCTGTGCCAGACGATCCGGACCCACTGAGATGGATTTCCCTGGCACTGCTACAGTGGTCAAGGACAAAAGAGGTACAGAAATTGCACGATGTGCGGAGCCCACATATGGACAAATGTAGCTGGCAGGGGAATACACGCTCCTGTGCCTTGTTTCTCGCACTGGGAAGGAGGACACAAGGTAGCAGGGCACAGGCCCTCGTGCTTGATATCTGTTTAATGAGAGAAGTGAAACATTTAATGAGAGTGAGAATAGATACATTTAAACGTGCAGATAGGAAGGAATAAAATAAATACCAAGATAGAAGAGAGAGGCAGAGTGAAGCAGAGTGTTCAGTACTGTTGGAGAGGTTGGCTGTGTGCTCGCTTCAAGTCTGTTATTTATTTTTATTTATTTTAATCCTGTTGGAGGAGGAGCTGCCAGCTTCAAAGACCCCGGCACCAAGCAGTGCAGAGAGAAACAGTGTTCAGTGTTCCGCTAACAATGGTGACAAATGGATCATCTCTGCTGCCTGACAAACAGCTAAGTATCGAGAAGCATCCGGGAAAACAAATTTAGCCCCAGCAGTCAAACCCAGTGCTATCGTCATCTTTGAAGAACCGAAAGTAAGTGTTTCTGTCTGCTTGGAGCTGTTGGGTGTGCATGTAAAAGTCGACTAGTCTGTCTGTGTATTTTGAAATTTGAAAAGAAGTGTCGGAAAAAAGTGACAAGGATAAGTTGTGTAAAGTTGTGCCAGAGATAAAAGGTTCACTTATTCTTTCAGTCATTGTTGGCACCGACCAAAAGAGCAGGTTGAAATAGGTGACAGATAAAGGCTTTGAGCGGCGAAGGTTCGAGCGTGATCAGATTGGTTATTTTTCTGAAATGTATTTTGTGTAAAATGGCGGTAAGTATTTACAGTCAATTGAGACTTGTCACAATGGGCGATATTACTCCACTGATGCATCTGCGTAAAACACTGCCAAAACATGCGTCTAAGCTTAAACAGTATAGTGCAGAATGGGTAAAGGGCACAGCAGATGAAATGTTCATGCCATGGCCACAAGGGGGATCGATGTCAAAAGCGTTATTGCAACACATGACCATGTACGTGCACGCTGCGTACAAGGGTGAGAAATTGGAGAAGAGATTAGCTATTTTAGAAATCTCGAAGATGTACCAGGAGGAACGGGGGGATTCGCCTCCTGAGGATTGGATGCTCAATTAGTGTAAGGAGGAAGATGTTGAGCCTTCTGCTCCCCTTGCCTCGCTTGAAGTGAAAAGTGTTGATGTAGAAAGCACAGAATTGTATCCATTGAGGGAATTAAATGTGGTGACAGGGTATAGTAACTTGATACATGAACTGCCTGCTTAAAGCAGTGACCAAAGTCCAGAAGAGGCTAGAAGAAAGGAGGAGATCTTTAAGGTCTCACAGGACAAGGAGGAGAAAAGTGATCGACCAAATACATCAATAGATATAGAACGAGAGATTAAGGGATGGAATAAAGCTGACGAGGTAATGCTTGTACAGAACGAGTGGATGGGTGGACAGATATTGCTCAAGCTTGAAAAAAAGCATTGAGGAAGTTGGGCAAAGGGAAGATCAAGACGAACAGGACCGAAAAGACAGGGAACAAGAGAAGCAATTGAAAGAAGATGAACATAAAAGAAAGAGCCGGCAGTGGTTAGAACAGATGTATTAGGAAGAACAATGACTAAAGGAAGAAAGGGCAGAGGAGCAAAGAATGTATGCCAACAGATAGAGGGCAATCAAAGAACAAGACAGACAAGATAGAAAGAGAGAAGAGGAGGAATAGAAGAAATTACAGGATAAAAGGATGCAGAGACGAAGGGAAGAAGAACTGCGACCAGCGAACAAAAGAAGGGAACAGAAAAGACAGGAAGAGGAAAGAAATAGAGGGGAAGGAAGACAGCGAAGAGAATAAGACGAAGGAAAAGGGTGAAAACGGAGGCAAAGGGAACTCAATATCGATCGCATTCAGAAAGAGCTGATGGAACCGAGTCCAGTAATATCATCCAGTAATATCCTGGGGTGATATAGAAGAGTTTCACCCATCACAGGGAGCAATGTCAGGGCCATCTAGGGTAAACCTGGATGAGCATTTTGAGATAGGAAGCATCGGAATTGATAGAGTTTATCAGGTTATGGGAGCAAGAGGTGCATCGGGAAGCTTGATCTAGATTGATTGATTGATCTATAGTCGCCAAATCACGAGGCAAAGAAGGAAGTGCAATTGGTTTTGAGAATAGGGCTTTGTCTCAAAGTGGATTAACCTTAGACAGGGGTGAAGGGGATGAGAGCCATACTAGTGGGGGACTAGACATATCAGACGAAGAGAGAGAAGCCATCCGTGGGGAAGAGGGAAGAAGTGCATGCGGTCCCGAGGGATGTCTGCAGACAAATAAGGAAGAGAAATGGACCGATCTAGAGCAACCTCAGGATAGGATGCCATATCCTATAGAATATCCAGAATGATCTAAAGGACGATCACATAGCGAGAGGCAGGAATCACCACCCTATGTGAGCAGATTGAGGTAACTGCCAGGCAGAAGACAATCAGGAACCATTATCCTCATTATGGACAGGCAGACAATGGGAGCCGATTGCAGATTTGGAGTTAAGCAGTTCCCTTTATTGGAGAAAGGAGGGGTTAGACCACAGTATATTCTGTGGCCCCAAATGGATAAGGACAATTTAAGGTGTAAACTCCCCAGCTTAATGGCGTGGGTGGGAAATTAATCTATGAGCTTGAGAAAATGACAGGAGGAAATACTTTAGCAATAGGGGACATTAAGGGTCTCCTAGCAGCCATTCTTGGGGAAAGGGCTGATGACATTTGGACGAGAGCAGGTTATTCAAGTGTCACAGCACAGAACACAGCGCACAATGCAGCACCATTTAATAATTGTAGAGTAGCCATCTGGAACGCGTTTGGGGTACAGTATCCTGATACATCAGATATGGGTGCAATTATGGCACGTAAGATGAAAGATGATTAAGATCCGCTTGCTTATATTCAAAGTATTCAGAAACGCTGGACTTTGGAAATGCAAGAGCCGTCAGGAAAATCAGTACCAGTATTTTACCACATTTTGTATCAGGGATTACCGCAGAAAGTGCAGAGACAGTTTAAGAAACTAGTGGAAATTAAAAAATGAAAATTTAGAGGTATATTAAGGATTATGACATACTGCATACCAGTTTGAAGATTGGGGTGTTACAGAAGACGGAAGAGGCTATTGAAATGAAAGAGAGATGATCAATTATGAGGAATTGGACTGTCAAAAGACATCTTATTAATGGGTTTATAGAAAAAGGAAAAAAAACAACACCTCATTTGCCCCTGATTCATTAAAGTGAGTATTCACACATGCCGAGTTATGTTATGTGGTGCTCACATGATATATATTTAGTTCCAAGCAAAAAGTGTATAAACAGAAAACCTGATGGTTATGTGCTGGTGAAAATGGCTATAGATGATGTACAAGTGAAAATCTAAATGTGTTACAAAGTCTCCCCCGGTGATAACA